>NW_017729032.1:244783455-244792289 GCF_001723915.1 Gavialis gangeticus
GTTAGGGCGGCTAGGAGCTGGAACCAACTTCCAAGGGAAGTGGTGCTGGCCCCTACCCTGGGGGTCTTTAAGAAGAGGCTGGATGCCTACCTGGCTGGACTCATTTGAGTCCCGTTTCTCTTTTTGGGGTTTTTTGTTGTTCTCCCGCCCTGGCGGGGGGTCGGGCTAGAAGATCTACTAGGTCCCTTCTGACCCTTAATCTATGAATCTATGAATCTATGAGATGTAACTGCTGTATTAGGAGCAAAAGTAGCTTTTTAAAATCAAAAACCTGAAAAAAATAGGGGCTTTCTGTTTGAAAGTAGGGATTTACAGAAAGATTTAGGCCCAATCCTTAAAATGGGTGAATACCTTTACGCACCTCAGTTACCGTGTTTAGTGGGTCTATTCTCAAATGTTGGTAAGGTCCTATGATCCTACTAGTCTTGGTGCTCTGAGCCATAAGTGCTGAACTCTCCAGGTCTGATTTAACAAAATACTTAAGCATAAATCAGAATCTTAGTATCTGAGTAGCCCTGTTGATGGGACTGGGGAGGTACTCATAGACAATGTGCTTAAGTGGTCTGCTGAAATAAGGCCAGTGTCCAGAAACTTGCAGGGTGGACCTCTAGTCCTTGATCCTGTATGGTGTAGCATATGGGTGGCTGCACCCATATAGGGTCTTATTGAATTCAGCAACGCTCTGTGTGGGTAGAAATATGCGTCTGCACACTCAGCAATCCAGAACTCAGACCCTAGATTGTATACTGTTTAGGTAAGAAAACTGGTTCTCCATCATGTTATGCATAATGGGGTCCCAATTGTGTTGGGATTCTTTCAGTATGGCTGCAGTATAACTATTAAAAATCATAAGGTAAAAATTTGAAGTCAGGTGGGTAAAACTGTGCCAGTTAGGCACTATTGTCACAAGGCATTCTGGCAAATGGAAACTAACTTTAGCAAGGCTCTAACTGTAATGTCTTATTATTGTAATCACACTGTTGTCAAAACCCAAGAAAGACTGAGAGCTCACAGGGACTCCTCTTGATATAAGAAGTAATATTCACCTTTGTTTTTGAAATAAGAAGTTATTCTAAGAGCTAAGCAAATTCCAAATAATTGACAACATGATTGAATCTTATTCAAGTGACAGTTTTCGTATTAGAGTACTAATTTGGTGTACATTCATAGGAATCCTCTGCAATGTTATTTAGCAGCAGGGATCAGAAATACTCATTTTCTCACAGTAAGATGCATCTAACACTTTTGTTAATTTGGAGGCAATTAAGATTGGGATGTGGTGGGATTGTTGCAGCAGAGTGACTCATGCCATACTTGTTGGAGAGCAATAGGGTTTCTTTGATTTCTGAGGCAAGTCTAATTCTCCAGACTTAGTTTTAAATAATTGAAAACTATAAGTAACGGAATAATCAGATTCTTGGGTTTTCCTCGGTTACTGAACCAACAAAGCTGAAACAGTAGCTACTTGCTTAACCAAATGCAATAAAAATAAAGAAGAAAATGAGCTTTGCAAATATGTTTGTTGTTTGCATGAGTGTGTTTGTATTTTCAGCATGTTTCTTGAAGGCAAACATGTTTCCCATATCAGTAAATAAAGGCTCTCTATTTACAGACCAGGCTGTGGGCAGATACTTGCAGTGTATGTCTCCTCATCACTTCATCAAAACCACAGTCTTGGTTTTTATAGGCAGTCTTTTGAGCAAAAGAGGTCTTATCTTGCCAGTGCATCTTGTTCATTGTATTATGAGATTGCTGTGTGTTATAAATGCAAATCTAATTTGCACAACATACCTCTCTGTCACTGATTGCATAAGTGTAACTCTTTAAAATCATGGTTGTGCTTCAAATATTCATAATTAAAACCTTGAATTTTTTTTTTTTGCCAAGATTTGCAATATGCATTTGAAATTACTATTTTTTTTTAATTTTGCCGATTTGCTTGAGCATTCATAGTAACTGAGCCCAATTTATGAATTTCAATTATTTTCACATACTCTTGTGGTACATGGAACTCTGCACGTAACTATTCATGAAATACACCAGCACTACATATTGCAGGCCCCTGCCACTTCTTATACTTAAGACATGATCAACCAGTTAATCATGTCTTAAGTTGTGACCCGGTCCCAAGTTCAATCAATTAATGGTATGACACAACAAGGAATAAGCCACAAAGTTATTCCACAAAAAAGTCTAACAATTTTGTGGCTGATTCCTACCACACCATTAACTGAACGTGTAGCCAGATGTGTTCCTATGGGGGCTAGGTGCCCTCAGCTGATCTAGGTTCCCAGCTCTGGGAGCTTGCTATGTGCCAGTGCAATATATGGAGCCCAGGATTGCAATTCTGGGCTCCCACTGTACCACCAGTAAGGCATGATGTGATTTGACATGTGATCCCATACTCATCCCTCCTGCCATGCATGCATGGCATGACAGGAAGCACAATTGTGTGGATAGTGCCTCAGATCCCATTATGTCTTTCCCTGAATATCTGATAAGTGCAATATCCAAATAGCCTGCTCCTATACACAATTATTGGGAACAGGTAGACTGTTAAAGATCTGCAGGGCTCTATGGGAAATATCTGATTTTGCAATCTGAAGGGAATAAAAATCATATCAAGTGCTGAGCTTCTCGTAGCAGCTGTGAAGCACTCCTTTATTCCTTTTATTTCAGCCCTTCACAGATATTGACTGAAAGAATGCATGAACTGGGAAGGAATAGGAAGAATGTAAAACATCAAATGAAAGTAGAAAGAAAGAGACATTGGAGGCAATTGGCAATCAGGAAGGTTTTATCAAGCGGGGGGGCGGGGTCAAGCAGGGCAACCTCCCCAGGTGCCTAAGTGAAGGGGCACCAATAGGTGCTGCTCAGCTGGGGCGGGACACAGGAGAGAACCACAAATAATTCGTTTGTGGGGACATGGGGATGGGGAAAGGGCAGCTCTCACCACTGTATGTACTGCTGAGCAAGCATGGGGGTATGTGCCCCCTAGATCTGTGTGTTGGGCAAGGGCAGTCTGCCGCTGTGGGCTTCGCCCTGGGTGCCAAAATTCATTGCTATGGCACTGACTGACATTTGTGATTCCAAGGTGGAGTTGTGCTTTTAAGCTAACTGTGCCAAAAAACATACTGCATGAAGAGCTCAGTGGGATCTCAAAGCCAAAAGAACAAGGTATTCTCTGTTACCTGTCTTTCACTTCAGAGAACGGTAGCTTGATGACACTGTGGTGGTGGTCTAAAGAGGCTCTCTGACTAGTGGATATTCTTTGAAAAAGCTAACACCCTAAATCGCTGCTGCTGCATGCCAGCTTATATGTGGAGTCCAAATTTTCACATGAGCATGCTCATTCGTATATATACCCTTTTTTTCTGTGTTATACTCAACTTACACATGCAAACTGCTGATGTGTACACTTGATTTATGCAACCACACAAACTTCAGAAGATTTGTGTCTCAGTAGAAGATGTACACAAAATTGTATACTTAATTTGATAATTTGGGCCAAGAAGCTTCTTTTCCTTCCATTCATTTTTAATTTCAGTTCACCAAGATTCATATATAATCTTAAATCAGTTATAGCAACCAAGTGTTAATTTTGTTTATTGAAAAAGTTATCAAAACATAAAGTATTAAGTCAGTATTACTGATTTTCTAGGGTTTTTTTTTTCCTTAATTAAATAAGAATATGAAGAAACACTACATACTGATGATTTCCTGCTCCCTGTTCCTCTGTGCAGTGTCCTCATACAGGAACATTGGCTGTAAATTTAAATTTGGCCCTTTTAGTCTCCTGTTATGTTTTCACTGATTATTTTTTTCTATTCCAAAAGTGATGCCACCTGTGCACATTCATAATATATATATATATATATATATATATATATATAGGTTATAATCTATTATTAAATAAAGATAAGGCCGGGGGAAAAATAAGGAAAGCCAGAAAATTTTAACAAAAAGTAAAGTGTTATCAACCTGCTAATTTGTCCCACATGGATTAATTATGATATAACTTTCTGAAATCAGCAAGAGAATGCATATGTAGACTAAAATAATATATTGAAAAACAAAACATTTGAAAATTAGTTTTTTTCCATATTTAGACCCAGATAGTACAAGCAATCTGCAATATGTATCATTAAGACTATGTGCAAGTTTTTGATGGAGACTTTGGAAAAAAAACTAAAGCAGGTTTTCAGTGCAGCAGTTGAGATGCTGATTCATGTTTGGACAAGGGTACCTATACACATGCTTGAGGCTGGATGGGGGTGTTTTAATTAGAGCAGTTCCTGGAGACCTGCTCTAATTAAAATGTCGCAGTGTCACGTGTATAATTCCCCCACACATTTCAAAATTGCTGTGGGATGCTTTAACTAAATCTCATTCAATGAGCTTTAAACCTGCGGGGGCTTATACACCTGATGCTGCTGTGATGCTACAGCATTCTAAGTAGAACATGTCAGAGCACGAGTATAGGCATGTTTAATAATGTTTAAAGGAAAGCAAGAATTCTAGAGCTCTGCCTTTGAAGGGATACTTAAGGAGCTAGTAATGCTTTTTTAAGACATATTTGTAATTTTCTCATATTTTAATTGACATTTAATTGATTCAACATCTTCAGCAAGTTTTTCTGCAGATTTCTATTTCCTGAATTCTGCAACATGGTCATCTTATAAGGTGCATGCATTGAATTCTCTGCATTAATATTTGTTGCTACATATATAATTCATAATACATCTTTGAAAATATATTTTATAGATGAGAGAAAAAAATTACAAAGGAGGAAATAAGAACTGTACATCAAACCAAATTATCAGGAGAGCAACTTTTCCTATAAGGTATGACTTGTGAAGGAGTAGTCTCTTTGCAAATTTCATATTCTTACCTTTAAAACAAAATAGGCTGCATGAAGTTACAATAACAAGAAAATATAGGGAAAATGGTGAATCCATTTCTTTATGATATGCAAGCTACTAAGATTTGGCAGCTTTTCTGGTAAAAGCATATAGTAATTGAGAGAAAGTGTGGTGTAGATAATAAAACAGTGGATTTAGAATTAGGAGATGTGAGCTTATTCTTCCTGTCTACACTGATGACCTGCTTTACGACATTGGGAAATCACTTCCTCTCTATCTTTCCTCTTTTTTTTGTCTCTTTTGTATATTTAAATTGTAAGCTTTTCAGGGTAAAGACAGATGTGCCCCTCATTTTAGGTCTTTGTTACACATTATCTCCCATATTTGGGTCTTGGCAGGTTGTGAGCTATGGGAATAACTCGGAGCTGGAAAAGCCTTTTGTAAACATAAAAAATGAGCATATACCACTTTCAGAATTCCTCTATTCAGTGTTACCAAAGCAAACAGCTCTTAAATTGGAAGTGTGTTTACCCTGGGCTCATCAGCCTGGCAAAGCAATCTGGCCCAGTGGAGTGGAAGCTGTGCATATGAAACAGCCCAAACAAAATAAAGGCTGGAAAACCAAGGATTGAAAAGACTGTAACCCATTCTGTAACTGACAGTGAACAATCAATTGAGATAACCCAATACTTCCAGACTGGCTTGCCGGGAGGGGGAAAAAAGCTAGCTAAATCTTTAAGTCTTCCACAAACGCTTTGGTCATGCAATGAAGTCATCAATAGCTTGCCTTCTTTGCAAGTAATTTATGTTATAGAAATACTCTATGGAATGTCATTAATACAGCAATAATCACATTACTTTTCAGTGGCATTTATAAAAATGTTAATGGAAACCATTTTATGCTGTTATCTGTTATTAACAATACGCTACGTCACCGTACAACATACTATAGCAACATACTGATCACATGGATCTACACGTGACCACCAGCTATGTTGCCATAGTGGCACATACCCCTGGTATAGCACGCCACTATGGTGGTATACTGGCGAAATCTAACTGTGCACCACATACATGGTGCAGTAACAGTCCATAATGCATCATTCTTTAGTACTTCCAAAAGGAAGTAGTAAAGCACGGCGATGTGTAGACATGCTCTTTGTTTCACAATTCAATTTTCTATAATTTATTTTATGTGCATTAAATAAACTATAAAAACCTACACACAAGAAATATTTATTTCTAACGACCTTGAAGTCCAAACTTTGTTCCTTGTGCATGATTTAAGCAGTGATATTAATTTTCATAAAAAGACTATTCAAAGAAAAAGCACACACAGTAGACTTTTAAAATATGCCATACTATATTTAAAGACAGATATTTATATGATGTGGATTCACAAAGGAGATGACTGCAGTATTTTGTGCATATAATGAGACAGAACTGAATGATAATAGTTTATTTTAATAATATCTACTGACTAACCAGGTGCTTAAGCATATTGTTAATGTTTTCAGTATATTTATAGACATTATAATACCAGGTAATTAATACATCACCATTTAATTTCTAACATCCACTGGCAATGCTGAAACAATGAGCCAAATTGACAGATGGTGTAATCAACTGCAACTCCTTTCACTTTCATTATATTGTGCCCATTTAATCCACCAATGATTTTAGGCCCACATCTATTACTTGCTGTTTGAGAACCAAGCTTTTGCTCAATAATTCCTAGGATAGAAACTAAAGTAGGTCAACAAATTCCCAACAGAAGAGTTTTATGTTAGAAACTGCAGTTTCACTGAAAACAAAATGATTCAGGAAAATATGTTGACTCAACAGGAAAAAGTCTAAATGAAGCATTTTCATTTTCTTGTTTCATTTCCATAGAGTAAAACATGTTTCATTTTTGTACAGTTCTGATTAATCTTTTTTAATATTTGAACATCATCATCATAAAGCATTTCAATATTCTCAAATTATTTTTTTTCGAACTATCATTCCACTGCAAATTTGGGAATTGCAAATTTTTGTTCTGATGTGGATAGATTCCTTTCCTCCCCACACATACATACCCCCTCCAAGACGTAAGAATTTCCAACACAACAGAAATTCTATTTTCCAGTCCACTCTAAGAGAAACCCTATTAAACGCTTTATGAAAATAGTTTTGAATTGCTTGTGACCATTTGATAAACAATACTTTCAGTCAGCTTCATTGGAATGCTTAGGCATTTCTTCAAGAGCATAAAACAGCTGTAAAATCAGCATGGCTGGTCAATGAAATTAGGTTTAATTCTCCTTTGTACCCATGGCATACCAGTGAATCTGGCCTGCTCTATCTTTTGATTTTCTTTGTGACTAAAAGAAATGGTTAAGGCCCTGACTTTGCTAGGAGTTCTTGCTTAGCATAGTGATCTAGCTTTTGGCTGTCCACTACTTCAAGAGTCATGGAGACTTCTCATTTAGTTAATAATACATAATGTTTCTCATGACTACTAATGATATTTTTATAAAACACATGTATTCTTATTGATTTTGCTAACTCAGTGTGCAAAAATGTCCTACAGCTTGCCTCTTAAGATAGAGTACTAAGTGAAGGTGTGGTTCTACAGCTGTTATGTCTGTCCTTCCAGTGAGCAGACAAGGACTGGGTTGGCCCCCAGCACAGCTTGGAGAAGCTTCAGGAATCTCACTGGTGGAGATTTAAATGGCAGTGCACTTTTAAACCCAATTCATAAGATGTTCGGCAAGGTTTCAGCTTGAAATGAAGCATCCTGTTACTGAGTGTTGAGCTATTAATAGACATTCTTTACTTTTTTTTGGTCGAAAAGGTGCTTCTGGCTGCACCTGGAGCATCACAATTGCTATCCTGTTTCCAGTAGGAAGGACAGTCCACAAGGAATAGCATGAGTAAGTTTTGCTGGCACGTGTAGTAAGTTTATTGTATAGACATGGCTCAGGTCCTAAATTTCCTCCACCTACAGAAATGAAGTTACTATAGGTAGTGTTTCTTATGTCTAATATTATCAAGCAAGGGAAGAAGCAAGCTGAATATTAGGTGCTTATAGAGGCTAAGAGAATCTGAGCATGAAGTAGGATGGGTGAGAGAAGATGTGAAACCAACTCAAGAGAAAATGCAAGGTAGAAAGCATCAGAGCTCCATCAGCTAGGGCTCTATCAGCTAGAGATTTTGCAGTATGAAGAAAACAATGGTGTGTATTCAGAGGAGGGTGTGGAATAACAAAAGCATCCATCTGAGTTAGTGATATGAGTTTCTCTGGCTCTGAAGAGGGCCTGTGTTCTCAAGTCAGTATGGAACTTGTGAAAACCCCAACCAAAAGAAATTTGAAAAACTGAAACTTGAACCTTAAGCTGCTCTTTCATTAAATGTTACAAGTGGCAATATATTCCTTGGTAGTTTTTGGCTGTTGGGTCCCGGGGTGGCCTTGATCACTGCTACACCTAATTCTTTTCATCCTCATTGTGCTCCCTGTTTCAAGTCTCCTGCTGAGTATTGGATATCAAAAAGACAATTTTAACAATGAGAACAAATTAGTTCTACTTTTTACATGTTGGGGGCAAGACTTTCTGAAGTTGATTGAATTCTTTAATTGTTTGTGTATTTCACCTTTAGGAAAGACATAGCACAATCTTTAAGAACCATGTTCTTCAATGTACCAGGGAAACAATTCATTATACCAGTGCTGAACAAACATTAGCTAGCAATGCCACAAGATGATTAAAAGCAGATCTAGTTGCCACTTTATTAGTACCATTAGTATTAGTACTATAAAAATTCCTAAAATGTGACAAAAATCTGCATGCCTTCTAATATAATGAATGCCAAATGCAACTGAATGCAATCAAGGTTGTGTGATGGAAATTTGGTTGGGTTTGTGAATGCCTTTTTTGTTCATAATGGCATCAGTTTTTGGGTTTGACTTCACTGTTGCCCAGAAAACTAAAT
>NW_017729032.1:244797289-244799698 GCF_001723915.1 Gavialis gangeticus
AAAATGTGACACAAATCTGCATGCCTTCTAATATAATGAATGCCAAATGCAACTGAATGCAATCAAGGTTGTGTGATGGAAATTTGGTTGGGTTTGTGAATGCCTTTTTTGTTCATAATGGCATCAGTTTTTGGGTTTGACTTCACTGTTGCCCAGAAAACTAAATTGCTGGGGAGAAAATTAATGACATTGGATTTGTTTTTTAAAAGCTCTTAAGAAAAAACAATCATTTACAAATATATTGTGATCCAGAGCCGCATATGTAAGGAAGGGTAAGGTTATTTATATTGGAAAATTTTCCAGAATGATGTTATCTTTTGTTCACCAGAGATATCTGCAGATTTTTTTTTATATTACCATCAAGTTCAGAATTAGTTTTTAGTACTTAAATTTGTAACTATAAATCAGAGGGTAACTTGTCAACATCAGGATCTGAAAAAAATAAAAACACTTCTAAAAAAGGGCCACTGTTTCTTGTTGCTTTCAGAGTCTTCTATCTTCTCGACTTATATGATGCTAACAGTACAGAAATTGGCCTGCAATATTTCTCATAATATATCTCTATCATCAATTGTTAGCTGGTGCAAATGAAAGAAGAGGTCAAGTTCTTATGAGACAAAGTGTTTTTAAAGAATCTCAACTTTGTCATAGAAGGGGCAACTATATTAAGCACTACAGTAAAACACACTGTTCCCCCCATAGATGCATGTTAGAGGTATTGAGATGAAACTTCATGTCTGCAAGGGAAGCCAGGTGGCTTATTCATGTCGTATCTTTAAGCAGCTTGTAGTTTTCAGTGAGTTCACCCCACATTTCCCAGATGGTTAGCACTGGTTCTTCTGGATTCCAAAACCATTTGAAGGCCTATCCATTGGAAAGGCAATGAGCCTTACTGTGGAACACCAGCTCTTCCTACTGTTCATTTGTATCCAATAAATTATGAAACTCTTAGTGGCTTAATGCACTGCCTAGTGTTTGTTGATGTAGCAGAAAATGCAATTCAGAACAGAAGAAAATAGCTTTGGTACAAAGAGCCACCTGTAGGGCAATACAATGATATTGCAGTAACTTTTAATCTAAAAGCTGTTCTAGCAAAGCAACACAGCTCCTTGTTGCCAATTATGATAGGTACCCCATCTGTACAAAAACTGTATAATTTGGACCAGTAAAGCTTAACATTTTCACTAGCTGTCACGCTTTCAACATATCTTTTCTCGATTCTTCAAACAAGTCTGAGCCAGTAGTGGTAGAATGAAATGAACAGAGGCCAAGCAGCTTTTCAATTATGTCAACATTTCCATTCACACACCAAACAAAAAACCCTCAACAGTTCAGTGACAGTAGTTTCACAACTTTCGTCAATTGTAAGCAACAGTATTTACATGCAGTAGTTGAAATTTAATCTGTGCTGACACATCATTGGGCATTTCTTCATGTCTGTCTCATCATTGCATTATGTGTAAGTGCGGTTTTATCCACCAACCATTTTTGTGGGTCATCCATATGTGCATTAAAGCTGACAGACTTTCCTGTGATACTCCTTTGATGTCCAAAAAAAGGTTTTGTGTTCTGAACTAGTGTATTAGAGAGATTCATATGACACATGTGAGACCTACATGCTTTATTTCAATTCTTCAGTTTGTTTGTTTGGGGTTTTTTTGGGGGGGGGGGCATTGCTTTAAAAAGACTTCTTTTCTGAGAGGAAGTCTTTGCTCTCTCTTGAGATTAGGTTACAAATCTAATGAGATCACTTGTGTTAATTTTTTACACATTTGTTTAAAATGCCACTCTAAACACTTTTGAGGATGGATGAAACCTTACTTTCCAAGCATACTGATAAGCCTTTCCCTTCTATAAACAAGAAGACTGTATTAATTTCTTTCCCAGACCTGAGGAAGGACATGCTTGTCTAACATCTCTCCCAAATATATATTTGATCCAATAACAGATATCACCAAAAACTCCTTGCTTATCACCTAAACAAGAACTGGATTGTTTTATCCTGAACTATTTTCATGGGGCTTATGGCTTCCAGCTACTAAGATGGACAGTTCTGCCCTAGATTTTTTACCAGCATGTATTCTGTCTGGTTTGGAGCTCTCATTATTTGTGTTTGATTTGTAACATTTGATCTTCTGTGTGTGACCCAAATAACGTTAGCTGGAACTGTGGCTTATGCACTTCCATGGGTGCCGTGTTGCTCAAGGCACATGCAACATATATAGGTCACCCCAATATTAAAAAAAGGAAGAAAAACCTGTTCCCTGGCCTTGGAATCTCCTTGTGGGTTCTCAAGAAAGATACAATTTTGGAAGCAATATCTAGGGCTCAGGCACCCTGGTGAATTATCAGAGAACAAGCAATACATTCTCAAAAGTCCACCTGAACCTAACAGCTCCCTAGCATGGG
>NW_017729032.1:244804698-244807809 GCF_001723915.1 Gavialis gangeticus
CAAATAATGTTAGCTGGAACTGTGGCTTATGCACTTCCATGGGTGCCGTGTTGCTCAAGGCACATGCAACATATATAGGTCACCCCAATATTAAAAAAAGGAAGAAAAACCTGTTCCCTGGCCTTGGAATCTCCTTGTGGGTTCTCAAGAAAGATACAATTTTGGAAGCAATATCTAGGGCTCAGGCACCCTGGTGAATTATCAGAGAACAAGCAATACATTCTCAAAAGTCCACCTGAACCTAACAGCTCCCTAGCATGGGTAAAGCATGCCAGTATCTGTAACCAGCAGCACACAGGGCAGTGATGTGGTTAACCTTTTACTCCTTACTCCCTAGTCCAGACCACAGGGTACCCATTTACAGCTGGGTCAGTTGGACGTAGCTTTTAGCACAAAACTGGAGTGAGGCTAGTTCTCATGTTTCTGGAGCCATAGAGAGATGCCTTTACCTGACCTGCCACCATGCCCGAAGCAAATGGAGTCTTACTCTATTATTTCTTCCATTCTGACTGCTACCCCTAATGAGTTCTGTGACTTGCTTCTGGATCAAAATACTGCTAGTGAGAAGGCTTATCAATGTTAGTGAACCTTTATCGTTTTTTCCTTAAATAGCTGATGATCTGGGCCTTTGGGCTTAGGGAGTATTGCTTAGAGAGAGTCTTTATAAAAGAGCTATTAGTCTTGTGCAGTCTAAGATTTGACAGCTCATGAGGTTACGGAGACCATTACATTACGAACATCATTTTACATTCCTTAGGCATCTCCTTCAGCAGCTAAAGGGAGAGACTATACCAAGGCTAATTTTGTTACTAAACTGCAGGATATTATAAAAAAGATTTTTTTAAAAATTTTTATTTCAGGGTGAAACAGGGCATTTCATTTAAACGCTTCTTAACAATTTTTTTGCTCTATTAAGTCTCAAGGTTGGCAAAGATATTACTATAAAAACATGAATAGTAGTCGACATAAAAATATTCTCCAGTTTATGTTTCTGAGACAAGGGACTTAATCAGCTTAAAGAGTTATTTATTCAAATACTTTCATAGCAACTAGAAAAAATTCAGCTGTGCAGACGCATTATTGTCTGAGCTGAATTTAAAACTGCAGCTGACATATGAGTGAGGTATAGGTCCCTGGTTTAAAAAAAAGTGAGAGGCAGACTATATTTTTTCCTGACATTTTTGATTGGATTAACACCGAGTACAAATAGAGCTATTCTGTATCTCTGAACATGGACATTTTTCAAAAGGACTAATGTACATGCTGGTTAAATACTAGCTATGCATGTCAAATATTCCTTTTGTATAGAGCCTCTCAGTCTATCATTAGAATCTAGGTTTAACCTACTGCATCTCAATTTAAAGACTTTTAAAAATAGTAGTTTCTGGGTTCACATTTTTTCATTAATATTTCGGTCACACTGTGTATTATGGCATTTTGCTTTTATTTGGGAGGCATCAGTCTGGAAAAGCAGCATTAAGATTTCATGGCAACAGTATATTTTCCAAGACAGTGGATTAAAAAATTGTAATTTCTTACATATGTTTTAACCTGCTGGGTTTAAATTGATATTTAACAATTTTAGGAGACATCATAAAATTAAGATATGCTACATCTTTAGATAGGGTGATTTTCCTGACAGAACAATGCATTATCTAAAATTGAACACTATACTTCTTTGTCTCAAAGGAAATGGTGCCACTGATGAATATAATAGATACATTTCTTTAAAGATGAACAGCAAAACTTTAATTGTTTATAATCCTGATCACTTTCCATTTGTGACATTAAAATGAATGCATGCACAACAAGTCAAGCACATTACAGGCATAGGCTGACAGCCCAGCTAGCATATCCAGTGGTGACATGTGGTCTAACAAAATGTCACAACATGCATAGATATAGGGTCTAATCTTCCTTCTTTCTCCATCCCCCTGTTCCTCACAATGTCTGTACAATTTATACAATTGAATTATTTGACATTCTGAGCTCTGCTGTACTTTTTAGTGATCTATGCAATAAATTATACCTACATTGCCTTATATTAATCGGTTTTTGTCTTGAACATTTGTGACTTGCTTGCATTTCTTAAAATGTGCATTTACTCCTTTGACAGGACACAGGTTTTATTGTAATATTTCAATTTTAAATTGTGTTGTTATGATGTTGGGGGCTTCAGATTACCTCATTAGCCTGTGCACAGGGAATGACAGATTAAGTTACAGAACTGCCTACATGTAGGATGAGACTAGATGGACCCCTAATATCAACAGAGGGTCAACACATTGGGGATTGCTGGTGACACCCAGGAGGATACAAGAAAGCTGAAGGAGATCAGTATGACAATGGATAGAGACAGGTGACCAAGCAGAGTGTCTTGGTGTGGCGGCAGTATGGAGACAAAGACCAGTAGAGAAGGTTTGAGGCTCTTGAACTGGGAGATTGGAGGCAGAAGAGCTGAGTTAACTTTGCAGGGCTCAGGGCTATGCGGGCTGGATTGGGGTCAAAGGAATTGCTTAATCCTTTGGAGGGGGACGGGTCTTCTTGCTCTGGCTCATGTCAGAAAATGCCTTTACTGAAGAGACTGCTGCTTTGAACTTTGTGTTATCTCTCACGAAAAAGATCAAGTCCATCTCTCAGGAGCAGAATTGGAAACTATCTCCTTGAGCCAGGGCTATGGAAAACTATGGAGGGTGAGGAACTGAAAGACCAGGGTCTCAGAGTGAGAAGGAGGCAGGGCTCCACCTCTTGTCTAGAACCACCAACTTGACTGGCTTTTGGAAGCACGCTCAGAAACCAGAAAAGGCCATGGTGTTCCTGAGCAATCACCTCCCTGGGGGCTCTGTCACTTCTCCCCACCCCTCCCATAAAGAACAAACATACTACATTTTGATTGTATGATTAAAAACTTAGCATGTTGAAAATCAATGTAGTCCACATTATGTGGAGTGATTAAGTGACAGGTCTCAAAAAGTAGTTAGAGTATAGAATCATAGAGAAGTGGGGCTGGAAGTTATCTTGAGAGAGGTCATCTGGTCCAGCCTCCCCACCCCCAAACACACACACACACACACACACACACACACACACACACACACCACGTAGAGGGAT
>NW_017729032.1:244807981-244812829 GCF_001723915.1 Gavialis gangeticus
ACACACACACACACACACACACACACACACACACACACACCCCCGAGGTAAGATCATCCCCATAAATGGGCACATTTCTGGAGATTTGTTCGCATACATATGCTATTCAATATCTTTATCAATGATCTGGAAGATGGGAGAAATAGTCCCATTTTAGAGCCTGGCCCACAAAAGCAGATAGGAGCATGAAGTAACTGTATTACAGTGATCACAAGACAGGAGAAGCCTTTTAATCAAAATATTTTTTTTTTTTTTTTAATATTGCTGAAAAATATTTTTTCACTAAAAATGTAGGAAAATAATGTCTCTCTTTTCTTTCATGGACAAAATCTAATTTTCCATTTTTACTTTTATAATCCAAAAAGGAAGACCAAATTTTCAAAAACCTTTCAAAACAAGATACCTCAAAGAGGTTTTTTCACAAGGGAAGATTCTGACCATTAGGTTCTCTCAGTGGGTGTCAAGTTGGGCCCCTGACATCACTTGTCTTAGACACCATTGCCCCTAAGAAGAGGCAGTTGTAGCTCCCCAAATCTCAGCCACCCAGTTCCAGCATGTGTTGAGTGACAGCTCTAATTTATGAAACTATTGTAAGGGGCCTGACACTAGCATAGACGTTTTTTCCATCATATCTGTTCCCTTTCTTTCCTTCCCAAAATTCCCCAGTCCAGGCTGCTGATACAGTAATGCTACTATAGCCCAGTAAAGTACTTCTACTACTGTAAAATAGATACCCCTTGGCATAGGGGGAATATTCCAAGCAGAGACATTTGCATTGAATTTGATTTTCTTGTCTCATGAACTTAGGAGACTAGAGAATTGTGTCCAAATGTGTCTTCCTATTCTTTCCTGCTTTTTCCACTTGGCTTTGCTTCCTGATCTGTCAGCACATGTCTGTTTAGTATTATTATACAAGAGACTGTTGACTATTATAAGTCTCTTTTCCATAAGGGCTTATTTATTTGCAGAGATTAATATCCTTTCCATGCATTAATAAATGGATGAAGATTTTCTTTATGGAAATGACTTTGACTAGGATCAGGAAAATGTAATCTTTTCTTCATGTGGTCCGTTAATGGGTCCACAGATTGGTGACTCTCTTAAGTAAATGTAAATGATGCCTCTCAGCTATCAAAACAGGAAACCTTCCACAACCAAAAGTCCTTGAAAGGAAAGGCAAGAAATAGAAGATTCCCTTCTGCAAGACTGTAGAGACTGCAGTTACATGAGGCAGTAGGTTGCAATGAGTTAGTATAATAAAACCCTGCTCTATTATAATTTCTCTTCATTTTTAAGGCAATCTCATAAAAAGATTTTCTTAAAGTACTGTATAGGCTCTTTCTTTACTAAGCATTCTGGGTGTCAATAGATGTGTGGGGATGCTGCTCTGACACGCTGTAATAACATGGCAATTAATTGACGTGATGAATCGAATCTGCTGAAGTATGTTAATTAGCATGCTCCCATAGCCTCCACATCTCATGTATTCAGTGTCCCCATGCTTCAAAATGCGGTGGGGTGCTTTAACTAAAGCTCATTGGATGAGATTTACTTCGAGTGTCCCTGCTGCCATTTTCAAGTGTGGGATGCTGAATACACAAGACACTGTGGGCATTTTAATTAAAGTGGCTCTTGCAGCCGCTCTAATTAAAGTGCCCTTCCCTCCCTCCCCCCTTCCACTGCCGGAGCACGTGTCAAGACACCCTATGTACTTCAGTGCCTAGAACTGTGACTCAATTCAAAATTAATATAGCATTATGTCTCAACATAGAACCCATGGTGCTCAATGCCAGGCCCATGAACTGGATCTAGCCTGCAACATGTAGGACACCCCACAGGCTTGAAAATTTGGAAATGGGGGAGCGGCGACAGCATTAATTGCTGGTCTCCAGCCACCAAATTTCTAGACCCAAATGACGCTGCACGCTAGATGCTGTATATCGGGCCAGGGCAGCACTAGTCCTGATCCATATGGTGTGAGGTGGGATCTGGGCAAGGGCAGTACAATGGATTGGAAATGGAAGATACCTACAGAATAATAATAATAAAAAGGTTTATCATTGTGTATAACTGATCTGTGGAACTCAGTACCACAGCAGGAACAACAACAAAAAAAGAGAAAAAAGAGAAATCCAAAAGGGATTAGCTATTTATTGGTGCATTACTTTTCATATATAGTAAAATAAATCTTTATACAGACTTCATGGAAAGGATAACCTGCCTCCACAGGCAAATTCTTGATTTTTTTTTTTTACCTTCAAGTATGCAGTACTGACCGCTGTTAGGTGAAGTTGGCCTGGTTTGGTCATTGGTCTTACCCATATGGTAATTCCTTTGTTCTCATGTGCTATCCCAAAGTTTCTGAAAATTCTCCTTTTTATTAATATTAGCATATCATTTTCACCTTGATTGCATGAGGCTGTGCCAATACAAAGAAGTCTCTCAGGCCACTTCTTTCTTAAGAACAATATAAGCAAAAATGACTTATTGGGTAGTATCAGAGTTCCATTTTCTTTTAGATTTATTCTTGAGTATCCCTTCTCCTAATTTAGTTGTGGTGTTGAGATAGAAGATTAAACTGTCAATTTTCTTCTTCTCAGGTTCAGAATTGTATCCACAATCAGTTCCAAACAGGGGTTGAAACAATATTTTTCTTTTTATAAAAGAAAGAGTTCTAATTCAGCAACATTTGCTCCCAAGCACTTTACAAACAGAAAACAAAATTGTCTGCCATAATAATTCCCAAACAAACGACAGTGCAGAGGCAGTATACTTTATAAGTGGATCCCTTTGAGCACATTTTTATGGCCTTCACATTGTGAAATGTTTCATATTCCAAGATAATAGAACAAGTACCTAGGAAGAGTAATAGTTGGTGTCTTTTAACACTTTTAGGGTGACTAGTTTATTTTACAAGTGGCTATTCAGCCCAAGTTTAATATTTTCTTTTCTAAAACAAACTTCTGATACAATTCTCTCATGATTACTTTCTGCCAGGGGTGAGATTTTTGTACTGCCTACCTAAATTGAACAGTTCTCTTTAACGTTAATGAAGTGATGATTACAAGCTTTTGAGAGGGAGAGTCTGGTGACATTTTTTGGAGGTGGTGAGGATGCCAGCTAATAACATATTCAACTTTGATTCCAGAAACGAAATGAGACGTGATACTCACCCTGCTCTGGGTTAAGACCTGTGAACCTGAATAAGTTTTTTTGAATGTGGATTCCAACAGTGATAATATTGTACTGCATTTCTATCAGCTAGCATGTAAAAGATTGCTGAGACGCAAGTAAGTAGAGATCACTGAAAGTTCAAAATAGGCAGTATTTTCTGACATGTATCCATTCATCCAGGCAGGGTATGAATGGCAAACCAAGGCAGTATCTTCTGAATGCCACAATTTCTTGAGTGGTACACATTTATGGTGATCCCTGTTGCAATTGTAATACATTTGATAATGAAAGATATTTTGCTGAATCCTGCTTACTTATACGATTTCACTGATGGCTGTGAATAAGTTGCCTCAGAATAGTTTCATCAGAGCAGGATTCAGATGCCCATATAATAATACCCATAGATATACACACTATGAAATAATAAAACACATCCTCTTTTCCTGCTGCCCCTCTTTCCCCATCTTGTGTTTGAGCTTCCCCTTTTACTCATTGATGTTTTCTCCCTGTCATCTCTTGCTCTTTCAATTATCTTTCCATCTCCTTTCTTCCTTTTTGTTCCACCCTTGCTGTCTAGTCCCTCTGCTTTACTGTGCACTTTCAGACACATCCTTCAATGTCCCTTGCATTAATCTTAACTATCCTGCTTCCACAGCGATGCCCACGTACTAGGAAACAAGAAGGCATAATTTATTTTCTTCTCTACATGGACACTCTGCCCTGTTCAGGTCCCACCACCCTTGGAGTGGGTCTCCTCTCTTCTCACAAGCTTACTAGACTGGGAAAGGAATCTTGTTATTGGTACAAGCTTAAGACATAAAGAAACACACAGAAAGAAAGCATCTGCTAGGAGAAGTAAGTCAAGAGTAATTTGAGAAGGGTTAAAATGGGAAACACCAAGAATCAACAGTGAAGCCACAGAAGAGTGTCAGCAAGAAATGGGTGTGCTTTATAAGATCCTTGACTCAGCCTCACCACTACCAATCACAGGTAGGCCATCCAACAAATTGATATCTAGGCCTTATTGGAATGCATTGTTTTTATCTGGTAAATCCCTCACTCTTCCCTGCCCCCCCCCCTTTTTTGAGCATAATTTCTCCATTCCTGTCTAACCCTCTCTCCTATATTCCCACTATCCTTGTAGTGAAACAAAACAAAAAAAAAAGAAACAAACCCTATACACTGTATTTGCCAAACCCTTTAAAGATTTCTAGGGGCATTTTAAGTGCTAATAGGTCTATGCTGCCCTGCTCTCTCCATCCTATGCTCCCTACCCCTCCTTGACCTTTGTCTGTTCAGGGTTTTCAGTGCAGGAGTGCCAAGAAGTGAAGAATGGGGAACTGTGGTAGATATAGTAAGTTTGCTGCAACTTCATCACGATGGAAGGGAAAGTGGACCACCATGTTAATATAGTTTAATATATATCAAAATTTTTAATACCACAGCTTTATAAACATATTAGGTATGACTACAATTGCACTTCGCAATACATGTCAGCAATATGGATTTGGAGATCTGGGGGATGGGGATGTGGAGATGGCAATCTGTTTTCCTATAAAAATGGATTTCCATTATATCCCTGTTTGGTAGAAGCAGGTTACACTGTGCTGGTCTTTGAACAGCTTAGTAAAACATTTCAAATATGAACTCTATCCCTGCATTGACTGAACTTTG
>NW_017729032.1:244817829-244819283 GCF_001723915.1 Gavialis gangeticus
GGGATGGGGATGTGGAGATGGCAATCTGTTTTCCTATAAAAATGGATTTCCATTATATCCCTGTTTGGTAGAAGCAGGTTACACTGTGCTGGTCTTTGAACAGCTTAGTAAAACATTTCAAATATGAACTCTATCCCTGCATTGACTGAACTTTGCAATTTAAAAATAATGTGCAGTTCCACTATCTTAAGGTATGCCTAATGGGACACTTTAACATTGTTTAGATGCTAGGTAATTTGTTACAGTCTGAATTTCCCCTCCTGTTTAATGGCTTACAGTTAAATGTTGCCATCAAAAACTACTGGCCTGTTGAGCAGTGATCCATGTGAGAACAGTGAACCTATGTCTCTGTAAATTTGTTAGTCATCTATGAGGCAAAGCAAAGCTGACCTCGTAATGTCAAAATCCATTTAGAGCTGGTGAATAGGTTGGAGAGGAGGTACTTGATACCTTTTGAGCTGTATTAAGAAACACTGCTGTGCAGGAGGATGAAAGCCTCAGTAAATTAACGTGGAGATTCTGGCCTTTTGAAATAATTTATTGTTGAATTCTGTCTTTCAGGAGGAAAGGAATACAGTTAATAAAGGTTGTGACTTAAATAAACAGTTTCTGACTAAGGACACTTCAAAATAAGTGCTCGAAGCAATAGCTTTGTCCTTCTGTGTTCACAGTTTTCTTTGAATGAATTTTATGAAAACCTCATTAGTAGCTGCACTTTATAACTCTTGTCAGAAGCTGAGCTTCCCTTCTCTTTGATAAAACATCAGGTATAAATATGGTTAAAGTGTGCCATGTCTTAAGCACATATCCAAAGTAGATTCTTTTCACACTATCTGCCACAATGACACGTTCAATATATGATGCACTCATGAATAGCATTTTCCAGTTTCCAATGTATCACCGAGTGGTTGTGTTGTTCAGAATACTGTCTGATCTGCTGTGCTTGGGCTTTCTTGTCTGGCATGTAAATCTTTCATCTGTCTTCTATACTTCCTGGAGATTTGTAGTTGCTAGTTGGCTGGATGAATATTTGCCATCCACATTAGGTAGCTGCATGAGTACTGCACTATACATCATAGATACTAGTTCCACAATAGATTTAACACTTGAGATTTCCTATGTTAGTAACTACAAAATGGCAAAGATTGCTCTATACACTTCAATTACAAACTTTAAAAATGCCAACAAACATCAAGGTTACATGGATTTGTGGGCTGCTTCTCTTGGTTCTCAACAAGGAAACCCAGATCCATTTATCTTGACTCTGACATTGCATTCTTTTGAGACCTGTTGCGATAATGAAGAGGGCAAGTTCCTTGGTTGTTCCCATGGGCAAAACTCCATTGATTTTTGTTTAAAGTGGGGTGATTCTTGTAATAGAACAGTAGTCAATATGAATTCTGAGAGAACAATATGTTGAAGTAAAGTTTTGATTGTGTGCTGCCAATGCAGAA
>NW_017729032.1:244819294-244822144 GCF_001723915.1 Gavialis gangeticus
ACTGTGACACTGGGGCTTGGTTCATCCCCCCGGGACACAATAGAGTGACACTTATTTGGTATAAAAATGAAGCATCATTGCTATGACTTATTTAAATATGATTAGACTTGGCTGCGGAGATGACGCTGCACTTCATCTTGCATAATGGAATTTCATGTCAATGGTCACCAATTGTGACCTCCTGAGATTTGTCCAGGAAGTGGAGTCAGGAATATTTTGTCCAGTTTCATAAATCTTCTCCTCTGACCAAAGCCTAAAACAAACAGAAATATAAAATATGAAGTACAAGGTTTTCAGAGGAAAATAAGAGCAGGCCAAAATTTAGACTCAAATTAGATAGCCAGTCATATATTACCTATGAAGAAATAACTGCATTTAAAATGAGTGTCCATATGTTATCTATGAAAATGGATTATAATCTCTTCTTTTCCTCCCTGTCTGGCCCTTCTTTGTTTTTTCTTTTTTCTCCCTTCTTATAACTTGCCAGGTTGCTCTCTCATCTCAGTCTTATTTATTTTTGTGCCGGAAAGCAAAGAGAAAAGCTTGTTCATTTGTTTGGCTGTTTGTGGCTAAGACTGAAAGCCTCCGTGTAGGTTTATAAAGGGAAGTTTGCAGCCCCAAAAGGTTGATTTGCAGAGTCCTGCAGAAAGGTGCAATGTATCAGATCCTGGTAGTGCATGGCTCTTCTTAAATCTTTTTCACTGAAACAGCAGCAGCTCAGCAGTAGGTGGGGGGATGGGGTATGATTAGTTTTTATAAAACCTAGACCCAGAAGTGGAGGAGGACAGGAAGCAATTTATCTGTGGCAAGTTAAACGGCTATAAGCCTCAAGAGCCATGATTCTACCATTTATTTTTCAGTGGATGCTGTTTTATATTGTTTAATTTATAAACTGATTAATAAACTAACCCTGTCTATTAAGATGATCTCCCATGAGGCCTTTTCCATATGGACAGTTGTATGCATTTCCATTTAGGTACCTTTTTATATTTTCATGTGGTCCTTTGGTTTCATTTTCATTCATATACCTTTCATAGTTTCATATGTAGATTTTACCTTTAAAGAGAACTATATAGAACTTTTATCAATTCAAGTTTTGCAGCACAAAAAAAGAAACCTATAGACATGTGTGTAAGTCACTTATTCCCAGAGCATAACCATTCAGTCATCTCAATAGTACATGGAAAGGTTAGCCAACCGTGCTTCAGTATGACTGCTGTATATTAAAATGGGAAGCAGTACATGTGGACATGACAACTGAAGAGGGTTTATTATAGAAAGCTCTATTCATTTTTAATAAAATTGTCCTTGAAACTGAGTGAGATTAGAAATTAATAGGAAGCTTGTGTCCATTTTCACAGCACTATGAAATTTCACATGGTGAGAATCACTTATCAACACGTCTACACTGATATTTATTTTAAAATATAGTTTTTTAATTAAAGTTTGCAATTTTTAACCTGCTGCTAGTGCCTGCTATCTTGCTGAAAGGTACATCGGGGTGACACTACTAGTACAGGAACCTGATATAAGAGATTATGAAGCAGTTAGAATATTGCTTCAATACTGGTTTAACATTAGAAGAGGAAAGATGTGCTGTGTTGAAGAAAAAAAGAGAATATTTCTCATGGTTCCTGATTCACAAGCAGTCCCTACTAACTTTAGTATTAATTACACCCGATGGTTACTGTAACTTACTACAGCTGGTAGAAAGTTACAACTACAACACTTATCTAAAGCTACAAACAGATGTCACATTTTGTCCTGGGATAAACCATTTTATCCTGGGACAAAGTGCAAGTATTCAGATGTCCATGACTGTTGTCCCAGGATGAATCCTATAAAAGTTTGTGGGATAAGAAGTATTAACAGTTTGTCATAGGACATTTCAAACTGTGTCTGAATGGTTAGCCTAGGATTACATCATTGAATCAATGGCAAACATGTGTCAGTCTATCCAGCTGTTCACTAAACCCTGATTAGAAGGGCTATATCTGTACATGACAATTCCAGGATATTTATCATCTGGGACAAATACAGGGACAATAGAATGTCTATTCCTCACCTAATGAATAATACACTGGTTGAAGTTTGCCATAGGGAATTCTTAGATCCTTTCCCTCATGTTCCTTTCAGGTCGGAGTAGGAAGAAGGCTGAAACAGGAAACACCTGAATGCTAGCAGCGTTCTTCTCCATTAAGGCAATTTGAAACTGGGAACTATGTGAATGTGGAGTGCTGTAACTTAAGACATTTTCCCAAGGAGCAGTTGGAATTGGTTACATAGTGAAGATACTCATGTTACCCACTGATGAGCAAATACACTTCAGAGACAAAGTGAAGCAGACCTCCATCAGACTCCTACTGAACAACACATGGAGTGAAATGAACTAAGAAAATACTCTGATTGGAAGAATGCAAGGGATAAAAGCCATGCCAAAACGAAAAATATTTGGAAATATGGAGGAAAACTGGAGATGTCTCCAGGGATAGGGACAGACATTACACATAAAGTGGTTAAAGTGATCAGAAACAGTCTTAAACTTGTAACAGAACAGAAATTTAGTGCACATAAACCAGGTTGAAAATGGCTGAAACTGGTTTAAGATAAACCTGGTAGAATATAGTATCAGACTTAACTGACTTGGGTCAAACCAGCTTATGAAACTTCTGCCCCAGACCCTTCCTGGTTCAAGTTAAATCATAGTCCCCTAGAATGCTTTCCAGCCCTGGGCTGGATTGTGCTGTCTGCTCCAGAGAGCAGGGCTGGCCAACCCCCCTGTTCCCTAGCTGCAGGCAGGGAGGGCTGGCTTACAAAGTGGAGGGGACAAGCCAAGCTGGGGATGCAACC
>NW_017729032.1:244827144-244838917 GCF_001723915.1 Gavialis gangeticus
TGTCAGCATCCCAGTATGCTTTCTAGCCTTGGGTGGGGCTGTCTGCTCTAGCAGAGAAGGGTTGGTGGAAGGGGGTGGGGGTGGTGGAGGGAAGACAAGGCAGAGACTGCCCCTTCCCCAGGCAAACCCAGCTGCATTCTGGGGCCAGGGAGGGGGGTTAAACCCCACTTCCTCTGGCTAAACCCCTCTGCTCCCCCACCCCTGAGTACAAAGCTACCTTGCCCTACCCTGCCCTGCCCTGCCCTGCCCAACTTACTGAAAGTTACTGCTGGCTGCAACTGTGGACTAAAAAATCCCAGAGGCACCTGGAAGCAAGAAGAGGAAGTAATGAGCAACCCTGCAGAGTCCTGTTGGTGTGATTCTGGATTACAAATCCCAGAGACCTCAGGGGTAGGAGGAAGAAGAAGTGAATACATGGCCCATGCTAGCTCCATGCCAGAGAGCCATGGTCTAGCACCCTCTAGCTGCTGGCATGAGCCATTGCAGGCACGTGGCTGCATTTCCTGACTCAAAAAGTGAATGTGTGTCCAGTTGTTTTTTCAATTTAATTTCTTCAGTTTAGCCTAACCTGCAAAGACTGAATCAATTCAGCCTTGGGCTTTTTGACTGTCTGTACTTAGCCTTGTAGTGCTTCACTCTGTCTCTAGAAGCAACATATGCCAGCAAAGGGAAGACAGCAAGAAGGTAGATTTGTAGATTAAGATAACTAATCCAGAAGCACCTGGGATGATATTCTCTTTCCTTCCTGGTCATCTGAGTGTCCAGATATGATCATCTATGGGGCCTTTTTTGGTTACCTAAGTGCCAAAAATGACACTTATGCACAGGCTAGAATTCTGTGCAGCATGGGATGTGTCCAGGTGTCCAGAGGCAAATTGGAAACAGAGACTTCCAGTTGCTGCTGTATTTGTGAGTAAAAACAGTGTACAGTGGCTGGAAGCAGGCACTTTTTTATGGCCCTGCTCCTATGTCAGTGACTAGGATGGTTGCCTTAATTAGCCCTTCCTAGTTACGCCACTGGCCCTGTACACTGGATGACTACTCAGTGCAACTACATACAGGTGCATCTAAGGCATATATGCACATTTCCTGAGGATGCATGGCAGACTTAGACACCAGAAAATACAGTAATGATCCCTGGTGACTAACAGCCTCAGAACTGGAAAAGTGGATGGACTGTTCCCCCTTGCAGCCTCAGTGGCTAGTACACTCACCTGGGAAGCTAACACTCCTGGGGTCTAGCTCCTAGCTTACCCAGTTGGAGTTTGAACCTGGCTCTCTTTGAATCCCCAAAGCAGCACACTATCCACCCATGCCACAAGTCACCCACTATTAAGCCTTTCTCCAACATTCCTCCTGAAGCAGAGTCACTAATCTAATCATTGTAAAAATGGATGAAGGCAAGTGCAGAGGAAGCGTCAGTCTCTGTGGAAGCATAGGGCCAGGCTGGATCCTAGCGCCCTCTCACTGAGTCTGGCTTGCTCCCTTCCCTTTGGGCACATATATCACCCATATACATCCCTGTTATGGCTGCCTAGGGACCTAGCTTCAGGGGGAGCACTGGAGAAGGACCTGGATAATGGCAGACCTGTGGCATGGTGATTAGAGTGTTCTGCTAGAAAGTCCAGGTGAGCAAGATCCAGCCTCCCTGTTGGGTTAGTGGGCAGAGCCTAGACTCCAGTTTTTCTGATTTTCCAGGTCAGTGCTTTGGCATTCAGCTGTTGCGGGGAACAAGTGGGTGCATTCTTCTTCTTTCTGTTTGTTGCCAGTGCACAGGTCCAGTCTATCCTCATGTGTAGGCATATTTAGTTGTGAATGCATGCAAGGCTGCATAGCCAGGAACAGAATTCCAGACTATGCAGAAGTGGCATTTTTGTCACTTAGTCAACCATGTAGACAACCATATCTGGTTACTTAAACAACCAGGAAAAAATAGAATTCCACCCCTGATGTTTTTAATAGATATCATTTAATCAAGGCTAACTATTAACCTGGATTTCAGAACACAGTTTGTGCCTAAGTGAAACAACTGAGAGAGTTGTTTTTAAATAGAGATCAAAAAGAAAACATAGAAGTGTGTGTCAATAATCTAAAGGTGAAGAGATGATCTTATGGTTCTGAAGCTCTAAGTGACCCCATACGAGACCAGATCATGACTGGGGTCTCTAAGAAAGACAGAAAGGAAGAGGAAAAGAGAGTGGAAAAAAAAGAGAGAGAGAAAGAAGGAAAGAAAGAAACCTGAATGAGGACTGGAAAACCCAGAACTGACACTTGACAAAACAATTAGAAGCTCAGGAAGTTACCAAGTCCAGACTGAAGTGTATAGAGGTTAGATAGTGTTCCCATGTTGCAGATATTTTAGATAACCCAAAACTATAGAGAAAAAGGTACCTGAAGCAAAAAAGCATGTGAAGTCGTATATCTACAGCCAATGGCACGTGGAGCACTCAAGCTGTGGCAGTCAGCTCAAACCAACACAGGTCCTGGCATTTAAAATAATAATAATAATAATAATAAATTATAATAAGGCAAGAATACTAATGGTTTATATCACTTTGCAAGAGTTTGCAACTATCAGGAACATACCCAGTGGCTATATCTACACTGTTATTTAAGTTAGCTAGGCAGGGTACAAAAACTGCTCTCTTTGTCTGTATGCTAGGGATTGTACAGCAGCTGCATGCCAAGATCAAAAGAGACAAGCATTGGCAAACTAATAGCTAGAAAGGTTTTGCTCAAGAAACAGCTTCCTGGACTTTGGGCAGAGCCCTTCTAGGAAACAGCCTGCCCATTAATCATCTCTCCTTCTGTGCTTGTTTCTAATCACAAGCTGTGGAGGCAGGAAATGGCATGCAGAAGGGCTAGAAGTCAGGCACAGAGCTACCCAGGTGGCAAGGGCTGGTGTTGGCAGGTGAGCAGAGGGGTTTTTAATGTACATGTCAAGTGCCTTTAGGTCAGGCTACAAGACATTTCTAAGTACCAGTGTAGACATGTCCAGAATAGACAAAGAAAATAACTACAGCTCAGAGGAATTCTTCATGGAAGCACTGGACAAGGTTGCAGATGAATATGATTGGACAGTGACCCAAAAAGTAACTGAGACATTTATTAATTCTGGTGCCAGAAGTGGTGATATTAGCACTGAGAGAAAAGTCAGTAGAAGATGAAGAGTTAGGGCCTACAGTTTTGCAGTCATGCTCATTAAGGGAATCTGTTAACTGAATATATGAGCAAATGGCAGCTGGGAAAATATACAATAAGTAGTAGCATCAGAGAAAAAAATGTACTTTTGGTTGCTGTAGCAAAGGGGTATGATTAAGCAAAGGGCAAGGAACTAAAACAAGTGAGGGAGATTTTGAATACATCACCTAGGAGGAGGGCAATTCTAGATAGGGTAGAGAATAAAATTCTCAATAGGGTAGAGCTGAAAAAATGTGCCCCCACAATTCATAGAAAGGAAAGTTTCCCTTGTTGTATATGGCACAAGTTAAAATAAGAGCTAGAGAAATTCATTGTTCTGGTTATGTCAAAGTTGGTTGGGGAAAAAAATCAGACTGGTTAGACAGAAAATGTTTCAGTAGATCACAGTACCACATCACCAATGTGCGGCTTCAAGAGATCCAGAAGGGATTTAAATTGAAACAGGCAAGGAATAAGTGAAACTGACAGCTGCTTATCCTAACAAGAAATTAGGGGTGGCATAAAAATATATATGAGTTCATGAAATGTTTATTACTCACCAGCAATAATTTGATTTCTAGTAAAACTGGCAAATTGACAGTGTTGCAGACCTTGCTATCAGAAAGCAGCAGATGTTAGGAAAAACTTTATTTAGGGTGAGTTAGTTTACAGTTGGTTGTTTAGGAGCTTTTATATTAGCCTGCATTTGCATGTGCATGTGGCCAGCTAGTGGATTTCAATAATAGTATAAAGTGATGGTTAAAACTGAAAGTGATTTGTAACAATCTTTAATGGAAATGGAAATACCTCTCTGTGTAGATGGATATCACAAAAGAAAAGCTGAAATAAGCCATCACTCTGATACTAAACATTTCTGAGATCAACTGTTTTGCTTCCAGTGGAGTCTCTGGAACATTTGAGATGTGAGGCTTCATCCAAACAAAATATTGGTGTCCCTACATCTTAAAATAACCTAAGTAATGATGGTTTTGTTACTTCCACTAGCTCTAAAGTAGAACAAGATTAAAATGCTGCTAATGGTGATGCAGCGCTCTCTGTTTATGTAGATATGGATGTGAATATTTATTCAAGGAATATTGAGGAATGTACAGAAGAGTAAACTTAGAGCACTGTTGCTCTGAAAGATCTTGCCACTTGCCTGATATTCAGGCGGAGGTTATAATGAGGCCAAGTCAGAACCCTGCATCCTGCTGGTCCCAATCAAGAGAGCAAGGCAAGTCATCCCCTGAACAAGCACCACCTGCAGCAAGCTGAAAGCAGCCCCCTGGTCCCAGATGGGCTGAATGAGGCAATCTGGGCTGCAGTTTCCTGAGGCCATGGCCAGCAGGTCCCAATCATTCCAGCCCTTAAAAGCCAAGCCTAGCTTACAGTCTTGTTGTTTGGGAAGAGGTGAAAGTCCTTGTCTCTGACTGGGGGGGGTTGCTGGTTTTCTGGTTTGGACTCTAGCTCATGAATCTGGTTCTTGAGTCTGATTCAGCCTTAAGCTCTAGCTTTTGACTCCTGATCCTGGTTAACCTGTAGCTTACCCTGTCTCTGGTTATGCCTTCTGACCAGGTTGCTCTGAATTTGGCTATGGCTCTTGAATGCAGTTCTGATACCTGACCCCTCAATACCCCCAAGCTCCCTGAGGAACTAATTAGGACTGCACCAGTGTTTTAGGTGCCTTACCACTAGATATGACAATCCATCACTCAGTTCTGGGTTCTCAGCAGAGGTCAAATGATGGATCAGTACAAACAAACTGTAAGGATTTGCTTTTGATTATTAAAGGTATCCATTTTTCATATCACCTCTCAAGGAACACATAAGCTAAGTCTGAATTCTCTGTTTTTACAACTGATTTTTTTTTTTTTTTTTTTCTCTATAGCTCCTGCTACAAGGTATTTAACTCCAGTGACTTTTTTTTTTCTTCATTAGCCATGAACAGGGGTCGGAGGGTAGAAGATTTGAGAGGTCAAAACTATGTCAACAGGGCAAATATGAAAGACAAACAAAGCAGAGTACAGATGAAATTTCCGGACCTTAAAAACCAGAACAAGGCACAGGGGTTTTTTTCTTTGTATTTTTTTTTTACCTTTTATTCAGTAATGCTGTGAACCACCAGACTGGAGTTATGGCATCTTTTGATGTGGTTCAAAGTGTTTATATTTTTGTTACCTCACTGCAGTGTTGGAATGTAATTCAACAACTGTGCTGTCTCCTTAAGGGAAACAACTTGGAAAAGCCAAATTGATGCAGTCTGTATTTCAATGTCAAGTTTCAGAAGCCTAAGATGCTTTCAATTGCAAGTGTTTCAGACTTAACTGGCCCTCAAGAACTAGAACTCAAAGCAGTGCCAAATTGCTGACTCACAGAATCTGTAATTAGAGTGCTAAGCCATGCAGTTCTTCAGCATGATAAGAGAAGGTAAGGGTGGTTTGTACCTTGTATACTAACTAAATCAGAGATATATAGGATAAGCTTTTGTGAGATGAATAGTGTGTAGAAAGGAGAGTGATCTGAATACAAGAGACAGGAATCAGGGTGGGCAGTATACACCCAGTCTTTTTGAATACAAGAGACAGGTGGAAAGGCAGTACTAGGAGAAGCAAAGGAGCAGTAACCCATATGGACAAAGGAGTCACAAAAGCTAATCCACATAATGGGTTAAATATCCCTAACCTCTGTTTAGACCATATTTAACATAATCCAGTTTGTGTATGATTTCTTGCTTCACAATTGCCTTTTCAAGTTGTTTTTTAATGTTCTGTTGTGTAAGGGCAACTGCTTTGATATCAGTGGTAGAATGTCCAAAGGGGTTAAAGTGTTCTGCCACAGGCTTGTGTGTCTTTCTGGAATTGATCTAATTCATTGTTACACACAGGGATTACCATATCTGTCCAATATAGACATCTGGAAGCAGGTGATGGTGTATCAGACATTGGTCGAGTTGCAGAGGAATGAACCTTGGATGTTATAATCTGTGTTATTTGGTCCAGCAATGTTGTTGTCTGTATTGATAAAGGGACACAGCTAACATCTGGGTCCATTGCAATGCCTGGTGCCCAGTGAGAATGGAAGTTAGGTAGCTTGTTGCTTAAGAGACACCATTTGAAGTTGCAGGGCTGTCTGTAAGGCAGAACAAGTTTGTCTTCCATGGCTACTAGAGCTGTGTGAAACAGCACCGTTCCATTTTGCCTTGAGTTTTGGTGGTTCGAAGGAACAGTGTTTCATCTTGAATTTCATTTAGAGTCAAAACAGCTGTTATGTTCTGTTCCGTTCCATCGAAACAGAAAGGTTTTTTTGATGCCTTTTTGAGCTTCTCTGGGGATGAGAAGTCAGACCAGCTGGGCTGACTTCCCATCCCCGGTGCTACATCACACTGGGGTGGGAGGCAGCCCAGCTGGGCTGCTTCCTGGGACCCCACGCTTGATCACACTGTGGGGTAGTGCCATTTGCTTATAGGTACAGGAGTCCCCAGTTGTGAAATAGTTTTATGTGAGTACAATATGGGAGAGCATGATGGAAACAGTATTCTCACCAGAGAGATTGTTCTATACAGCTTGTAATCTCTCTTCATTTGGGCTGTTGGTGTTCAGAGGTGTAAAATCCATGGCAGCTAATAGGGTGTTGGCTGGAAGCTTGCCAATAAAGCCCAATTTCTTTAAAAAATCTATGGTGGCTTTGAAGTAGCTGGCAGCCACAGTGTATTGTGGGAATAGGATTAAATCATCATCTCATGTCAAATCCTTCAAAAAGTTGGAAGTAGATATTGAACAAAATATGCATCACAAACTATTCAAAGGATTTCCTTGTAAACTAGTGTTCTGATTGAGGATTTGAAACTGCAGTGCCTGATGAGTAGGAAATCAAAGCTAGTTTCTCACAAGAAAAGCAACACAGAATATGAATCGTGAAGAAAATGTTTGATTACAAGGCCAGAGATGAACTATTAACTACCCCAAAAAGAAATATACAGCCATTTTTTTTTATTATGTTTTGGATACTGCCATACAGTCGCTTAAAGATTTTTACAACTTGAAGTACTGTAGCAGTTCAGGTTTTTGGATGTTATCTCTGAAATAGTGAAGATGCCTGCAAACAAGTGAAACAATACCCTGGTTTTAGAAAAGCATTAGAAAATAGATAGCTCTGGTAGAGAGGAATCTTCTAACATAAATGCCTTGGATATTTGTAATGAATGTCAGACTTTTGGCTGTCAGCTGAAACCTGGAACATGCCCAAAAGCCACTTGCAGTTCCATATGAAAATACATTTTGGCCTTGTTTCCAAACATACCTATCACACACTACTTGCATCAGCTCCATCTCACAGGAGTGGTCTAATAGGATTTCCCTCCCTACTGTGAACAGGAAAAAATCAGACTAACTACCTACTATGTTATAAGGAGACATTGGGAGCCCCTTTTGACCCCTCTCTGTGGGAGTAGATGCACTTTTTGCATAAACCAAACACATTTGCAACCAAAAATATTGATTTTTTTTTTTTCCCCTTCTCTCCTCAAGATGACTTGAACCAACAGTGCCTATTGCAAAGAATGATTAAAGGTGACTTGCTTGAGTGGGTTTGAATCAATATCACTACTACTCAGGCATGTGCCCTACTCACTAGGTTACAACATGCAGTTCAAAAGCATCTTCAGGTCCTTCCCTTGAAACAGAATAATTATCATACTGTGGCACAATGGAATTTGAACCAACACTGCCTACTTCTCAAGCATATACCTTAACCCCTGGCTACAGGGCACAGGGTGAAATTGCATCTCCAGAACCTTTCCTTAAAAGGTGTTGCATGCTGTGGAGCACAATTAAAATTATCTTTGGGCCAGAGGAGCCCAGCATCATGTCCATTAGCTTAGATCCAAGAAAACTCTTGTAAGCCTGAGCATATTTGAACCAAATCCTACTTCTGAGACAGGTGTCCCAACCTCCAGACTTGCTCTTGGTATTCTCATACTACAGCTTAGCCCTTCTCCTACCAAAAATAACCTTTGATGAAAGACAGCTAATTCTGACATGTTTTATAGTGTCTCAGGCTATGGCTGTCCACTATACTAATATACAGTAAGTAGAGGGTCAGCCCAGTGGTATACCATGTCCTCCCTCTCTCCATGAATCATTTTCCACCCCAGAATTTTAGCTGAAAGGGATGGTAGGATCCCAGCTCCCCAGTCCTAAAGTGGTGCAACAGTTTTAGCCTCAGCAAAATTTGAAACTGTTTTGGTTGGGGGATGGGGAGAAGGGAATGTGAGGACTATATGTTACTGATCCTGTGGAACTGAAAGCACTTCAAATTCTAACCTGCGTAAGAAACACTTTTAATGTAAGCTTAGTGTGTAAGCTACTCTAAGTGTGACAATAGTTGATTGTCATTAACAGTACAATCCTCATTTGCCTTTCCTTTCCTCTTCTGTGAGGGAAGTAAGTGAACGCAGGGGAGTGGGGAGTTAACCACAGGAAGACACTCGTCAAATTCATGGGAACTTAGGACTCAAAGGGACCTTCTGAGCTATCATTTCTGACCCCTATGTTCACAAGCAATAATTTACCTAAGTATTTCCAAAAAACATCCACTCAGAACCAAACACAAGACACAAGATCAGGAATATGTAGAAGACCCTACAGCATAGCCAGGTAAAAAGCAGAAGAACTGAGGCCACTTCCAATGCCTTTCCATGGATACTGACAGAAAAATATATGGTTAATAAATACTAAGAGGATCCTAGGAAGAGGACAGAGGAAGGCAATCTACCTCTTCCCCCAGTCCTTGTCAAAATTATTTGGGGAAGCATCCCTTCCTGATCCCAAAGTTAGCAACTTGTTTGACTTTTCATGGAAGAACAAAGTCAGGAAGCTATGAGGTTTCTAAGTATTGGGAAGGAAGACCAGCGCACCTCAGTCAAAATCAGCCTGAACAGTGGCCAATGTCAAATATAGATTTTTTCTTTTTTTTCTTTTTTTTTTTGAGGGGGGGGAAGCTAAGCCAATAAAGCATTCGCAAAAAGAAAAAAAATGACCTATTGGACCCTACAGTTAGCTAGCCAAAATTCTGAAGCATGAAATTGCCTAGCACTTAGCACATTGTGAGAGAGTAACCTCTACATGCAAAAGCAGGCAGGGAAAATACTTGACTCCATATATCATAAACAGATTCCTTAAGCAAGTACTGCCAAACTATCCCTTTCATAGACTGATCAAGTTTGGTCAGTCTTAAAATGTTTCAGACTTTTCCCCTATGTTTTGTCCCCCAAACTTTCACACCTCTGAAAATTAAAATTATTTTAATTTCCAATCTAAATTTGATCACAACCAGCTTGCATCCAGTGTTCTGGTATTTTTTTAGCATAACAAATCCTCTTCTCCCTTTGTAATATTTACCCCAATGTATTTATAAAATGTAATCACTTCAGGTTTTAGTGTTAATTAAAATGGATGCTACCTTTTCTAAGAGTATGCAAGCTGCTTGGCAAATATCTTTCAGTTTCTAATTTTATCACCAGCCTGACATCAACCTGGAAATCCCAGTTCTCTCAAACAAATGATAAATGTTATCTGCCAGTCTCATCCACTAAATAAACTTGGGTTGATCTCCATTACTCACATTTGTCAGGTCTGTTCGAGCTTGCTAGCTACAATCTTGGTGAATAGCTCAGCATCATTGCTTAATAATGAAGTAGAACATGATGAAAAACAACTTGAAGGATCCTTCTCTTTTTTTCTACCAAAGTTTTGATAGGGCTGTGTGTTAAGGGACTAGTTAAAAATGTTAAACAGAAAGGAAAACTTTTTCCTCCTCCTAATCAACTTAATAATAATTTCCAAGTGGGGGGAAAAGATCTCCAATCCCATCTGTAACAGGGTGCATGGCTCAGGGGCTGCAGCCTAGCTGCAAGGGGTTAGAAAGGGCTGGCCAGTCCACAGGGATGATTGCCTGGCCCAGAGGAAGTTAAAAACTCCTAGGGAAGGGACCTGAGGGAGAGAAGGAAGGCTGCAGTGCTTAAGGAGGAAGCACAGAGCTGGGGTTGCCCTCAGGATCTGAGGAAAGGCTGCAAATTGTGATGTAATTGTTTGTAATTTGTACACTTATTTGTTTATTGTTTACATTGGTTCCTGGGGGAACAAGTTTTGCTGGAGAAAATAAAGACTGTTTGACTAAGCAGTAACAACCTGCTACACCATCCTTTGTATTTCCTGTTACAATATAGAATTTGCTTTAACTCAAAGGTGGAATCTTTTTAAAGTGAGAAATATCCAGATTTAAAAGTTCATTTTGTATAGTTTTTAATTTGATAAAATTAAAGATTGAATACCATTTTGGAAAAACTGCGAATAATATTAAACACACATTTTTTGGGTTTTTCTCCCTACCACACATGTATCTCCTATCCATGAGAGTTTGAGATTGTATGACTATCTCAGGGGAAAGAATAAAGATTTTTCTTGTCCCTCAGTGCTTTTTTCAGTTGGTGGTGAGGACTAGCCAAAGGCTGGTTGGGCACTTAAATTTAACATTTTTCCCATTTTGTAAATAGGTCCTGTGCTGATTCGCTGCACAGTAATAAGTTTGTTTCTTACCCTGATCCTGCATAGACTTGAGAATGTGTTTAACTTTGAACATATCCCATTGAAGAATGGACATTTGCTGGGCAACATGCATCTTGCATACAACAGAGACATAGGGGGAGGAAACAACTCAGGAAGAGACCAAAAATAACTAAAAAAGAGAAACCAAAAAATAAAATAAAGAAGAAAGAATGTGGGGATGGGTTGATAAGAGAAAAGGCTGATGTGGGGAGACATGGAGAAAGATAGGAAAGGCAGAAAATAAAAGGAGCTGGGGCCTTTTGTTCAAGGTGAAGTAGTTTGTTTAAGGGGAACTTATGCAAGAAAATGGTATAAGATGTAAGCACTCCAGGAAAAAAAACTGGTAATCCTTGGTATAATCACTTCCCTTCAAGGTGATTTGCAGTATCTTGTTGAAGCATCTTACTTATTTATATATGTCAGCACAATAACAAGAAAAAATAATCCACTGTACATATTTTTTAGATACTCTACTTGTTCAGAGATTCTTTAAAACAAACAAAAAAAACTTCCAACCAAAAACAAAACATGTTTTGGAAATGTAGGGATGTACCAATAATTGTTTGGGGGCACTAATACAGTTTATTTATGAATCTGTGCTTAGTAAACCTTTTAAACCTCAAATGCAAACTATAACATTTTCAGACCTACTGATCTGAAGATAGTTTTTAGACCCATAATCATTCAATGACCCTACCCTTTGTTCCTCCGCTGTTCCCTAAAACATCCACTTAATTAAATAGAAACTCAGAGTTTCCCTCCAGTTTTATAATAGAGTCTGTTCCTTTTAGGTTACCACACAATCTCAATCACAATCCTCTTGGCCCCCCTCTGACCTACCTCTCAAGGAGCCAGATTTCTATTCTAAATCAGGCTGCGTTTTAATGAACCAATTAACCATACCTGTTTCTCAAAAAATGTATTGAATTTCAGCATTGCTTAGTTAAATGCACAGACTTAGAATTCTTAAACACTGTATATAGCAAAAC
>NW_017729032.1:244843917-244844246 GCF_001723915.1 Gavialis gangeticus
AGTCACAATCCTCTTGGCCCCCCTCTGACCTACCTCTCAAGGAGCCAGATTTCTATTCTAAATCAGGCTGCGTTTTAATGAACCAATTAACCATACCTGTTTCTCAAAAAACGTATTGAATTTCAGCATTGCTTAGTTAAATGCACAGACTTAGAATTCTTAAACACTGTATATAGCAAAACATATAAAATAAGTGGGAAGTGTCAGAAATTTAAGAATGTTACATGACAGTGCTTTGGAGGCTAGTGAATTCAAGATCTTCAAAAGTTATTAAGAATGAACAAGCAAGTCATAATAAATAAGTTGTATTACACACTAACAGTAATGGA
>NW_017729032.1:244849246-244849697 GCF_001723915.1 Gavialis gangeticus
GAATGAATAAGCAAGTCATAATAAATAAGTTGTATTACACACTAACAGTAATGGACCTTATTCTAATTCTGCTGTTTAGAATGGTTCTGATGCTCTTAGCATATTTTGCTAATATACTTTATTTCAATGAAGGTCACAGATCTTTAATTAGCATTTTTTTACATTAATATTCACGCCTATACTACTTATTACATATTTATTAGAGATAGCAAGGCCTCCCTCATCCTTAAACCAAGATGTATTCCCAGCACATTCTTCTTATGGTAAATGACACTGGAGAGGTGATTTTGTTAGGGCCTTTATGGCAGGGAGTAGCATTAATAGAGCTATGTGCTTACTATATTTGGGGTCTTCTAGTTAAAACAAAAATAAGAGGTTGGTCAAGACCTGATAAACTGATAAAGCATCAGAAAAACTGAGACAGTTCTCTTAGTCTGTTAATAATAGAATA
>NW_017729032.1:244854697-244856520 GCF_001723915.1 Gavialis gangeticus
TTGGGGTCTTCTAGTTAAAACAAAAATAAGAGGTTGGTCAAGACCTGATAAACTGATAAAGCATCAGAAAAACTGAGACAGTTCTCTTAGTCTGTTAATAATAGAATACAAAATGGTCTATCTGAGTATTTTTTGAGAGGCAGATGTCTGACATGAGGAAAAAACTGTGACACTGTTCTCAAAAGGGGAAACCCTCCTTTTTTATAAAAAATATATTTTTTGTTAAGCAACTCTCTTTGCCTTTTATTACCAACTTAAGTAATCTTGAACTTTGCTATCTGGCATTATGAGTATTTTTAATATTAAACTATAAACATATTTAGTACATGTTGGCCCAAGGTCAACAGGGAATATAGATCCTCAGTACATGTCCTTATCAATCTGTCTTTACATAAAGAATTATAAGATTACTTGTGACAGTTCAACAAAATGGAAGTTTAGAAATGGAAGCCAATATCTAATTAGTGAAGTGCCAGTTCAGTTTCAATTCTGTTTTATCAGAAGAATATACATGTTGTCAGCTGCAATCCCTTGATTCTAGGAAGATCTCTACTATGGCTCATTGATGGGTTTTGAGGTGACTCAAGGCCGATTTTTGAGGTATGGATCCATCTGCAGAAGTTGCAGGTCTTTCTTCAGGGGATAGTAGGCCACAGGCTGGGCTTTCTCTCCTTTTCCTTTCTGTGCTCTCTTGTCTCTGCTTTGAGACCAAGATGCTTTACCTCAAAACAGGCTGCCATATGCTTGAGTTTATAGCACCACTGTAAATGATTAATAGTCAGCTCCTCCCAGCTCTTGCAACTAAGCTGGGAATAGAGAGTTTCTTTTAGGAGTCAAGAACCTGCACACAGTATCTGATCTAGTGAAGCTGGTGTTTGAGGAACACTAATTCAATGCTGGTAACACTGGCTTCAGCAAGGATGTCTTGTGGCTTCAGCATTTGGGTGGTGATCTTTCTATTTGATGGGGAGAATTTTCTGGAGTCACTGTTGTTGATACCTCTCCAGGCTCTTAGATGATGATAGTAGGTCACCCACTTTTTGCATCTATAGTGGAAAATGGGGATGATGACTGCATTGTAGACTTGGATCTTGGTATCTTTCCAGATATCATGGCCTATAAAAATATGCCAAAACAATTTCCTAAAAGAGGTACTTGCATGCTGGATCCTGTGCTGGAATTCCTCCTTAATGTTCACTTTTGGAGAGAGGTGGCTACTGAGGTTAGGGAAATGCTTGTCTACCTCAAAGGTAATTTGGGGGTGGATGGGAGTACATTCATGGCCTGGGTCAGGCCAATATAGCACTTTCGTCTTTTGGATTTTGAGAAAGATACCTGAAGTCCAGTAGGCTTTTGCAAAGAGATCCAGCACGATCTGGAAGCTTTCTCAAATACAATCTTTGTATTGAAGGCCAAAGATTATTTAAATATTGTGGTCTTCAAGTGTAAATGTTCCAGGCTGAAAAAAACTTCCATTCATTCAGTATTTAATGTTGATTCTGGAAGGGAGGTTGTCCTTCATAGAACAAGGGTGACAGTAAAAAAACAGAGAACAGAACTGGGGCAATGACACATCCTTGTTTGACCCCAGTTCAGATGACAAATGGATCTGTCTCCAGTCCACTACAAAGAAAAATTACAGTCATCTCATCAGAGAGAAGCCTTAGGCCTTTGATGTATTTTCCAGGGCATCCAAATCTGGTCAGTACTTTCCACAAGGCTTTGTGATTGATGGAGTCAAAGACTTCAGTGAGGTCAATGAAGGCCAAATAGAGGTCTTGGTGGTATTCATAGATTCATAGATTCATAGATTAAGGGTCGGA
>NW_017729032.1:244856531-244861897 GCF_001723915.1 Gavialis gangeticus
TGGGCACCATCTTCCACTCCTGCAATGGCTGCGACTCCTATTCTTACCAGTCAATAAGGGTTGTGTCAATCGTCCTATAGGAATGGTCTGAAACCACACTGAGATTCTGATAAGCCTTCATTAGCAACAGGTAGAAAACAGTTCAAGAGGATGCAGGTGCCAAATATCCCTCCTGTGGAATGGAGGGTAGTGCAAGAAGAGTTCCCACATGTAGACTTATCTCCTTTCTTGAAGTTAGTCACAATGTTGGCATTAGTCAGGTCCCCAGAGATCCCCGCTTTGTTCCAAATTTGAAGAATGTATTATTGGAGTCTCAGTACCAGTTCCTCACTGCCAGCCTTGAAGATTTCAGCAGGTATACTGTCCAGTCCAGTAGCTTTGTTGTTCTTGGTTTCAAAAGACTTCTAAGATAGAAAGGTTGGCAGGGAATCCCCTTTTGGGGTTTTGGGGAATGGTCTCAGTGGTGGCAAAGCATCACAGTTGACTCATGGTTCAGGAGTGCCTCAAGGTTCTCTTTCCATCTAGCTTTGGTAGATTTGTTGTCTTTGAGGAGCGTCAAACCATCCTGTGATCACAGGAAACTATGGCCATAGGAAGTTGGATCATAGATGGCTTTCACTACCTGGAAGAAACGGTGCATGTCATGTGTGTCAGTGTAGACCTGAATATCCTTGTTTTTAACTTACCACCACTAGTTTTTGATTTCCTGGATAGCTTGGCTTTGATTTCCTCTGAGGCTTGGCTTTGATCAGCTGATATCTCTCCTTCTGCTGAGATGAGGTGTTATCTTGCCTAGCAGAATGGGTCTTCCTCTTCCAGTTGAGGAGGGCTTAGATCTCGGTGTTGCTCTTGTTGAACCAGTCTTGGTGTTGATAGGTAGTATAACCAATGGATTCTGCCCAGGCCATATGGATAGTGGTTTGAAACTTCTTTCAGAGTTCTTCAACAGTGCCTTCACTTGTGGGTAGGGCAGAGAGATTTCATGAAGTTACTTTTCAAGATCCTTTCAGACCTTTTGGTCTTGAACAGATTTAATGTTGAAAAATCTTTGAATTGCTTTTGTCTTCTTTTGGTGTTATGGGGCAAGATGAATGTTCATAATGGATCTGACAAGTGATGATCTGTCCAGCAGTTATTGGTTCCACACATGGCTGGTGTGATACAGACATCCATTCAATCATGAGTTCTAATAATAACACAGTTGAGGAGATGCCAGAACTTAGACAGAGGATTTCTCTAGGTAGTCTTGTATTTGTGACTTTGTCACAAGGTGGTATTTGTAATGAAAATACTACTCCATACATTTGCTCAGTAGGGCTGTGTGAAGCTTCAGTCTCTGATTTGATTCAGTGGAGATTCAGCTCAATTTGGAGGCCAAATCTCTGAATCTGAATTGAATCAGGAGACCCTTTAATCTCTCTGAATCGAATCAGAACCCTCTGAATTGATTCAAAGAGATTCAGAAAGATTTGACGATTCAGACATAGACACAGCTTTAAATGTTTTTTCTGCATACCTCAAGGAACCAGACAGCTCATGAATGCTGAAATACTGGGGCAGATGGAACATCCCACAGGAGCACAGAGGGCTCCCTAGTGCGCTCAGCAGCAGACCTGGAATTGGACCAGAAGCATTCGCCAAGCCAGGGAGGGAGGCTGGGGGGGGTGGGGCCTGCGCACTCCCTAGGAGACCTGGAAGTGGACTGGAAGTACTTCCGGTCCACTCCTGGGTTCACCACCAAGCACGCGGTGGGGGCCCCCATGCTTCTGTGGGATGCTTCATCTGCCCCGGCATCACAGCATTCATGAGCTGCCTGGTACCTCAACATATATAGAAAAAACTTTTAAAGCTGTGTCTATGGCCAAATTGCTGATTCTCCAAATCAGCATCAAATCTCCAGATTCGGATTCATCCGAATTGAATCAGAAACAGTGATCCAAGTCAACAAATCAAATCAATGTCCCTGATCAAATACAGCCTTTTTCAGACACCCTTACTGGATAACCATTTCCAGGAAAATCACTCCAGTGGCTAGGCAGCTGCATTCTTCTATAGAACATGATATGAGTAGTACCATATGTTACCACTAAGATTCTTTTTCCAGAGATCCCCAAGGAATGACACAGCCCCTCATCTTATTTAGTAACAAAGTGAACTTTAATACTAATCCCTAATCTTTATTACAAGTTTCCTTCTGGTATTATGAGCTGACATGTGGTTCCTTCAGATGTTACAGCAGCGACTTTCAGTGGTACCATCCTCAGATCCTCTGCTGGGTGTGTGGGATGATTGTTTTTAGATTTCCCATTGTTCAAACAAAAATTTGACGGTTGGCCCAGGCTCCCCAGGGTGACAACATGAACATAACAATGTTCTTTTGTTTGTCCATTACTTTTGTAACTTTGTCACCCCAAATTGTCCAGTCCTCAAGTTTCTTACCTCATCGTTTTAGATAAGGTACCCCAATCCTATTCCGGTTTTGGTTTTCTTTCTTTTTAGGGAAACTGTTGTACCTGGTTTGCCCACCGTAGCGATCACAACACTCACCTCTCCCACTGCCTTTATAAGGCACTCTGTACAATTTTATTGCTTAGTTCTGGGAAAACCTAAACTCTGGCCAAAAAGCCGTAGCAAATTCAGTTTGCCCAGTACACCAAACTGGGTCAGACCAATTGTTCTTCTAGCCCAGTATCCTGTCTCCTATAGGTGTATGATACAATGGGCCTTGCATGTTGCACTGTCTGCTGGGTCTGTAGCCCCTCCCCTCAACTCTCCTGCCACAACTTGATGTTATGCTATTAGAGAGAGTGTTCAATGGAGATCTTCCTGGGAGGGCTTCCCGGGAAATGACAATACTCACTATTTTGGCGAGATGTTTCACGGGGCTCCACCTCCCCTACACCCCATCCACTCACCAACTGGATGGACAATGGTGGTCCGGCCTTGCAGGCTTGCTCATGGCTTGCTTCAGGAGGAATCCAACATTCAAGCGAGCTCAGTTGGTACTTGTCCCACCAGTCTCGATGAGCGACCTTCCCTCCCTCGAGGCTGTCAGGCTATCTAGGCAGGATGTAGTGCCTACCGCAATGCCTCCAAACGGGGTGCTTTGTTCTTACCCCAATTCTCTCTATCTCTCTGAATTTTTCCTGTTTTTTTTTTTTTCTTTTCAACAGAAATATGTTCCTGAGGAGGACAGGGATGCGTTCTCGATCTCTGGCTCTCTCCCCGCCCGGGTTCTGGCGGGGCTTTTAAACTTTCCCACGGTGGCTGGTTCAGCAGCCGCAATTGGTCCAGCTGTTCTCCGCCTGGGAAACAGCTGGTTAAACAGCCGGCGTAACGCTGGCTTGTGCAGCTGCGCCTGTGGTCCCGGCTCCTGCTCTGGCTGCCTGGCAGGAGATAAGTTTTCCTCATGGTGGGGCTGTTTCTGGGGTTTGGGGCCTGTGTGGATTACCCTCTCCCCTCTGGAAGCCTGTGGGGGCGCCTCACTGCCACAAGGTGTGAGTTTGTTTTCCTGCAACTTCTCTGCTCATATATCTGGGTGGAGTTTCACTGGTCAGAAACTACAGGCTCTTTCAGTTCAGTCAGGGGGCAGTGGACACAGGCCAGTGTGCACTAGTGTCCCCTTCTAGATGCCTTTTTATTAACCCATGACTCTTCTCTGCTTTTTCATTTTTTTTGTCCCAAGCAATTAGCTGTTGGATTTCCAGTAGTCTCCCTTTTTAAAGGAGGCTTAAAGCTTTCCTTGGTGGACCTAGATCCACACTATCCCTTTATGTAACAAATAGGCCTGTCTCCTACAGGTGTGGGGCTATTTTCTTGTCATTTCTCCAATCACATCTCCAGGTGGAGTTTCACTGGTCAACAACCACAAGCTCTTTCAACTCATTTGGGAGCAGTGCATGCTGGCCAGTGTGTTCTGCTTTAATGTCCCTTTTTGGATCCTTCATTATTAGCCTATGACCCTCCCTCCCTTCTCTGCTTTCTTTCTATTTGTCCTCAGTACTCAGTGGCTGCATCTTTAGTAGCCTCCCTTATTAAGAGGGGCTTACAGTGTTTTCTGGTGGGTATAAGACCATGGCTTATGCCCATGTATATTCTCATAAATAAATTGAGAGGCTGTGACATAGATGTTTTGGCAAATTGGCTTAGCGGCTGCACCAAGAGAGTGGTAGTAGACAGGTCGGTATTGACCTGGAAGGATGTGGGTTGTGGGATCCTGCAGGGTTTGGTCCTTGGACTTGTACTCTTCAATATCTTCATCGGTGACTTGGATGTGGGTGTGAAGTGTACTCTGTCGAAGTTTGCAGATGATACTAAATTATGGGGTGAAGTGCACACTCCAGAGGGTAGAGAATGATAGGAAGACCTGGACAGGTTAGAAAAGTGGGCAGTACACAATAGGATGAAGTACAACAAGGATAAGTGCAGAATGCTGCACCTAGGAAGCAGAAATATCCAGCACACCTCCTGACTGGGAATTGGCTCTCTCAGCAGCATAGAAGCGGAAAGAGATCACAGAGTCATAGTGGACTCCAAGATGAACAGGAGTCGTCTGTGTGATGAAATCATCAGCAAAGCTAACCGCACTTTATCATGCATCAAATAGAACCAAGAAGGTGATACTTCCCCTCTGTGCGGCATTGGCAGACCACAGTTGGAGTACTGCATCCAGTTTTGGGTGCCATACTTCAAGAAGGATGTTGATAGACTCAAGACAGTCCAAAGGAGGGCCACTCGTTTGGTTAGGGGCTTATAAGACAAGCCCTATGAGGAGAGACTGAGGGACCTTGTCCTCTTCAGCCTCCACAAGAAAAGGCTGAGGGGGGATCTTGTGGCCACCTACAAATTCATTAGGGGAACACAGCAAGGGATTGGAGATGCTCTGTTCACCAGGGCGCCTCTTGGGGTAACAAGGAACAATAGTGACAAACTGACAGAGAGCAGATTTAGGCTAGATATCAGGAAAAACTTCTTCATGGTAAGGGTGGCCAAAATTTGGAATGGGCTCCCAAGGGAGATGGTGGTCTCCCCTACCTTGAGGGTCTTTAAGAGAAGGCTGGATAGGCATCTGGCTGGGGTCATTTGAGCCCAGAACTCTTTCCTGCCTAGGCAGGGGGTCAGACTCGATGATCTGTTGAGGTCCCTTCTGACCCTAGCATCTATGAATCTATGGCTTCCAAGGCATAGCAAACAGCCTTTGTGCTCAATACAGGGCAAGTTTGACATGCTGACGCAATGTGCTGTGTGGCCTTAGCCACACACACACACCAGTTTGGGTCCTAGCCCCACATGGGATTAGGCCTGCTATCTTGGCCCTGGCCCCATATACATCAGATTGGTCCTACTGCTCTGGCCCCAGTTCCAGC
>NW_017729032.1:244866897-244868130 GCF_001723915.1 Gavialis gangeticus
CCCCATGTACATCAGATTGGTCCTACTGCTCTGGCCCCAGTTCCAGCCCTGCATATACCTGATCAGCCCCACTACCCTATTCCCAGTCCCACATACAATGAATTAGTCCCACTACTGAAGCCCCACATACTGGCTTGATCCTGCACACGAGGCCATTACATCCAGGTATGGGGTCTGGAAATTTTCAGTGGGGGAGCAGTAGCAGCATGAATTGCCACTCCTATCCTCACTGCCAAAATTTTTGGATTTATACCAACAGAAGTTTCAAGAGGAGTGCTGCCTAGAAAAAATTAATATGGTGATTCAATCTGGAAGTACTAAGGGCCTGATCTTGTTACACATTATACTGTACTCAGATGCTGATTTGTGTTACTGCTAGCTGGATTTGGAGCAGTCACACATTCAGGCCAGAAGGAAACTGGAGAACTGAAAGGAAAGATTCCCCCCCCTACCCTCCCGTTCATTCTAGGCTTCTCCCCTGATCCCCAGGGGTCCCCCAGTTTCCCCCTGCCCCCAGGGCTCCTCTCCTGCCCCTCAGGGTTCCTGCCTGCCTCCCGCAATTACTTGTGGCTCCTCAAAGTTACCTCTTGCCCCTGGAGCTTCCTCAGTTCCCTCCCACCCCCAGAGCTTCCTTCCTGACCCTTGGGATTCCTGCCTGCCTGCCCCCCCGCCCCCCAGCTTACTTGTTGCTGTCTGTGGTGTTTGTTGCAAGGAACCAGACAGGGAGCGCAATCCCTGCTACTTCTGGGCTGCTGTTCTTCTCTGGGCTGAACTCAGTGGTCAGGCAGGAAGGTTAACCCTTCTCTGCTTGCTTCCCTGGATATACAGCACAATCAGCCACAAGTAAGTGAGGGGGTGCAGAGAGGCAGAGGTCTGGGATTCTGGGGAAGGTTGGAGGTGGGGGTGTGCAGTGGGTCTGATCCAGGCCTGCAAGTTTGGGTGGGGTGTTTACACTAAGCTGTAGTTTAGAGTGGCTAGACCTTACTGTAACACAAACTGACTAACATGGATCAGAGATAAACTTAGGCTGGAGTGGTATAACTTTAAGTCACCTAAACTGTGCTTAAAACTAGTTTCAGGTGTTAAGGTGTAGGCAATCCAGGTCTTAAGAGCTCCAGGAGCCGCTTAAAATTAATGGGTAACAAAGCTGTAAAAGGCTGCATCACTGAAATAATTTGCATCCAAAATGAAAATTGTCCACAATTCTAGCACAAATAGAAAATGTGCTCTTTG
>NW_017729032.1:244873130-244883170 GCF_001723915.1 Gavialis gangeticus
AGCTGTAAAAGGCCGCATCACTGAAATAATTTGCATCCAAAATGAAAATTGTCCACAATTCTAGCACAAATAGAAAATGTGCTCTTTGCCACTTCTGTTATCCAGGTTTCCAGGAAAATCTGGAGATTTAATGGGCTGTTGTATTTAAAAATAGAAAAAGATAAAATTCTCTTAAGCAAGGGACACTTATGATAGGAGTTATAACAATCCCATTCTAAACAAAGGATCCTCTATCATTTTCCCTTCTATGGTGTTTTAGTATATGGTGAAGCTCCTGGATCTAAGTGCTTGCCGAGTTTTGCTGAGAAAAATAATTTATGGGAGGTGATATTATTAGACAACTTTTAGTATCTATGAGAATTTGTCAGATAAAGGATAACAGTAAAAATCTGCTTGAATAAATCAGAGTGCAGAAGACCTTTAAAAAGGTTAATGTAAATGGCAGGCAACCATTTAGTATTTTTATTTTGTTTATAAAGATTAAAGGATTTATTGCCTCTATGAAGTGGAGCTGCATTGCCCTGGAAAAAAATCTGTTTATGAATTCATATACCTGCTTATGGGTGTACTCTGTAGAGTGAAATATCTAAAAATAGCTCGACTACCTAGCAAACCTTAAAGCCCAGAAGAATTTAAGAAAGATTTGAATCTCCTTTTCCTTCCAAATAAACTACATCTTTAATAGTCATGTAGTAAACACAAAGAAAAAAAATTATAATTTTCAACTGAATCACTGACAAACCAAGCTGAAAGCAACAAGTTCTTTGCCATCTATCCTTCAAAAGCAATCACGTTATAATATTCAAGATGCAAACAGAAGATTTCAGCTAGAACTAGAGGTAATGAACAGCTGAGTTTACATATCTATAGGGAATGTACATGATGGAGATGCAGTATGTACTGACACTATAGCTGCATGAAAGTTCTGGGAATGTTTTATGTCATATGGTGATTTGAATCCAATGCATTTTGCATGCTTTGGGTTCTGCCGTAGATTCTGATCTTAATGATCATCTTTTATTCCCCCAAGCTTTACACTGAAAATTGAAGAAAGTGGGACACTTGAACCAACGTTTCTTACATGTATATATGTGGAGACTTCCATTTTCAATGGTATGTGGTCTTCAATTCTTGAATATGCTTTTCCTTTTCTCCATCTGAGTCTGATTTCTGCTGCCTTTGAGGACACCTTGCAAAGCTTCTTTTCTTACCTAGGCTTTGTCTCCAAGGGAGCAAAGGGGTATGGTTATCTAACTGACATCTGAGCATTTTTGACTTGTGCTAACATTAGTTGGTAACTCCTTTTTGTGGTAGGTGCAAGTTTGCTGGTTTGAATTTCACTATGGAATCTGCCTAGGACTACTGGAAAGAACATGCTTTTAAAAAAAGGTAAGTAAAGAAAAGGTCCTGGCCTGACTCTCAGACAACTTTGCACTTGTCTTCAGGATAAATGACAGTGTGTTAATTGTTTCTAAGCAAATACCATTTTTCTTTGAGGCAAATAACCATTAGAATGTCTAAAATGACCTAGGAAACCTTTTAAGTGACAAAGATACCACACAGCAAAGTACATACTGGCTTATTTTGTCACTTAGATACAAAGTATAGATTCCAAACTGTCATTTAAAAAATAAAGCCAAAGACTGAGTATATTCAGTGTCATTCCTCAAAGGGCACACATGATCCAATTAAAACCAATCTAGTATAATCTGAAGTGATAAACAGAAAAAATGAGTTGGAATGTACAGGAACAAATCTAGCAAGCTTCTTTTTTTGGCTCTTAGGGAAGCAATTGACCCAAGCAATTGACTGCATATATTGTAATTTGAAAATATTACTGACCAACACTAATCTTGTTAACTGTCAGTTCCAGGAATATAAGAACCAGGTACAACATTTTACTTAATATTTGGACAGTGGCTGGCACCATAATGCAAACCTTACGTGCTTGAGATGGGGAAATCCTGAATGCTAATTTAAACGGTAGAGGTTATAGTAATTAATTATATAATTTGGTGAGACGAAATATCTGGACACTTAGTAGATGAATTATTTAAAATAAAAGATCTAAACTTCATAATTATCCCCAAGTTTGCATATGATATACTGGGAAGATTTGCATCAAGAATTACTTAGGGACTTTAATTACCTTAAAATCAAAGATTCCTTGGGAACTTGATGAGACTTATCAGTGTCAGAGTCAGAGTTGTTACATTTTTTTTGTAAAAATCTTTACAAACAGACTGGAGAAGCCAGTTCATATGCTCCAGTCATCACAGAATCAGATTTTAACTTGCTAGGTAACTCTTCCTCTGCTAAAGTAATTTCTAATTTTGGGACCCCCAAGATACGTCTCAATGTCTTCAGCTATTTTTTCTGCCTATTAGAGCAAGTTAGTAAGCTGTATCTCTCCACTTTCTCAGATGTAGCCTAGACAGACAGAGTATTTAACATGCCCATCACTCTGGTACTGACTCAGAGATCAAGATGTCCTGGTATTATCCTGACAGGAGATAATTACTCTGGTATTTATGAGATGGAAGAAAAGGAACTTGTCACCGTTTCAGTGTTAACTGTACTTTTAACACTTCCTATGGCCTCCCCCAGGGCATTTGGCTCAGGTCTCAGGCCACATGCAGTCACCTGTATCTGTTAGGAACTTACCTCCCTCTCCCTAAAGACCAGGGTCTATGGCATCATTCCCCTGGCATTCCATGTAATCACCTTGCTGGCAAGGTTTTTTGTGTAGATGTGATATCTTTTATTAGACCAACTAAGTAGTTGGGAAAAAGTTCTTTGCAAGCTTTTGGGGACAATCACCTTCTTCAAGCATAGGGAGTCGTTGCTGTTCTGAGACTCCAAGGAATGAAAGAAGCTAAAAGTGTGACAAGATGTCTGTGAAAATGTAAATAGGTGTAATCACCTTAAACTTTTTGTTTAGCAGCTGCAATTCTTTTTCCCTTTCTGGTGCAGTCTTAGACTTAATCAGTGAACAGCCAACTTTCACAGAGCACAAAATTATTTATTTTGTGGAAAAGCCATTACTGATCAATTGTATGGGAAGTGGGTAGGTGCAGACACAAAGTTCACTGGTTCTTGTATTTTCAAGCGTGTCTCCCTGAGCCTAGCTTTGTACTGACTATTTAAACACCTTCAGCTTTCTGCATTTAGTCTTCCTACAGGGATGACCCTTGAGCTCCCTCCAACCCTATGATCCTATGATTATCCTGATCCCAGACAAGCTGGTATATGCATTTTCCTCCAGGGTGAAGGCTTTCAGGTATTTTTTTTTCCTGCAAGAGAATTTACATTCATTCCAAGAACTTATGTGACACTTACAGTCTTGATATAAAGTCTTTTTGATGATTCTATATATGTCCATGACTCCTAGGCACACCCCAGTTTAATAGGTTTTGACATTTCTGAGCTTCCTCCTGTGACAGAACTATTCACACAATGTACAGTAGCAGTGACTTTTACTGGTAATAATTATGGGCTGGTATAGATAGTCAAGGGGAGTAATCTAAGCAACCTGGTAGGTACATCATATGCCTTCTTATATTTGATGAGGATGTTTCAAGGAAATTTCACTTTGGCTGAGTATATGGATAAAGAGACTAGAGGGTACAATGAACGATACTTCATTCTAATAGACTAGGGGTGTCAAACCAACCTCTCCTCCCCCATGCTAGTTCCAGCACCTGCTCTGGCCAGCCCAAGATGCAAGCTACATGTGCTATCTGTTCTGGTCAGTCCAGGGTGGGCACCACACACAGCATAGATACTGGACCATCTAGATGAGATGCTGCACTGCGGCACAATCTTGGTCTGACCAGAGCAGGTGCTTGATCTGGCATGTGGGGGACACATGGACCCCTCCCCACCACAAGGCCGTATGCAGACCCTGGTTTGGCTGGTCTGGGACTACATTGTATGTAGCAGCCACTCCAGAACCCATTATGTGTGTAGCACCCACCCAAGACCAGCTGGAGCAAGTGCTGCATGCATGCATCCTGGAATGGCCGGAGTGGGTTTTGCGGGTGCTGTATCTGGCAGGTGGGGGGGGGGATCATAGAGTGGCCCCATGCAGGTGCTGTGTACAACAGAAATCCTGGAGTTGGTGCCACATGAAGCAGCTGTCCCAGGCCCTGTGTGTGGGGCTGGTCCACCATGTACCATGTGTGGCATGAGGGTCAGCTCAGACTCAGGGCCAGCACCAGTAGCCAGGTGATGTAACTCCATGTAGCCCAGGCCATATCTTTGACACCCATGCAATAGACAATAAGTAAAACGTTCAACTAAATTAGTTGGGAGCAAATATGAACTGTATGAATAGTATGCCCTTTAGGAAGAATAGTATGTCCTTTATGTAAGGAAAAAGCCTCTTCCTTCACTTGTTCCAGGTGTTCCCCACCCAGGGCATTTTTTAAGTAGGGTTCTTATATATTTGGAAAATAAAATGTGAAAAATGGAGAGGGAGAAGACTATTTGAAAACTAAATTTTTGAACATTAGTTCAGAAATTGCAACTTCTCATGTGGCAAATCTCAGCGTTAACTTGGAGGAAGCAAGACAAATGTGTCTTCCTAAACCATGTACCAGTAGTGTACTGAGTCTACTTTCTGTGATAAGAATGGACACAAGAATCATTGATCTCAAAGGGAGTCTTGATCTGTTATGCTAGCAGAGAATTTTGTCTTGTGCTGAGGTTTGTTGCCATGACTATTCTGTTCAGCATCAATTCTCTAATTATTATAGACAAATAGTACACTCATTACATTGCTTCTTCTAGCAGAGAGGCAGCTAAAGTCCAAGGTGAGATGCTTAGGGAGATATTGGAGGCCAGGAGGTTGGAAATCTTAGTGAAAGAAAACTAACTGGAAGGAAAGGGATAGAGCGAGGGAAGAAAGCTTGATTACTGGAAAATGGCACAAGAAAAAAAAGGAAGAGCTGAAATTTTTACTGGTGAGACTAGTATGGCCATATTAGAGTGACCATAACCCCACAACCACAACCTTGACTTCAGTACAACACCTACAACAATCACAATTCCCTTTCTTCTCCATAGAAGTATTGACTAAGGGGTGCTGATGTTCTCATTAAATAATCTTATTAATCTCTTCATTCATTTGAACCTATTCATATTTTACAAGATGAATTATCATACCAGTCTTCTAGCATGGTAAGGAGGGCATAAGCATTTATTTATCACATGGATATGGTATCAGTAATATGTAAAATTTTGTTTGACCAAAGTTTCAGACGTAGTTTACCAAATTAGAGTAGAACAGATAAAATTTTGGTTTACTTCTCAAAAACAGAAATACCATTGGATATCTCAAATGGTTTCAGTAGTATCACAGTAGCAAAAAGTGTTATTGTTTTGTTATGGAAATCAGGAAAATTTCTATCTTGTAGGAAATGGATGCAACTTATGATAAACTGTGCCAAGTTAGTCTGATGAATAGTTAGAGAACAGAAGAATAAATTATTATATTGTAATACTTTCTCTAACCATTTTCTACTCTAACAAAAAAAAAAAAGATTTTGCAAACTGTGATTTACCTGGCTCTGTAAAGGAAATTGTATGCCTCTAGTACTTTTTATTTTCTCTTTGTGTCTTCTCAGAAGGTACTTCAGAATCAATAGATGAAGAGATTTGGATATCTGTATAAATTGACAATCAGCAGGTTTATTGTGATATAATTAAAATCTGTCCCAATATTGAAATAAAATTGTTCTCTTTCATACTTTTGTATCCATATAGGAATATTTCTTAAATAAAATGCTCCCAATTGCTCATAAATTAAGTGGTAAAGTTTGTATATTAATTGTTCTTTTTAACTATATGATTTTTTAGCTTCATACTCATTACATTACAGCAAGACTGATTGTTGGGATGCAACTAAATCCTAGAAGGTAGCACTTCAGACTACCTGACAGTAAATTTACATTGACCTGAAGTTGCCTATTTTTACTTACAGTATCTGGCACATCATTAGTTTATTAGAGAATAAGAAACAATTGCTTCCCCAAATATTAATCAATCTCACTATGTGCTATACTGGACCTTTAAGTTGGACAAAGAGATTGGTAGGATTTCATGCCTATAGACTATTTTGATTTGTATAGTCCTACTTAGGTTCTGTATAGGGAATATTTTAAGGTGAATAAGATTGTAGATACTCACTATTGTTCTGAGTCTACCTTATTTTCCAAGAATATTAGGCTTAACAAGTAAATCCCAAATGTTAAAAACTCTAGAAATTCAGAAAGAAGTTTGCACTTGTACCATAAATTATGTAGTCCCATTTAAGTAACCTCACTTTTAACCCTGCTTAAACCAAAATACATATTGGATCGTCAAGAGGGAAAAACAGCATCTATTACACAGGATACATATAGATGTTACATTTAGATCAACCTAACCAGGGTTAGGTCATTCTAAATGCCCAATCGTGCAGACATTCAGAGGATTAAAAGGTGTGCTTGATCTACGGTAGTGCACCTCAGGAGGTGTACTAATTTAGATTGAGAAAGGGTTAGCTCAATCCCCTGAATGCCTGCATGCATTTGCAACACAGCCCAGAGGCTGGGAAAGCCCAGCTGCTTACCACAACCCCAGCTGTGCTATTCTTATTGCCCCTGACTTGGCAATTTTTAATGCCACCCCCCCAAACAACCCCTCCCCCCCACCAACCAGGAAACTCTCCCCATTCCTCCATGGCTCAGACTCACCAACCCCTCCTGGACCTGCCAACCCCTCCTCTGAGTTACTTACGTTAGGCTATTTGTGCTGCTCTCAGCAGAGGTGAATAGCTATACACACCATTTCTGGTCTAGGTACCTTAAAGTAAGCAGCCTAGACCTAAATTAGTTTTGGCAAATGCTGGATAAGAGGCTATCATGAAGTGCAAGTAAAATGGTCGGAATATCACAGAAGGAACTGGGATTAAAATAGGTGTAATAATCTTACTTCAAAATACATTCTCAGATTATCTTGCCATGCAATATCCAGAACACTATATGCATTCTGTCACTGGGCACATATAGGGAAAAACATTTTCACATTCAAAGTAGGCGTGTGTTCTGCTGATTTTTGAAAATGTAGAATTTCAAATAGAGAATAATTGTGTATTTGTATATAACAACTTGCATGCATTTAAATATTTTCTTAAGCTGTCATATATTATTAAATCCATATCCAGAACACAATATTTGCAAGCATAAATGCACAGGTAAGTCATAAGTCAAAAGAGAAAAGAATTAAAATGTCAGCCCTTCACTCATTATATGTTAGAAATTACTGAAGTCTACAGTCATCAACTGTAGACTCTAGTCTGCTAGTATTTACCATCAAAATCATTGGATTATAATCTTTCCAGCCAAGAATTAATGGATAAGAGGTTGACGTTTTGTCCATAATTTAACTCATCATTTTTCTCTGCTAATTTTTGTAATGATTTCTCTAACTCAAATACAGACGTCCATGAGAGCAGGAGAAAAATATTATTAAAAGGGTGTGTCTGCTACAATAGGGTTAGTCAATTTGCTGTATAACAATGGGGGAAAAAAACAGGTTCTTTCTGCTTTGATTGTCAAAAGCCGGGCAGTTTGTTATAAAAAAGTGTTCTTTATAGTAAGAGCTGTACTGCATGTCCAGCTTAATACCCAGATTTCCATAAGCCTACCTGTTAAAAATAACATTAGGATGGTATTTAAACCAGTTGGAGAATACTATTATTATTCTATTAGGGCAAGATAAAAATTGTGGCAGTTGTTTTATGTTTATGGTTGCACTCCACATGCACGGGGAAAAATGTCCTTTCAACCTAAACCTCACAATTTGAACTTCACAACTTGTTTTTACTATATACTGTCTTCTACGTGCATGAAAGTAATAGCTTCTATAACTTTTCAAGTGTTCACTGTAAAATATCTTGTGGTAAAGATTACACAACCTGTGTTAGATACAATGGATACATGGTCACATGGTAAAAAAAAAATAGGTAGTTAAATATCCTCGGGAAACAAAGGTGAAGGAACACTTGACCTTCACAATTGGAAACTTAATTACATGATATTTTCATTTTTGATAATCCATGTGGAGTTCTGAACCAAGAAAACTTGTCTCCTCAAGTCAATTTCAGCTATTGGGGATATGGAAGCTATACCAAGGCATCTGAATTTCTACTTTTAAAAAGCAATGGCTTTTCTTCAGAGCTTCCCCTCCTCCTCACTTCAGTGACAGTAACTCTTCCTGTCTCTTCTACCATCCTGCCCTTTCTGAGCTGGAGGCAGCCTTAAGTAAGCTACCATGAAAAGTGTAATCATCTGATTGAGACTTTTTTTCCTCTCAAGATATATCAAACACTGCAGCACAGTAATTAGTAGTAGTTATAGCCTAACTTTTATAATCAGGCCTTTTGAGACATGAGGAGATTATATCCTTTAACAAGTCTGAAACGAATGAAAAACAATCTTATTTGCTTGTCACTTCTGAGACTTATACGTTTCAGAACATAGTATACTATTATAAAATGCACACATTTTATATGAACAAGAAACGATAGAGATGCAGTGCCACAAGGCCAAACCAGAGAGAGAGCTGAAGTCTTGAGAAGAGCAATGCAATTTGAAAAGAACTGTAATGAAACTTAAGTTTTTCTTTTACACAAGGTAACTGATTAGTTTATCCTTGGATACCAGTTTGCAACTGACTGAATTGCCTCTTTCTGTTCATTCTCTTGCCACTCTGGTGGTGGGGGAGGAGAGAGCATTTATTCAGATATAGAATCATTGGATAAAATATGTAAGCACTCACCTGAACGAGGACAAAACTAAGTCTTCTTCCTCTCAAGGTTGCACCCTTATCACTGGGCTATGTGACAGGGTCATGACGTTTTTTGCTTATTCTCTCTTTGATGCCATGATTCCTGAACAGTGATACAGCTTCAACAGGAGAAATGGAGCCTCAACCTACAGCCTAACAGTTACAGCACTCTGCTGGAAGGGTCCACATCATGATGGTTTGGCAGAGGTTTTTACAGCCGGATGCCTTTCAGGATGCTGACCCTCCTCCCTTATCTGGGCTTGGGACTGGCATTGAATAGGTAGAATTGCTCTTCCACAGCAGAATTAAGCCAGTGGAGATCCAGGATCTGCAACGGTGTGATCCCATTTAGACTGGACAATGGAAGGAAGAAGAAGACTGTTCTGGAAGGGTGGATGTTGTGGAGTGAAATCCTTTCAGGCTGATGGGCCTAGAACTCAGCTCTTGCCATTATATATATAAAAGATGGGCAGCACTACCATCACTACCTCCCGTTTTAACAGGAAAGAGTGAAACAGTCATCCATACCTTAAAGAACAACTTAAAAGCATGCTAGGAAGGAGTGCCACGTTGTTAATCCCAGCCTCAGATAGATGCCTATGTCCAGGGGAGAGAGAGAGAAATTCAGATGTGCCCTGTTTGGCATTTCCTATTGACCAGTTTAGGCATACCTGGCCCACCCAGTGATTATCTGGATAGTATGATTCCCTGTCCTAATAACCAGCCCTCCTCATTCACTACAAGAAGAACACAGGTGCCTAACATGGGTTTGTGAAACTTGAATGTCACTGAATCTAAGTCCCTTTTTGGTTCAGGCTGAACAGGAACTCTGTAGCAGAACAGAGAACCAAACCCAGACTTCCTAAGTCCCAGATAAGTACCTTAACCAGGAGACCACTCTTTCTGTCATTTTTGTTTGTACTATATCTAGATGTACTAGTGTACTCTTTGTACTGTATCTAGATATACTTCTGACTCTTGCCAAAGCAGGACACTGAAAGACTTCCATTACAAAGTACCAAAGGAATCATGACTAATTGTATTCACATTTCCATCATAATATTCAGAACTAGGCTCTGAGAAGAATTTCACACTGCATGAGTACTTTATATAATCTGTAAAATATATTATTACAGTGTTCTCATATAAGATTATACATTATATAAGATCTTAATTATTCATTATTATTCAAATATAGTTAATTATAA
>NW_017729032.1:244888170-244897303 GCF_001723915.1 Gavialis gangeticus
CCTAAGTCCCAGATAAGTGCCTTAACCAGGAGACCACTCTTTCTGTCATTTTTGTTTGTACTATATCTAGATGTACTAGTGTACTCTTTGTACTGTATCTAGATATACTTCTGACTCTTGCCAAAGCAGGACACTGAAAGACTTCCATTACAAAGTACCAAAGGAATCATGACTAATTGTATTCACATTTCCATCATAATATTCAGAACTAGGCTCTGAGAAGAATTTCACACTGCATGAGTACTTTATATAATCTGTAAAATATATTATTACAGTGTTCTCATATAAGATTATACATTATATAAGATCTTAATTATTCATTATTATTCAAATATAGTTAATTATAAATGTTCTGTTGATGTGAGTTAATTTTTGCTGTTATTAGCATTTCAATTAATGTGAAAAGTATAGAATAGAATAAGAATAGGCTCTAGTTTGATGTAATACCTTTTATATTCAAGGTATCCTAAAGTGTTTTACAAAGCATGTTGTTATTAGATACTATTTCAGTGCTCACATTAGCTAGGGAGGTTTCTATGATTGCTACATGGGTATTTGCAAGATTATTTCTAGCTCACCAGAGAAACAAAGAACATTTTCAAACATACTTATGCCACTCAGAACAAGCAGCAGAAAGAATTCTTATTTGTCCTTTCTTGGTCAATTGCTATTAAATCACCACAATTATATTAAACAGTATTTTAAAGAACTGACTTATATCCACTAGTGCAATAAAAGAGAATGAAAAAGATACTTAAGCTGACACTTTATGTATTTGCCAGTCCTATTACTTCAGTTTTTCAGAGTCTGATGACACATCATACCTACCTTAGCACTAAGCCAAACAGGGCACATCTACATGAGATGCTTAATTTTTAGTAGACTGAGTCTACTGCACATTAGCATGTCATGGCAAAAGCTGTGCTAATGAGGTAATGCTGCAAAAAGTGTCACAGAAAGACCGTGCACCTTTGTTACTATGCAGTAGTACTGGCTACTGTCCATTTATGTAGTACCTCATATTAGAGGTACTAAACTTAATGCACAGTAGCAAAGGTGCATTAATGCTCATGTAGATGTGCCCAGAGATAGGTTATGGTTGGAGCATCAGCCTAATTCTTAGCAGTTGGTCTGAGTATCTCCTATTTTTCTTGGTGGTTAATCACTTTGGGACATATTATGCCAGTGTTCTTCAAGTTAAGGGTACTTTATGTGGTAAAAAGTCCCATTGAAATCAGTGGAGCTATTTTCAGAGTAACATATGAATCAAGCTAAATAAGGGTAATAGAATATGATCTTTTGTTATAATTTGTGGATGAAATGAGGCCAAATTAAAGCTGGACAGATCATCATAGTTTATAATGACATCAATTTTGAGGGTTTGATGTCACAATCCTGACATTATTTTCATGTAGTCAGGGTTTGTTCTGTTTTGTTGCTGTTTTTTTAGATGCATCTATTTGGCATTTAAAAAAAACCAAAGTGTGTCATTATGATGGACTGTGGATTTCAGTATATTGCCTTTAATATTGTGTTCATCTTATCATAATGTGTGACTCAGTTTATTGGGTGACTCAGTTAGAAGGATATTTAACCATTTAATTTTTTTTTTTTACCATGTGACCATGCAGGACTATTTTATCTAACATAGGTTTTGTAATCCATACCACAAAATGTCTCCAACTGATATAAATACCATCCTAATAGCCTGTGCCCTGAGACTAAAGGGTTAAGAGCTAGAGTTGTCTCCTTGCAAAAGAAGACATGATGGACCTGTAGCATCAACAGAGTCTTGAATGGATTTGTCAACAAAGGTGGGATGTCCAACACAGGTCTAGAGGAGATATCCATGACAATGAAAGAGGAGAGGCACTTGTACACATGACAAAATTTGCAGTTTCTTGCATTCCAATATTATTACAGTTTGTGTATGAGGGTTTTCCTGATGTTTTAAAAGTCTTCCTGGTGCACTAAAGTAAAACTCATCTGGATGTAGTTTAGTTTGGGTCAACATGAATTACAATGTTGCATCCCTGGATTCATCATGCGCAGACAGAAATGCATTCAAAGATGTGTAATGAGCCCCTTTGTCTGCCAGATGTTGCTTCGAATTGCAGATAGGAGGGGAAGAGGTTAGCCAGCCCATTTCAATAACTGGTGTAATGTGTTTTTTTGGATGCCAGGTGTTGCATGCCAGATGCTACTGTTCACCCAGCCCAACATGAATCAATGTTCATTCTCCTGTACAGATACCCACATCTCCTCCCACTCACTCCCCCAGCCATGCCCTAGCCAGGGTGACAATGGCACTGTCACCCCATAATCTGCACCTGCCCCTGAATGAATGCCAGTTGTATTTCTTGTGCTGGCTGCCACACCATTTGTAACTGCTTAAGGTCAGCTCCCAGTCAAACCCATGGCAGCCAGCAGCCCTTAATGAGAATAGCACAGTTACCACATAGTTGGCCCCTGGTTCAGTCCAGGAATGAAGAATCACTTGGGTGCCTAAAGGGGGCACCACAGACTGCTTTCATTTGCCCCTCAGTCAGACAGAGCCAATGGTGCCTGCCTTCTCATAGCACTGAGTGCAGGTAGCCTCTAGCTAGGAAAGTAGGTAGCAGGTAGCCTGTAGGTAGGCTGGGAAAAAGCAGGCTGGAGAGTCTGGGGACTGAGAGGAAATTGAAGCTGGAAAGTGCGCTTTGGGGATTTGAAAAAACTGGAAAGGGAGTAGCTGAATATCTTTGGGAGTGCTCAGCGCTGTGCAGACTGGACTGGGGACAGAGGGACTGCTTAACCTTTTGGAGGGGAAATAGAGCCTCTGGCTCTGTGGTCTTTGCCTCAGTAAAAATCTTTACGGACAAGACTGTCTGATGTGCTGCTGGGACCTTCATGTTGCCTCAGTCCTCCCATCAACACGTGGTCAAGTCCCTCTTTCAGGAGCAGAACTAGATGCTGGTTCCATGAGTCAGGGACATGTGGGTACCAAAAAGGTAAGAGACAGAAGGGCCAGGATATTAAGAGTGGGAAGGAGCCTGGATTCCCTCCCTCTCCCTCCCCACCACTTGCTCTAGACGTCAAGCTAGGACTGGCTTCAGGTGACTCTCTCAGATGCCAGACAAGGCTGAATGGGTCCTGAGCAAGTACCCTCTCCCTCCCCCTCGGAGGGTATTTTGTGGGTATTCAGCAGGATAGAAAACTAGAGATCTATGGAACAAACTGTTACCACTTGAACTTACAAAAGGAACAATATACCACAGGCTTTTATGCTGTGTATAGACCAGTGATTCCCAAAGGGTATGTTTCAGCACACTAGTGTATCATGAGACCAATGGAAGTGTGTCACAAAAAATGGGTGGACTCAGGCCCTCAGACAGCCCATGGACTGGTGAGCAAAATGTTAATTTTGGGAAAACAGTGCTCCAGGTATCAAAATGTTGGGAAACAGTGCTATAGACTAATCACTGTGGCGGGAGGGAGAGGGGAAGAGATGCATGCTGTGGGTTTCACTACTGTTTGCTGGATCAGAGGAAGGTAAAAACTAGACCCTTAAATCCCAACCTGAATTCCATGTTTAGGAAAGGAGTATGTTCTCATGGCTGTAAATGTTTCACCCCTCTTCCTGCTGCCCTGCCTCTAAATTTTCACCAGTTCCTCTGTTTCTCTTTCCCCAAACTCCTGCCTATGACTCCCCCAAATTCCTCACTCATCTCCTACCATCCTGTGTTCCTATCCTCCTGATCCTGTCTACCTCTCAGCTTTTGTATTCCCTCTGCTCTTCTCCCCAAAATGTTGATCCTGTTTCTCATCCCAAAGCACTCTCTCTTTGTCTCCTAACAGATCCCCCTTTCTGTTTCTCTAGTCTGCACCTTATGCTCCAGACCACTCTTACCCTACCTTCAGCTTTGGTCCTATTTTCCTCTCCCCTCACTGTTTTTTTCCCTTCTACATCTGTCATTCCTCACCTCTGTGTATCTAAGACAGGCTACTTTCTTTTTTTTCTACTTTCATTTTCTCTAGCAAACTACTGATAAAAGAAGCAAGAGGCAAGTCTACAGCCTGACCTCTTACTGCTTATACTCCAAAGCACAAGAATAAACATTTATCCCAGTGTCTATCTGGCTACCTATGACAAAACAATGGAGATACTTAGCTGTATGGCCTGGGGAGGAAAATGTCACATAGACTGGCAGCCAGTATTTGCACTTTCCAGGGGTTGGCAAGTGGGGCACCCACCCTGGAGTCCAATTTAGAGGAGTGCAATAATGGTAGTCCCCAGGGAGACTACACTGCAGCAATATCAGCTGAGCTTGTCATTGGGCAGGTAAAACTTTCATCCCACCTGCCAGGCTCTGGCACTTGGCACTTCTGCCCCCACCTCTATTCAGGGTACAAAAACCATTAATTATGCTTCTGGTTGCCAGTCTTCTTGGATTTGTAGAGATTTCCAACTTTCCTCTAGTTTAAACCCTATATCTATAAATGGCTTACACTAAAACAAAACAAAAAAAATCCTCCCCCATCCCCCTTTTTTTCTATTTCTTTGTTTCTCTGAGACTTTGGGAACCAGACTGAACCAGTTTTTCTATGGTCTTGAAAAGTATCAGTTAGGTGGGGTTTATGTACTTGCAAAATTACAGTTTTTGGTACAGAGAATTTCTTATCTCCTGCCTTCAAGATCTTGGAATATTGCCAGCTATTATCCTGTTTCTTTTCACCTTGGTTTATGAACATCCCTGACAGGGCTGCTTTTGTTTTTAAAAATTATGTAAGATAATTAACACAAATATATCTATTATAGCAAAATTACATCTAATACAGCTGCTTACATCATTTGCTATTACTAATATGCTTAGACTAAATAAGACAAACTCTAATATACTGTATTTGGATTGTCTGTTTCACGGCCTTGTTGTATAATTATCCCCTTTAATGCCCTTTGCTTTGTTTAATTTAATTTAGTTTTACTCTTGGCTTAGGTGGATATATTAATTGATTTTTTTTTACCTTACTGACCAGGATAGTTGTAAGGCCTATAAAAGTTCAGTCTCCTGTCACTCAGAAACAGGTTGTGCAGTCTTCTGGCTTCATCAGACTTCTACAGCTTGACCTAGGCCCCTTGAAAATGACTTAAGCTGGCACCATTCCTCTATGCTGCCTTAATGTCAGCGGGGTCATTATTAACAGTCCAGGAGAGACTGCTCTCAGTTTCTGAGTCTTGCACCACAGCAGCTCTGAGATGATGGTTCATGCACAGTACCATTTGGCACGTAGGAAATTGAAAGGAACTAAAACTTGCTTATTGCAGATACATTTTTCCTAAGACTCTAACTGCTAAACTCCACCAAGCCTCTAAAGAGCATGTGCAAACTGAGATGTGTCAGACATTTATAAAAAGAATAGGTGTCTTTCACAGGAGCAACAGCATGCACGTGCTGTACAGTTGCGTACACTTTCCCATTAATTTTGGCTCCAAAACTGATCAGCTTCTCAACCAAAATGGTAAGATTATTTTTAGTTTAGTTTAGTTTAGTTGTGAAATATAGTCAAAACATATATTCTCTCAGCTTGTTCTTGGAAACAGTTCAACTAATCAAGCTGAAACTTCCTTGCCCCCACCAAAAAATCAGCCTGAGGCAAGCATGTGTCATGAAACATTTCAACATGAATTGCTGAACTTTGCCAGAATTAGTCTCAAATAAAATCAAGGTCTTAAACTGTTGGGCAACCTTAAGCATGGATATAGCTACTAGCTATGCCTATAATTAAAATTTGGACAGTGAAGACAAGCTGGATGCTTAACCCAAAACTAAATTCTGCTCTTGGATGAGGGTACTGTCTGAAACCCCAATAGACATCCGGTGCAGTTTTTTGCATGTATCCGAAGGTACAATCTGGCTCCTAGTGAAATGGCACAAATTTTGGAGGCAAACATATTTGTTTGTATTGGCTACAAGCAGGCAATGCTGTCCTGATTACGTTAGCCTAACCAAAGGAAGAATAGACAGCACTGGTAGGTTAGGATAGGGAGACAAAGGAAAAGTTTAATGATCATTATTTTTCAATTTAGTCAGTACCATCAAGCATCATAATGCTTCTATAATATACACAATATTACAGATATGCAATCTAATTTTTTCCCATAGACAGGATTGTTTTCTTATTACTTTTATGAAATTGTCACTCTCTTTGCAAGCGAGATGTGAAGTAAGTGAAGCTGAAATGTGCAAGATGGATAATAAAACTGCAAAGCTAAATTACTTTGTTCCTGTTTTAACAGTTGTAGATATTTTCTTGTTCCATTAACATTAGAAATGCATATCAAAGTAATTGAGCCTTACCTACGTTCAGGTAACATGAAAGTCAGGGCAGTTTTTCATGTGTTTACATACATCTAACTTAAATGCACAATGACTCTTTCAGATAAATACATCTGTGTGCTTCAGTGGATGCAAAATGAAAAAAAAAATCACTCTGTTATTTTTTAGTAATTAAATGTTAGCTCTGAAAAATCCACAAAAATATATATTTTTGAATTAAAATCAGTAAATTAGTTGCCAGTAAGTGGATTTTAAGATAATCAATTTATCTATTCCAGCATTACACCACATTCTTTTGTCTTTTAAATTTCAAGCAGTCTTTTTAGTTAATCCTTCTGAACACCCTCACAATTTGTAAAACATTTGCTTTCACATACTGCATTAAAGTTTAATCAGTGAACTTTTGTCTAGCAATCAAAGCCTGCCAAGTGGCTCTTAGTCTTCAAGAATCTTGGTAATTTTCTTAGGGTTCAGTGATGACTAGATCCAGAAGCAACTCACCTTTGTCTGACAGTGTGACTATATGCAAGATAAACCTCTTTTTTTCCAACTCAAAGTCCTTGGGTTAGTTAAAGACTTTTCCCTGCACCCAATTAATTTCAAGTTAGTTTCCCATGATAATTACTTTCTTTGTTAAAGGTGTTGTCCCAGTTTTAGTCCAGGTTTTTTAAGTGTAAGGTGTCACTGGAAAGTTGTTACATACTTTTCATCTGATAATTCTGCTGCCCAATTCTTGTAAAAGGTAACCAAATTCATTTGGGTTTTTTTGGTTATTTTTACTGTTTTACTGTTCTGAGTGTATTGGTGGCCTATGGGCAGTAGGTATTTCCATACCCACTGACCAATAATTTGGGTCTCCCACTACAGTAAATGGTAAAGGAATGTGGTATTTTGTCCCTAAAGGATCTAACTTTCATGGAGTAGAAAGAAACCTTAGACTCTCTAGAGCAGTGAAGGCCAATATTTTCCTCAGGTGTACCAAAATTAGTCCTGCTAATATGTCACTCTGATCACCTTCCCCTGAGCGCCTGTTGCTTTGCTTTCTGTTCCCATTCCTATGCTCCCTACCTGATCTGCTGCTCTGCTTCCTCCCGTGGTTTCTACCCCATCTGCCACTATGCTGTCTTTCCTTTCCCTGATCTTCTGTGCACCACACACAGGGGCTGCCCATGCTGCTTGTGACACTCATGCTGCAGGTTGGCCACCCCTACTTTAGGGAAATAGCCCTCAACCCTAAGGTGCCGTGATAAAAAGAATGACAGATCTTCAGCAGTAGAGAGGAAAGATTTGGGGCAAAATTCTGGTACTATTGAAGTCAGTGACAAACACACATTTCAGTTGAGCTAGAATTTTACCTCTAATCATCAGGTATCTCTTTCTAAACTCTGAAGCACAAGCAAAAAAAGGCTGAACACTGACTTCCCAGACAGCCACGAAGAGTCAATACCTCACTCTTTTCAATGCCCCAAGGCAGCTGTCTCTTTCTGCAATACCAAGGCCTAAAATCAACTTTCTATATTGACTTCAAACAAATCCAAACAATTGCTAATAGCACACTTGCTACAAGGACTGTTATAAATGCATTACATGTTGACTTTTGGCTGCAACAGCAGTTACCTTTTTGACACTGCTCCTAGCCTTTGCCAATGATCACAAAAAAGTAGAATCTGTGAAGATAGTAAGGTATATATAGTGATGAAATGAAATGGAAATACTTCTTTCTCCCATGGGTCTCCCTCGCTAAACTTTGAGTTAGGCAAGAAATTTCTCCTTTCAGTGTATTAGTCAGAGTGCAGAGTTTTTCTGATTTTTTTCTTTCTTGTGGTGGATACTTTAGGAAACTATTATCGAAGCTTATTGCTTGGTTTTGGCCTGGTAGTCCATTGAGTTCAGCTAGGTCAGAGGGGACCAACTTTTCTGGCAGACATGCCACAAATTTAGCCCTGCACCCTCTCCAGATTCTACTCTCATCCACTTCTACTGCCTGATCTGCTGCTTTTCTTTCTGCTTCCTTCCCTGTGCCTTCCCCATCTCATCTGCTGGTCTGCTTTCTGTTTCTTGCCCCATCTGCAATTATGTACTCATGCAAGACTGGTAAGTTCACTTCCTGTAAACATCTATGGCCCTTGCTACATGTTACATATATTATGTAATTAGCTAGCTAATTGTGCAATAAATTAAGACTGGCCACAAGTGCTAAGTAATTATCACACAATTAACTGGTTAATTGTGCAGTCAATTTAGACCAGTCACATATGCAAAGTAATTATCACACAATAAAAATGACTATTCAGCTATAAAAAGAGCTAACCAGCTAAAAAGTTAGTGCTTGAAAATGTGTAATAACTCTATAGCAGGTTTCTATCCAGCTTTCATTTAAAAGGACATGTAAAAGGACCTATATGAGCACACAAAAAAAAGCTATGGCATAACAATTGATAGGATGAAATATTAAAAGAAGTAAGGGGTGAAGGGAACTGTACTAATGATGGATGCAGTGCTTGAAGCTTCTAAACATTGTAATTGATTATAGCTTGTTTAAATTATAGTAGTCAGTTTCTGTATTGCCTCTGATTTTCATATGGGGAATCCTCTTATTGTTGGATTGCAGCAGACCTTTTCTCAAAATGCAGACACAGATTTGGAGGGGATGAGACACAGTATGATGGTGGGACAGGCTTATGAAAGCAAACAGATGCAGGTGTAGGACCCCATATGGTTAAACCTACATTGTTTCTTCTGCTCTCCAAGGTTTTGAATGAAGGTTTTGTTGGAGAAAAATAGGAGCTATTAGTCTGATAATTTTGGGCCTGGAC
>NW_017729032.1:244902303-244913818 GCF_001723915.1 Gavialis gangeticus
TGAGACACAGTATGATGGTGGGACAGGCTTATGAAAGCAAACAGATGCAGGTGTAGGACCCCATATGGTTAAACCTACATTGTTTCTTCTGCTCTCCAAGGTTTTGAATGAAGGTTTTGTTGGAGAAAAATAGGAGCTATTAGTCTGATAATTTTGGGCCTGGACTTCAGTGCCTCCAGTTGAATTAAATCCCTTACCACAAAGACCCAGAGGTACCAGGTAATCTAGTATTATTATTTTTTTCAGTATAGTAGACAAGGATCTTTTAAACCTAAAGCACTTCTTTGAGAGATTTATTATTGCTGTCCCCAGTGCCAATGGTAATGTCACTATTACCGTATCTACCCCGATCCTTGGGTCAGATGCTGTCATTGTAATAATACTGGGTGAAAGGCAATACTGAATTGGCTTGAGATAGAAAAACCAAGAAACATGAAAAAAGAAGGCAGTAATGAGAATAAAGCATTGCTGTACGTCAGTCAAAAGTGAGTGCTCAGAAGCAAAACATAAAACAGATGCAGAGAAAAAGGCAGCCAAGTCAGGTGAATGAAAGTAGGTAGATCGGGAGGACCCATAGAACAAGAGACATTGTGACACTGTAAAGATGTGTGCTTCATTGCAGTAGTTTTTTCCTGCTGCAAAGGACCAATTTATGCCTGATGGTGTGATCTGGCCCTTGGTCTTTTACTTTTTACAGAGCAGAATTTAAAGCCTACTTTGATACTTATTATTTCCCACCTTTTCCAGGTCATCCTTTTAAAAGGTTTCTTTTTTTTCCCTTGCCTTCCTCTCTTTCATTTGGTCTGAGATGCATTATTTTATTCATGTTCTCTCTACAGACAGACAAAATGTCAATTTTCAAGTATTTCTGTGCATTGTAATTGCACTGTCCATTGATGTACAACACAAAGTAATGTACAACATAAAGATAATATTTTCCCTCTGCACTTGTAATATGTATATTTTTTAAAACCTTTTGATTATTTTTCTCAACTCTCTATACCAGTTGCTGTATCTATCCAAGTTTTTTCTTTGTGAGGGTGAGTGGTACTGATCACTCAAATCAGATTAAGAACAAGAGCACATGATATAGTATGTGAAGTTTAAACTACCATTTCCTTTTTTCACACTTCTCTGTGATGCAGGAGTTTTGTTTTCTTAAGCAAAAAAATTGTCAACAAACGCACTTAATCTTCAGGTAACAAAAATAACTAGAAACAGATTTTTCTTCACTGAAAAAGAAGATTGTTTATGTATTCAATCCCCAGTTGTTTGTCAACTTGCTGTATTTTGCTTTCATGCCTTTATAAGATTATTACTTAACAGATTTTATTGAAATTTTTTGATACAGCAAAAAGAAAGACAAGACAGAAAGACAAAATATTTTATTTCTGTATTGTTTTTGCATGTGATGATAAACAAACAGAAAAGTCCTTCACCTAACAGTATAAAAGTAAACCCACAGGAAGAACCTTCAAAAGGAAAACAGCACTAATGGTAATTTTAACACAACTAAACAATCAAAGGAGTCTCTGGAGCAGTATTACCCTAACAAGACTAGTAGTGAAGAAATCTCTTTAAAAAAAAAAAGAAAGAAAAGGGGAAAAAAAAGCTTTTCACAGTGAAATGATGACAAGACTTGCCGAGCATGCTAAAAAGAGCAAACTAAACATGGTAATTAGACTTTTTGCTTGTCAGTGCAGCCTCTGAAGACCTACGCAAGCTGAGCTAAAATGTTCTAAAAGGGAAATTGCCTGCAAAAGCTAAAAAGATGATAGCTGAATGTTACAGAAACGTGTGTTGTGCTGGAGATTTCTTTTCCTTGTCATTTCAGTCCAAATTGTTTCCTGAGGCTACCTGGCTCCTGAGAGACACCGATTCCACTTATACAAGGTAGTGGGGAAAGTGATAGCATTTTAAGTGTGGAACTCCACAGATTGAGTGACCTTTGAGGCTGCTGCACCAATGCCATTTAGTTCCTGGGTCTCCTTATCCCTAATATAGGAACATGCAAAAGGAAAGGATCAATTAGGTCATTGACTTTAGTCCCATACTTATTACAGGCAATTATGTAGAAGGCAGAGCAGAGTGACACCTTATAGACCAACTAATTCAGATGCTGCTTCTCTCAGGCAACTATATTATTAGCTATTCAGTTAAAAGGAGCTATAAGCACATGTTCTGTAGCCTTTCTTCTACCACGTCCTATGCAGCATGCCCTAATGTGGCATTACAGACTTACTAGTTTTAGTACAAAAGATCACAGCCTCAAAGAACCACTGCATAGAAAGAGAACAGGGGAGAACAGAACAAAATATGCCCATATAATCTCAAGAAGTGGGCCGTGTCCCATCCCAGCGGTCTGCCACTCTTACCTCTGGGAAAGTTCCTTCCTGACCCCAAATCAACAGCAAGACACATCAGCTACACCCCTTTGAGGTTCCTCAATATCAGTGCCAACATATCTAAGCCAATCTCTTATCTCAAGCTGTAGCCTGTGTCTTATCCATGGGAAAGAGTATATATTTGGGGAAGAGAACCAAATAATGCATTTAAGCATGATGGTGTGGGGAACTTTTTCCTGGTACCTGCAAGTGACCCTTAGAAGTCCCCAAAATATAAAATTAATATGATGTGATGCAGCACAAAAATGTATGGCGCTGAATTCCATCCTTATCTATTCACCATGGAGCCACTTAGGAGCATCTCAATTTTTTTAAATGCCATATGAGTTCCTTGCAGCCATGTATAGGGATTTCCCTCTACTGGTGGTAGTAGTAAAACCCTCTGTAAAATTCCCATGACAAGATAGGGCCCTTATCTTGAAATAAGATAACTGTACACTGCTCTTATAAAGTTACCTATTTGAAATACTGTCTTCATTTAAATCATTTACTATTGTTAAAATGTCTACATTTTAAAATTCTATTTCCATTATAGTTTAGGGCTGTGATTTATTCCTACATGCTTGGAATCTGGTTGAATTGGTCTAAAAGATGGTGCAAAAAATTCCCTTTTATAGTATTAAGATAATAATCAAATCAAAGGAACTTTGAGAAATTCAATGGAAACTAACTGGATCCTAGAAGCTCATTTGAGTCTTTTTACTTTTTTAAGCAGTTATAATTAGCTGGCTCCATCAAGCCACCTGACCTCTAGTTAGGATAGTGAAACAAAGTGTTTTGTGAATCTACTGCCAGTATTGCTACAGGTAAAAGACTGATGTACAGAGTGCTTGGTATAAAAAAAAGGTTCTCAAACAGGAGTAACTTTCCTGTTCAATGTATTTGTACCACAATATATTAGTGCACTGAAAGTACATATTGACGTTCCCAGTCTCTCTCTCCTTCCCTTTTCTCCCTTTTTACTGTATACATATAGTTTACTATACATATACATGCTATACATACATATTATATGCATATTATATATATTATAAGCTATATATTAGTGTGTGTGTCATATAAGATGTACATGACTGTGTCTTTGCTGCCTGCTGTTCTTCTCCCATTCTTCTTTCTGACTACTTTCTTTCTCATACAGTTCTCTGCAAGTATTCAGCTACATGAAACACTTGCTCTCCTGGTCCCTTCAGCATTTCCTTCCCACATTAATTTGGTGACTCATATTTGATTGGTAGCACCAGTCTTTGAGGACAGCTTCCATTTTCTCTCTTACTCTTATGCAGCAGTATCAGAGATGGCTAGATGACTTCCCTTCTCTGTTTTAAGTTGCTTTTGTAGGTTTTGTTTGCCATGAAGAGCCTGGAGAAGCTGAAAATAAGAAGAGCTAACACCTTGTAATCAGTCTGCCTTGAGGCCCACAGGCAGTTGTCCTGCTGACTGCCAGTGGTTCTCAGACCTCAGTCTGGAAGTCACTGATATAATAAGAAATATCTGAAAAAAATGCTATTTATAACTTCAATCAAACAACAAGCCATTAAAGGTATCTTCAGTGAAAACTAAACTCAATTATAAGAAATGAATCGTTTTCCTATCTTCTAACAGCGGTCACACTTAAGAAGTTAATTTCATTTTTAGAGATATCACCACTGCAGCAGTATCCCCTTATTTTAACTATAGAGAATATTTTCTATGCCAATAGAATAATTTAAAGTGGAAGGAAGTTTAGCATGGTCACTATCCATTTTCATCCAGTTCAGGAGCAGAACTTAATAAATTTTAAAAGAGGGGCTTTCACAGCGAATCAAACCTTAGAAAAGGAAACATTTCTACAAAATGATGGTATGTGGCCAGCATCATTTTGTCTTCCCTCTCTCCATTCTTGGAGATACCTATGTAACAGGGTTTCCTCCATTAAATTACAGCTGCTGCTTCTGATTTATTCTGCATTGATGCAATGTATCTGAATTCATGATATCATCTTATGTTACCATGGAAACTCATCATGGTTGTGATCTTGCAAACATGAGTAATGTGCAACAGATTCTGCCCTGGTGTGACATTTTGGCTCTGTGGCTATGTCCAGACAAGCACAGCCATGAGGTATGTGGCACCACAGACCCATCTGCGGTGTCACACATTGCACATTTAGGCATTCCCCATGCTGCTACCTTGCAATGTGAGAGGGTTTTTTGACCGGGGTCAAAAAAACACGAGCAGAAAAAAAGTGGAGCAGCACACACACAGGCAGTGCACGCTGGCCAAAACTGGAGCCTGGCTTGCCAGAGTCAAGCTGCAGGATCGCCACTGCTTCAGCCCCAGGAGGTCCCCGGGACCCCAGGTGAGGCTGCTGGGGCCAGTACAGTTGGTAACCTCAGCTTCCCCTACCTCACTTGGGGTAACTTACTGCATGCCAGAGGACCCGTGGCACAGGAGTTTCCTGGGGACAATTAGCAGTAGCATAAGATGACCTGCTGCTAGTTGTCCCCAGGGAATCAAATGTCCACACTCGTGTGGATGTAGCCTATGACTTTACTGCAAGATCAAATATGATAGGTCTTGCTGTGACCTATTCTTTCTCTCTAAATATAATTACTTTGGTTATTAGCAACTAGTTAACAAAAATAATGAAAAATACATGATGAACCAGTTGATATAAGTGTAGTCTATATTTGAAAATTTTCCCTGAGTCACTGTTTGAAACAGTGTTGGGAGCATTGAAATGCCAGAGTGGCTTACTTTGCTATTACATTTTGATATGATGGTTTATGCATTCCATATTCAGGAATATACTAAACAGCACTGTCCTAACTACATTTATAGCTAAAAGATATGTGTTTACATTCCAATACCCTCACCCATGATGGATCAGTCTGTGTAAATAAAACAATTACAGAGAAAAGGGGGAGAGTTATTACTAGTAATGTATTAGAAATTATCTCATCCATGTGGACCCAGTTCCTTATTTTGTTTAAATAAGCCTTATTATCTATAATGATTTCTGGCTTGTAAGCAAAGCTAGAGGTGGGGGCATTTCCACAGGCATGATTTATAAAGCAGTGGAATTTGATCTTTGTAGATTCCTGGTTTTTCTTCCTTTTAAAAGTATATTGTGCTTTCTTTTCATTTATTACATCCCTGGCAGCCTATCCAAGCACTAAGACAGGTATTGCCTACAAAGTGAATAATGTGGTGACTAAAATGGGCTGGGGTATGGTCTCGAACTGAATTCCTGCTTTTTGATGAAAATTTTCAGTACTGCTCTTCACTTTGTTAAACTATCTTCTGTCTGTCTAGGCATTTTCCTGTACTCATCATCACCATGGCTGGCTATTCTGTAGATCTTACTGTCACCAGCCTCCAACTAAGTACCCTTTCATGAGAAAGTTGATGACTTGCTGCGTGAGTGGAACTAGAATTCACATTTCAGTGAATTGAGGATTTTTCCTCCTGTCAGTAAAGGGAAGGTGCAATAATTTTCCTGGTGGTATCCCTGCCTGCATAAGGTGCTTTTCCCCTGAAGAGATTTTGCAGTGGAAACACAGGCTGCATCCACATGAGCATGGAAATTTGTTTCCCCAGGGACAAGTAGCAGCAGCACAAGGTGTGCTGCTGCTACTTGTCCCTGGGGAACACCTGTGCCATGTGTCCCTGGGTGTGTGGCAGGTTACCCCACAGTGGGGTAGGGGAGGCTGGGGCCAGCAACTGTGCTGGCTTCAGCAGCCTTACCTGGGGTCCTGAGAGCTCAGGGAGCTGCAGCTGTGGCGATCCTGCCACTCAGAGCCTGGCCAGCAGCTGGAGTGTGGCTCTGACTGGGCTGGCCACAGTTTTGGGTGGCACACACTGCCACCACATGTGCTGCCTCACTCTTTTTTTTCCACGTGGGTTTTTTTGAGTCCCAGATCTCCTGGAGTTAAAAAAAAAAACCCACACTGCTACCTGGAAGCACAGAGAACACCTGATTGTTTGGTGAGTGCCACTGCAGACCTATCTGCAGCACCACATGCTGCACAGCTGTGCTCATCTGGACCTGGCTATGAAGGGCAAGAGAGTGTTGCTGGCACTAAATCCACTGAAGAAATCCTGCCCCTGGTTGTTAAGTACTTAGCTGGCTTTTCTCTCACTGTTCAAAGGTAATCTAGCTGCAACAAATCTAAGCTGGGTCTGTTGCACCAGTGCAGCAACCTATCAGTGATTCTGAACCATTAGTGTATGCAGTATATTGCACCAAAGAGAGATGGAACAAAAACTATATAGGATTCCTTTAGTTTATTTAAAACCAATTGGCTTTGTAGTGGAAGAGAGAGGAGCAGAGAATGTTAGGAATAAAGGGAAGGTAGAGAAGAGGTTAAGAAAGTAAGAAACATGGGAACATAGATGCACAGTGGACCACCCAGGCATCCAAATCTGTTCCCCTATGAGCACTGCCAGCTGTGAAGCATTTGTTCAAAGCATTCACAAGAGTATCTGCCCTGCTCCCTGACCACTCTAGAGCCAGAAAGGACCAGATAACAAATTTCAGTAAAGAAGTGTCCCTCAGAAAGATAGCAGGAAAGAGAAGGGCACCATCAAGAACTGAAGAGGGTCCTTTTCCTGACTCTTCTAGGTGCATACAGATGAGCAGGAATGTACACTTTGCAGTGCCTCAAAGCCTCTGATATGCTGCAAAATGCATATGGCTCATATGAAAATGTTCTCCACACTTCATATTTACAATGTGGATCCTAAATTAGATACCAAGGAATCTCAGTATCAAAAAAAAATGGCCCCCCAAAAAGTGGGGCAACACACATGGCTGCAGCATGCGCCACCCAAAACGAGCCTGACCAACCAGAGCCTCACTCTGACTCCTGGTCAGGCTCCACATGCCCAGATTGCTGCCACTGCAGCCCTGGGAGGTCCCCAGGTAAGCCTGCTGGGGCCAGCCCAGGTGCTGGGCCCAGTCTCCCTTTCCACACCCGGGGCAATTTGCCATGCACCAGAGTGTGTGCAGGGGTGTTTCCTGGGGACAAGTAGCAATGGCACAACTATGTGCCACTGCTATTTGTCCCTGGGGAAACACACGTTCTTACTCATCTGGAGCACCCTCTATGCTTCTGTTCTGTATGCGTGTTTGTGGTTAGCAGGGTTTTTTGTTTGTTTGGGGGTGAAGGGGATTGAGGTGGGGGAGGGAGCAGGTGAACCCCATTTATGTGTATATAATTTTATGTCCACTTGTTTTTCCTCTCAGATGGCAGACGAAGGTTTTTGTCAATGGGTTTCTTCCTGAAGACCCTGGCTCTGGATATTTCACATCCTTTAGAATCTCAGGTGAATCATCTGGGCAGTCGGCTAAGAACTGTGCATAGGTGAAAAACATCATTGTTATGTGATGCAGTTGATTTTACTTAACCATGGCATGGAAACAAATCTCAGTGGCATATTGAATAGCTATTTTACCCCTCTTATCACTGGCACCAATCTAAAACCACTTTAATCATCTGTTTCTAGCTGCCATAGGGAAAGAGAAGAGCATAAATAGTCCCATTCAGGCATGGCAGATTCATTTCTCCCTGGTTTGCTCCCAGCAGTACAAATAAGTGATACCACAATTGTTGGAAGGGAAGCAGAAACAAAGAAAAGAATTAACTTCCCTCTGCTAATCAGATGCTCCTAACAGACAAAGGAAGCATGAGACAATTTTACCCTTGTATGAAGAACAGAGCCCCTCCCTTACCACCTATTTCCAGCTTAGCTTCTGAATTTCCAAAATGCTGAAGCAGAAATCTTTCCCCACAGGAAGGCAAAGGAGAACACCTCCCACACTGAAAGGTGTCAGCAGGTTCATGACAAAATATAAGCTATATCTTCCCTACCCAACTTAACCAGCTTAATGGCTGTTAAAGTAATTAAAATTCTATATCACATTTAGGGTACATCTACATGAAATGCTAACTTTGCAGTAGAGTAATTCTACTGCACATTAGCACGGCTGGCAAAAACTACGCTAATGCGCTAATGCAGAGTAGAATTTCTCTACTGCACATTAGTGCAGATAAATGCTTTTGTGACTGTACTGTACATTAGCATTACAAAAAGCATTCATCTGCACTAATGCACAATAGCACCGATTATGGCGCATTAAGTTAGTACCTGTCATTACAGGTACTAAACTTAATGTGCCGTAATTACAGCGCAGTAATGAATGTGTAGGTGTGCCCTTAGAGTGTCAGTTCCCAAAACCTTTGTGCCCAATAGATTTTAAAACTGGAGATTTCATGAAATAGTTTTTCCATCCCATGAAATCTTTTGAGATTTCAAAAGTGTTTCTGTTCCACATCAGGAAGAGAGCAAGAGGGTACCATAGATAGTCTGATGGTTAGAGTACTCATCTGGGAAAACTCAGTTCCAAAAAAGCCAGGGACTTGAACCTGAGTCCCCCATGTTCAAGGTAAGTTCTCTAACCACCTAGTTATTCTGGAGTCTCATGTTTTGACCATGAATTTTATTCTATACCTGTAGTATAGCTGGAATTTTGTTGTAGCCGTGGTAGTCCAGGAAGTATACAGGAGGCAAGGATTTTTTGTGATAATTTTTATTGAAGCAATTTTATAGTTTGGAGAACTGTTAGACAGATTTCTAGGCATCAAAGTTGCTTATACATGAGCAGTGAGGCTGCTCCGATGTGCTGTAATTACAGTGCATTGGAGAAGACTCAATTAATTGAGTCTGCTGGAACATGGTAATACCACGCTCCAGCATCTGATGTATTAGCATCCCTGCACTGAAAAATGGCAGCAGGGGCATTTTATCTAGAGATCATTTGGTGAGCTTCAGATAAAGCATGCCTGCCACCATTTTTAAGTGTGGGTATGCTGATATATGAGATGCTTTGGGCACTTTTTAATTAAAATGCCTCCTCCCACTCCCAATGTAAAACACCCCAAGTGGCCTTCCTTAGGTCTAATAATCCTAGACCTGAGAAATCATCCTCATAAATTTACTGTTGCAAGTGATACATTCTAAGGGGCAAAAAAAGTGTTGGTTCCAGTGAATAAGCATTTAAAAAATACCAAAAATTTTCCAGCCAGCTCTAGGTTACGCATACTTGTCCCAACCTGTATACTTGGCATATACTACAATATTTACCAATATACTGCATATTTACCAGTATTTACCAGTACCTCCTCTTAGCACAACACCATACAAAACTGAGTAGTCTTCACTCTACAATAATTTGGCTTGCCAATGTCACTTATTAATTAAACTATCTACTTAGCATCAGCCCTAGACTATCTTAATAATAGGAAAGAATAAACTGAGGACATACCAGCCAGAGCTTGGAAAAGATCCCTGGTGCTCAACCCCAGTATAGTCAGTGACCTCTCATCTTATATGGACTTCAAACAGAAACATCAGGACCTTAACCTCATGCTGATTAGTGTAAGATCTTTTGTCAACAGGCTCTACTATCCATGAAGTTTTATCAGAAAGTCACTAACTGGTCTGCATCACAGGAGCTTGACACAATCAACGTGTGTAACAGATGTTAGTCCATTCTATCCCCTCACAATATAGTATTTTCAACACAGACAAAGAACCACGGAGGGCATGGACACACATGCCCCAAAAACTCCCTTTTAAAATAATTTTGGATAAGTACAATTTATTTTGAGTCAAAAGACCAGACTAAAGTAATCTATAAAACAGCAGACACCAAAAGCTATCTACGGTAAACATTTTCTGATCTGGGAACAAGGTTTCACCATCTTGTCAGTCTTTAAGAACCATTCAGACAACCCCTACACTTGTGATAGCTATGTTCAGACTCTACACCACAGATTTCTCAGGTAATCTTGAAACCACCCTTACAAGGATCAAATGCAAAACTCACTGCCTTGCTGAGTTGTTCTCTCAGTGACTTTTTCAAAGACCACAGACACATCCTGAAACACTCAGGTCTATAAACTAGAGGCTGTGTCTTCTATAGGTATGGAAGGAGAAAAGAGAAATATTGTGATTTCTATTTTTAAAACCTGAAAGATGCTCATCTGTTACAGTGATGGATGTCACTTTGTGGCTTTTAGCACCATACTCAAATCTTCACTTGTTACATTAATTCTATTTCCTCAGCATATAACTTGCATGTCTATGCAGAAGGATTAATAATAGGATATTATTTTAGTTCCATAAAGTGTAAACATATGTATTCATATCAATCATATGGTTTTAGTCTTACACGAGCTCTTTCTTAATTTCTGCAATAAAATGGCTGGCCATTTATATCTGAATGACTCTCTTTAATGATTTGTTCTTGTAGCTGTGGCAGTCTAGATAATGCACAAGAGGTGAGGATATTAATTTATTTATTATGCTCTCCTTTATTGGACCAACTGCATACTGTATTTACTCAAATATAAGGCAATCCCCCAATAATTAGATTCTATATATGGAACATTTATAAATTTGTTAAAATTTTCCAGGGATAAAATCTAATTATTGGAGATTTGCCTCGAATTTGTTTTTCTCCTACTGCTATAGCAGAGAAAATAAATCTAGGGATCTAGGGAAAATAAATCTAAACACACCTTTAAGCAATTCTTCTGAACCTACTTGTATATGTTCCAACTTTTTTTGTTTTGCAAATATATTATACTTTTACCATCCTGTCTCATGAGTGACACAGTTAATGTGACAGTTTGTAACATACACCTACAGTTAACCATCATCATCCACACTACAAAAACCAGAACTGTGCACTCATGTGCCCATATATCTGTGTGCCCATCATCATCTCCTTTAACTTTTACAATCTTGCAAAACTGCCTTTGTGCCCTCTGTCTTCCCCTCCCCTTACCACCCTTAACCCCTCTGTTTTTTCCCCCCAGTCCTTAATCCATGTTGTTTTGTTGTCCTCTTCTTCCCTCCTGTCCTCATCCCTCACATCCTCTTTGTCACTCTTATCCTCTTCCCTGTCATCACCATTGCTGGTGTCTTCTCTGGGCGTCCTGTTTTTAAACAGTCTGTGTCATTCTTTCCTCCTCCATGTGTCTTCCGCTGTCTTCTCCCAGTTATCTCTTTCCATCTTCTTATACTACAGCTATAGCCTGCTCACTCCCATTCGGACACAGTCC
>NW_017729032.1:244918818-244921148 GCF_001723915.1 Gavialis gangeticus
TCTCCCAGTTGTCTCTTTCCATCTTCTTATACTACAGCTATAGCCTGCTCACTCCCATTCGGACACAGTCCTCACCTGGGAGGTTCTTACGCTTATACGTCAGCATGTTTCTAGTCTTCCACAGGGTGCTTCTGAAGTAGGCCATGAACTCGTTGAAATGGGCTGTGAGGGTCCCTTGCTGCTTGGTTAGGTGTCTGAACAGCACCACCTCTCTGATCAGGGTCTTGACTCCTGTCACCATCCAGAGGAGTTCACTCACTCTCTCCCACACTTCCCTGGAATATAGGCAGCTCCAGAGGAGATGGTCCATTGTTTCCTCCTGCCATTAGCAGGTTTGCCTGGGACAGACTAGTGAGCATCTTTGCCTCTTTCTGTATGTCATCACTTGCACAGGCAATGTCTGGTAGGCTACCTGCCAGTTCAAGTCCCTGCACTCCTTTTGCAAGTCTTTTTGGAATATTTGTTCCTACATGGCCTGGAAGCTGTTGCCATGTAATATGTCCATTGGCAACAGTCTTTCTTTTCCCTTTACCACCTTCTACATCTTAGGGTGGTTTGTCATGGTGATTGGGGTCTCATCAGATTACTCGTATCTGTTCAGGAAGTGATTCAGGACTTTGTAGAACCACAGTGGGTCCATGGTTCACAGGCACATGTTAGACAGTATATATACCTGCTAGTATCACAGCGGGTGCCATGCAAAGTATTTCATGAAGCACATTGTTTTGGAGTCTGCCCGAGGTACCAGTTTGCAGATCTGGCTTATGTATTTGGCCCACAGGAACACCAGGATGTCCAGCATTCTTTGGCCCCCTGGTCCATTTGTCTTGTGCATCATGGTCTTCACAACCTTCTTCCATCTGGAGCCCCAGAAGAAGATGCACCTGGTTCTTTGGATTCTATGGATGATTTGCTCTGAGGGGTGAGGAAGACCAGTCTGACGTGGTCTACAGAAGCATTGGTAGCAATGCTGCCCTCATGGGGTGCGTCCAGATGAGTGTGCACGTGCCTCTTGCCGAGTCTCAAACTTGCAGCGCAGGGACAAAATTAGATCCCTGGATATCCAGGGATCAAAAAAACCACTCTGGAGAACAGCAGAGCAAGGCACAGTCCCAGACAGTGCCTAAAGGAAACACAGGAGTCAGTCCTCCAGAAGAGATGCTCTGGTTTCAACCTGTGCTGGCTCCATCAGTACAAAAAGCTGCCCTGCCAAGTAGCTTCAGGGCTACTCACTCTCAGGAGCTCCCGGGACCCAGCCAATTGGTACCTGGGGACACTACCCCTTGTGCCAGTTGGACTGCTGAAGGAGCCCTGAGAGTTCCCTGCACCTCTACCCACTGCAGCAGTCTGGCAGTGAGGGCTGCTACCTGGCTGTGACCTGGGTCTGGTGCAGCTGCCAGACCCAGATGAGGCATCTGCCCCTCTGAGCCAGCTGCCAGTGGGCTCTGGCTGCAGAGTTGGCCTTTGTGTGGCACTACTGCCATGTGTGCCTCCTGCCCAGCCATCTGGGAAGCTATTGCCTGGAAGATGTTCCAGGTGTAGTGGCCTGCTTTGAACTGTCAGAGCATGTCCTCCTGGCCCCAATTGGCCAGGAGTTCAGCCACAGCCATCTGGGTCCAAGGTGCCAGCTCTGAGCAGGCTTCTCTGCCTGGGTCCTGCCACTGGCCTCCCCAGCAGCAATTCTGGTGTTCCCTATTGGAAAACTGAAAAATCCCTGTTGAAAAAATCCAAAAGTCACTCTGTAAAATACCCCCAAATCCATGTTCCTCCACAGTTAAAACAAAAGAGCACTATAAAGAGAGAGAGAGAGAGTGAGAGAGAGACAGCGATCAGTTAGGAAATGTTTTATTGATATATCTACAATGTTAAAGTAATTTGGAAGACTACCAATGTCTGTACCATAATAATAAAGTGAACTCTATGTACATTTCATGAATACATAAATATATATTTTGCTGCCCCGCTCAGGGGTTACAGCCCCCCCACAGGGGCTACCCCCACTGCTTGCTGCCCCAGCCCCCTGGATTGCTGCCCCACCTGGCCCCATCTCCCACTGACTCCTGCAGCCCCCCCGATGGCTGCTCCCCAAGCCCTGCCCCTCCAGACCCCTCAGTGGCTGCCTGCCCAGCCCCATCCACCACTTGCACCCCCAGCCCCCTATGGCTGCCCCCCAACCCTAGCCTCCAGCATTTAAAAGCAAAGAAAAAGAAAAGAAAAAAAGCCTCTACTTACGGATCAGGGGCTGGGGGGAGTGGGGCTCTGGGGCCTCCTAGCAGAGCCCCCCTGGGCAGTGGGGGGCAGCAGGGCCTGGACTGGGGCTCCTGGGGCTA
>NW_017729032.1:244926148-244937080 GCF_001723915.1 Gavialis gangeticus
TGCCTGCACCAGAGTGAGCGCTAGCCAAAGAGACGCTCTGGGAGACAGAGTGTCTCTATAGAGGACCCAGCTTCCAGTTGCCCCACTTTTTTTCTGTGCAGGTTTTTTTAACCCCTGGATATCCAGCTGAAGCATCCCTAACCTGGAGTGGTCCCTGAACCCTTTACCCACTGCAGCAGTCTGGCAGTGGGGGCTGCTGTCTGGCTGTGATCTGCTGCCACCTGTGACAGCATCCACGCCCTTGGACCTGCGGCCCCAAGGCTATGCCCCTGCCAGACTTTGATGGGGTGCCTCCACTCTACCATCTGGGCAGCTATCACCAAGAAGATGTGCTTCTTGCGGTGACCTTCTTTGAACTGTCAAAGTGTGTCCTCTTGTCCCCAAATGGCCAAGAGGTCAGCCACTTCATCTGCCCTCCAGCTGGGCCCCCAGTGATGGCCCTGGACAGGCTCCTCTGCACACATCTTGCCACTTGTCTCACCAGCCAAAATCTTGGTGTTCCCTGTTTGTAAATTGCAAATTCTCTGATGATAAACCCAAATTCTGTCATTAAAATACCCAAAATAGTGTTCTTCCATGTGGCTTCAGGCAGCACTGGGGCCACTCAGGCTGTCACCCAGAGGCTGGCACCACTTGCAAGAATTGCATGTCATACTGTGCCATGTCCTTCCCCCATGGGTCCCACACGTTGTTGGACCAGGCCAGTTCCATGGAGGTAGGACCCAGCCCAGCATGACATGTGGTCCCCACAAGTGGTACTGGCCCCTGGGTGACATCCCGAGTAGCCCCAGTGCTGCCTGAAGCTGAACAGCCCTGTGCAGTGTGGTGCCAAGACTGGCCAGTCGCATGAGAAGTGGCACAAGTAGCGCTGACTCTGATGCAATTGGGGCCATGCTGCGCCGTGCCACACCACACTGTGGGGAGCTCTGGCTGCAGTGAGCCCTGAGCACCCAACGGTTGCTCCTGCTGCAGGGTGGTGGCTGGGGCCCTGTGGGGGACCCATGCCCCCCAGTCAGCCCGCACACCCCCCCACATTTTCACAGCCCCCCACCCTTCAGTCCCTACTTATTGGGAATAGCATCCAGGTCACAGCCTTGCACCGTGCCTCCTTGCCCTGGCATGTGAATGCAGCATGCCAGGGCAGCAGGGGACACCATAGAGATGCTCTGGACAGATTCCAGAGTATTTCTGGAGGTCCAAGCTCTGGCTTGCTTCAGGACACAGTGGGGACCTGTGCCTTGCACCACTTTTCTCTGTGGTGTTTTTATTTGATACTTGGAAATCCAGGTATTAAATTTTGAACCTATGCTGCAAATATGTAGTGTGGGGAACATTTTTTCATTCTCAGTGTGCCTCTTGTGGCATCTCTATCTGATTTGAAATGCCACAAGAGGCACGTGTATGCTCATCTGGACGTGCCCAACTTGTTTAAATATGCTCTATTTTTTGCATTACTTTGCATTACAAAGTGTTTTAGGGAAATGTGACAGAAAGAGTTAATGCACTAAATTATTGGGGACCTCACAGACATAAACAGAGAATTGAGTTTTACTTCCTATAACAGGAATATCAGCTCAGAAGACAGACTACCTAGGGAAGAATGAAGAAGGAATGAAATGGGTAGAGACAGTAGAATAACAACTCAAGGTATTATGTATTGAGAATTAGGTTGTGTGGATGAAGGGTATTTTAAACTCCCAGAAACTCAGCCTGGTGAGAGCTAACACTATTCCTGCCTCTGAGAGAACAACCCCCTGAAAAGAAAGTAAGGATCCTGCCTCTCAGTTTGGCACATCTCCTTTGCATTATCTTTTGCTCTTTGTCAAAGCAGTGGACTAGTTCCATTATTTTTTCACATTATTCTTCCAGACTATTCAATATATGATGTCAGCTTTTAATTGAAACTTCTATTTGCATGCCTCACAACCCTTAAAATATTCTGCTTCGAATGTCAGAAGAGGTTAATTGAGTACTTGCTTGGTGATATTATTATTGTAATTTGGACTTGGAGTAATCAGATATTAATTCTGGATGAATTCAGTAGGATTTCTCCCCTCAGGTTTTATTATTGCAGTGAAAATTAGTTCATGGTTTAAATTCAAACTAATTATATTTAATGTCTCAAAATTCATAGAAATCTAATAAATTTATACAACGATGTTTTCTTAGAATATGATGATGAGTCTAATGGTGACTGTGATGAGAAAAAAAATCTTTTTTTTTGGCAGTTATGTAACTGAAAGGATCTTTAAAAACTCTAAGGTGCCTCCAGGTACTTTGGGAAACCAATTAATTTTTAATGGTTTGGACCTGGGTTTTGTGCATAGTTCTTTTGCATTTTTAATGAATTACAACTATATAATGACCATAAACTGCATCTGACTAGAGGGCCTGGTGGCAATGTGGTGGGGCTACCTCCTACCTTGTGGCAGGGTAGCTCCTTCAAAATACCACAATGTTACAACCTCCAGCATAAGGCAAGTAAAGGGTGCCTCAAAACGTAGCCTCCTACTGTCTTATGGGTACTTCTTGGTTGGAGAATCATAGAAAATTAGGGTTGGAAGGGACCTTAGGAGGTCATCTAATCCAATCTGCTGCTCAAGGCGGAACCATCACCTAGATCATCCCAACCAAATATTTGTCTATCCTAGTCTTAAAAACCTCCAAGGATGGATATTCTGCCATCTCTCTCTGGGTAACCCTTTCTAGTGTTTTACTGCCCTCTTAGTAAGAAATTCTTCCTAATATCTAACCTAAATTTCCCTTGTTGCAACTTGAGACCATAAGCTTCTTGTTCTCTCATCTACCACCAATGAAAACAGTCAGCTCCATCCTCTTTTGAACCCCGCTTCAGGTAGTTGAAGGCTGCTATTAAATCCCCCCTCAGTCTTTTCTCCTGCAGATAAAATAAGCCTAGCTCCCTCAGCCTGTCCTTGTAAGTCATGTCTCTCAGCCCCCTCACCTTTTTTGCTGCCCTCTGCTGGACTCTCTCCAATTTGTCCACATCCTTACTGTAGTGGGGGATCCAAAACTGAACACAGTACTCTGGATGTGGCCAGTGCTGAATAGAAGAGAATAATCATTTTCCTTGCCTTGTTGTCAACACACCTACCAATACAGCCCAGTATGCTGTTAGCCTTCTTGGCAACCTAGGCACACTGTTGGCTCATATTCAGCTTATTGTCCATTGTAACTCCCAGGTCCTTTTCTGCAGAGCTCCTACCCAGCCAGTCAGCCTCCAGCCTGTACCAGTGCATGGGATTATTCTGTCCTAAATTCAGGACTTTGCACTTGTCCTTGTTGAACCTCATCAGTTTTCTTTTGTCTCAATCCTCCAATTTGTCTAGAGCACTCTGAATCCTAGTCTTACCCTCCAACATATCTACTACTCCCCCAAGCTTGTGGTCATCTTCAAACTTGCTGAGGGTGCACTCTATGCCATCTTTCAGGTTATTGATGAAGACATTGAACAAAAACAGCCCCAGGACCAACCCCTGAGGCACTTCACTTGATACCGGCTGTCAACTGGACATCAAGCCATTGATTACTACCCTCTGAGCCTGATGCTCCAGCCATTTTTCTATCAAACTTACAGTCCATTCATCCAGCCCATACTTCCTTAGCTTGTCTGCAAGAATGTTGTGGGAGACTATATCAAAAGCCTTGCTAAAATCAAGGTATATCACATACACTGGTCTCCCCACATCAACAGAGCCAGTCACCTTATCATAGAAGGCAATCAGGTTGGTCAGGCATGATGGTGAATCCATGCTGACTGTTTCTAATCACCTTCTTCTCCTCCGCTTAGAAATGGATTCCTAGAGGATCTGCTTCATGATTTTTCCAGGGACTGAGGTAAGGCTGACCGGCTTGTAGTTTCCTGGCTCTTCCTTTTTCCCTTTCTTAAATATGGGCACTGTTTGCCCTTTTCCAATCATCGGGACCTCTCCTGATTGCCATGAGTTTTCAAAAATGATGGCCAATGGCTCTGAAATTTCATCAGCCAACTCCCTCAGCACTCTCAGCTGCATCCCATCTAGCCCCATGGACTTGTATATGTCCAGCTTTTCTAAATAGTCTCTAACCTGTTCTTTTATCATTGTTGACTGCTCACCTCCACTCCAAACTGTGCTGCCTGGTGCAGTAATCTGGGAACTGACCTTGCCTATGAAGACTGAGGTGAAGAAGGCACCGAGCACTTCAACCTTTTCTGCATCCTGTCACAAGGTTGTGTCCCCCCATTCATTAAGTAACCCACACTTTCCCTGATCTTCCTTTTGCTATCAACATACTTGCATAAACCCTTCTTGTTACCCACCATGTCCCTTGCTAACTGCAACTCCAGTTGTGCTTTGGCCTTCCAGGTTTCATCTCTAAATACCTGATCAATGCTCTTATACCCCTCCCTATTTAGCTATCCAAGTTTCCACATTTTATAAGCTTCCTTTTGGCGACTTAGTTTACTGAAGAATTTTTTGCAAACCTAGCTGGTCTTTGCCATACTTGCTAGTCTTCCAGTGCACTTGCACAAGGAAGTTGTCCCCAACACTCTCCAAAAACTTCCTGTATTGCTTGTGCACTGCTATATTGCCCTCCCAGCAGATGCCAAGGTGATTGAAGTCTCCCATGAGAACCAAGGATTGTGATTGGGAAAATTCCACTAGCTATTTGAAGAAAGTCTCATCCACAACTTCCTCCTGGTCTGGTGGCCTATAGCAGAGAAAGACTAAGGGATATCAATCACCCTGACAGAAATGCACATTCTCTGAGGCATGAGGCAGTCAGCAGTTGTTATCATCTATTACTCTCTGCCAGAAGCTATACCCATTGAGGCACTGAATATCTGGACTTGGTCTGACCTTTGGAGTCTGTCTTAGTGGTCAAAAGCAGGGGATGGTAGGTCTCAGGCAGCCTCCACTCCTCCATACTCTTGCCTAGGAATAGCGTCAAGGGTCTTGGCGAGATGGTTGCAAGACTATGCAAGTGGATTCATCAGGCACCTGACTAGACCTCTTAAGCATATACTATGATCTAGAGGATCAACAGTTGCCTACGCATACAAAAACTGACATTGAGACAATGCGTTGTCTTACAGGTGATGATTCCGTAATTCCACTAATGCCACTGTAGAGGCACTTTTATAACCTTGACAAAGCTTGATTATCTTGTCAGATTACCAATGATTTTTTTCAACTAGAACAGAATTTGAAAAATGTCACTACTTCAGCTTTTAGTCCAAAGTTTGGCAAGTTGTATCAAAAGGCTAGTTTGGACTATAACAATCCATATTGCCAGTTTAAGAAAAAAATTACTTTTTAAAAAGTAATATTAACTGTGCATTATGAAGCAACCAGAATGTCAGGTCCATGTTAGAAAAAGTCGCTAAGTATTTACCCATTAGAATATCATGCTTAGATAGTAAGCAAAGAATATATAAATGATTTGGGGAAAAAAGCATTAGCTGCTGAAAATGGACTTGGGCACCTAAGTAAAATTTTATTCTACCCTGATCACTTCCCTATAAAAACATTAATGTGCCCTAAAACTAAATCAAAAATAGTATGCAGAAACACCCGTCCACCTTTTGCATGAATAATTTTGCAAAGATTTGAGCAGGAAGGAATAGGATCACACATGAATCCATTTTGGCACCTAATATATAGAACAAAAGCTAATCTGTAAGCATCTTTAGTTAGATGATTTAAAAACGGTTGTTCCATGTATAATTTTTGAGAACTCTGCCTACATGCATGATTGCTCCTATTTTGTCCCTGAACCCTCACAGAACCATCAATGAAGGCAGACTTTTTCCTCCCTGTGTAGGTGAGTGGACTTTAATCAAGGATCAACCTTTGTGGGACCTTATTAAGGGTGGATCCCCTATGAATAGCTTATAATATATATGCGTAATATTGATTTTGTTTTTCTCTGGTGGATGATGCTATTAGGTTCCTCACTTTTCCTTTGCTATTTTGGTCTGTACTCACCTCCTTCTCTCCCCCTGTCCCATGGTCATGACCACTTGGCATCTTTGTATTTGCATATTGCATAGAGCTGCACTATTTTTGTAATATATTGCACATATTTTATTGTACAATGTTACAGTAGCCATTCTTTTGCCAGGCACCAGCTACAGTTGTTTCACTTCAGAAGGATATTCATTATCCAGTGTGTGAAATTACAATGAGAGAAAATTGTGAACATCTCAAACAGAGAAGTAATTACTATGTATTGTAAATTACATGGTTATGTTTGTCTTCAAAATAGTGCAGTGGAAAGATTTTTTTTTTTTACTTTAGAAGTTATAAAGGGCATTGTATTTTATACTCTTACCGCTTTTTCTACTAAATGTGATATTTTAACACTTTTCATAGACTATCACTGTTCCAGCAAAGCATGAGACAGGTTATACACTTTGACTAAATACTAGATTGGTCATAGTTTTTTTTTCCAGGGATTACAATACATATCAAAAACTAAGCTTAATTTTAAGAAGATTTTTTTTGTTCCCTTAAGAAGTATAGTTATTCCATTTTTCCAGACTGATTAGTGTACTGCCTTTTACAGGGAATCAGCTATTGATTTAAAAAAAGGCTTTAACTAAGGATATCATAAAAAATTATTCATTTAATGGGTGTTTATATTTTTTTCTTATTTCCTATCGTAAAGCCTAAAGGTCAGGGCCTGAAACTGGAACTCAAAAGATATAAAACAAAGATTATTCCTTTCCTGAAGGGCTTACATTTCACTGATTCTCCACTTCTTTCATTTGCAATCTTAGCCATTCTTCTGAATTCTTTGCACTGGACATATAAAGATCCAGATGTGTGACCATGCACAGTTTCCACAGTGGCCAAGGCAACAAAGAACATTAATTTAAGAGAAAAATCTTTAGGATTCACATGATTTTTTTCACAGAAGTTGTGTTTACTGCAACCACTTCCTGGCGAGCTAAGAGAAGGGTAAATTAGTTAGTGCCAAGTGTCATATTTCTGTAGCTATACTCCATTCATTTTCCAAGCTAGCTGTTTTATCTCTATGCTGGGTGCTTCTACATGTGCAATTAAACTGCACCTGTGCACACTTCTGAATATATATCCATTAGCTCCTGCCCTGCTCTGCCCCCCTGCAGCAGCCAGGGGGAGCTCCAGGATCCCCAGGTGCCAGCCCTAGGTTGGCAGGGGCACAAACCTATGTGGATGCCTGTAAGAGTGTTATGTATAAGTTGTTAATTGGCCCACAGATTGCAGGAGGGAATGGCAAACCAGTAGGCTAAGAAAGCTTGCTGAATAAACAAGCTTTATCTTTTATAAGTTTAACTCCTTGCTCTTTTAAGAATAAAACATAATACCAGAAGTGGGGTTTGAAGAAAGACAGAAAAATGGAGCATCTCAGAATTTCAGAGGAGTTAAAGCTGTCTACCAATGCAGCAGAAAACTGGAAGAAACTTTAAACAGAGCTTTGCCATGTATATGGCCAGTGGAGCCACAGAGAAGGAAGATCCACTCAAGGTAGCTATGTTCTTAAATATAGCAGGCCCAGAAGCTCTGACTCTAAACAACAAAGAGGAGGAAGAATTCCTCATTGGCACAATGCAAGAAAAAGTGTATTCTTCTGAGGAGTGGACAATCACCCTGGACAACAGTGGACTAATGGTAACTTTTAAATTAGATACAGGGGACCAGGTCAATGTAATACCAGAATAAATTATTCAAAAATGAAATCTAAGCCAGTGTACTATGAGAATAAGAAAGTGAAACTTAGAGAGTATATAATGGGAACATGATTGCAGCCAAGGGTTCTTTTACATTACATGTTGGACACAAGGGTAATATACTAAATGTTCAGTTTGAAACAGTCCCAGGAAACTAGTGCCAATTATTGGGGTTGTCACTGTGTAAAACTCTAGGTTTGATTAAGAGAATGAATGTCATTGATGCTGGCATTGGTTTATGACCCAACTACTTTGTTCCAGGTGGACCCAAATCCTCAGACCAACCATGACCATTCCATTCAATAACAGGTGAATTTTATTGATAGACAGTGATAGCAGATATGAATAAAGGAAACAATTTTGTATCTACCAATCCTAGAGCTGCACAGAGTCAAGGTATGTCTGGCATGTATGTGAGCTTCATTCTGACGTTCTTTCTTGAATGTCAGTTGTCAGCAGTCTCAGGGTTGGAGGCTGAAACGGGCTGGTGGTGATCCCTCTGTCCATGGTAGCCTCAGGTTCCCCTTTCAGGGACCCTTTGCTACTCTGCAATCCCTCTTTTTGTATCCTTTTTCTACTTCTGAAGACTCTTCATTTTAGGCATCACTTATTGGTGTCTCTGTGGTTGTCATACTGTTCACATCCTGTCCTGTCAACATATCCCTTTGTTTCACAAACCTCACATGCACACGTCCTAATTTGGTCCTTTTCGGGTCTTCTCCTAATTTGGTCTGTTCCCCAAAACCAGAAATCCCAAGGGTTCTGCAGTTGGGGACTGTGACCTGATGCCACCTTATCTCATGTTATGGAACAGTGTGGTACATGTCTTTAATTTCCCAGTCTGTGTGTCTGCTTGCCTATGTCAGACACAGTGGACCTTGAGGAAACTTTGTCACAAAACAGGCCTTTAGAAATCAATTATCCCTTGCTGTTGCCCTGGACCATTATTCTAATACAACATCTACTTTACCTACAAGCCACTTCCCAAAAGAAAACTTCTAAATACAATTTTCTAGTCATCAATTGAGGAACTACAAAGTAATAACATGGATGATGTGTTTCAGGGCATAGGGAAACTGTCAAGTGAGTACAAGATAGAATTAAGAGAACCAAATACTCTCACAATGCATGATCCAAGAAATGTTCCCCTTGTACTAAGGGAGAAACTGAAAAAGGAATTAGATTAGTAAACATGGGCATGATAGAAAAAGTAGAACTACCAACTGTTTGGGTTCATGCACTGGTCATAATAGAAAAAAAGATGGATCCTTGAGATTGTGTATGGATCCTAAGCAAATGACCAGACATCAAAAGGGAACATTTTCCCATTCCCATCAGGGAAGAGGTTTTTGTCAATGTGTCAGAATCTAAATATTTCTGCACTTTCTGTGCCTCTTCTGGGTTTTGGCAAGTTCCCCTAGAAAAGAATAGCACTCAAGTATGTACCTTCAATACATGCTTTGGAAGGTATTTCTTTCATAGGCTTCCTTTTGGACTGCATTCTGCATCTGAGATATTTCACAGAAAGGTGCAACAAATTTTTGAAGGTCTTGATAGAATTATGGTTTACATTGATGATGTATTAGTCTGGGGAAATACTATGGAAGGACATGACTTGAGGCTAAGAAAGAGCTCACAGAGCAGGTTTGAAACTGAACAAACAAAAATGCAAATTCAGGGTTAAAGAAATAACATATCTGGGAAAAAACACTCTTTGTGAAAGGGATGCAAATCAATCCTGCAAGGGTTAAAGCCATTACAAACATGCCACCCTCTATGGATAAGGAAGGAGTGCAGAGATTACTGAGAAATATCTACCTAACTTAGCAGAGCAGACCAAACACCTTAGCATGCTCAGTGGATATAGAAACATGAACACAAAGCTGAATTTAAAAACTTAAAGGAAAAAATAATGAAAGCTTGGGTACTAAAATACAGTGACCCATTAAATTGTTAACAGATACTTCTAAAGAATGTATTGGAGCAGAATTGCTTCAAAAACATGGGGATAGCTGGAGACCAGTGGCATATGCATCCAGAGCACTCTCTAAGTCAGAATGTCTATATGCACAGATTAGGAAACATAGTTTAGCTCTGGCATATGGCTGTAAGAAATTTCCTATATTCATCTATGGGAAGCCCATGATAGTTGAAACTGATCTATAGCAAGGAAAGGGTTATCAGACATGCCACCCAGATTACAGAGACTTTTCTTTCAACTGCAAATGTATGATCTAGACATACAGTTCACAACAGGAAAACATCTACTTACTGCAGATACACTGTCCAGAGAATATGACAGAATGGAAAATGACAGAATTCCAGACTCAGACATAGTACATGTTAATCTAATTAAACGAGTGATTCCTGTCAGATAAAATGTGGGCCCTAATTGCAAAAGCTACTGTTCAGGACACCACTTTGCAAAAAGTGATAACAGCTACTTGTGCTGGCTGGCCTGCAAAACAAATACCTAGCCCCTACTCTTAGTTCAAGGAAGAGCTGTCAGTACTGAATGACATTTTGTTGAAAGGCTCATGACTTGTTGTTCCAGCAGTGCTAAAGAAAGACATGTTAAACAGAATACATGAGGGACATCTAGGCATTGAAAAATGCAAAAGGAGAGCAAGGTGTACTCTATATTGGCCCAACAGAAATAATGACACAGAATATGCTGTAAAAGCTTGTACAACATGCCTAAAGTACAGATCAGTGCAAAGAAAAGAGCCCATGATGGTCATGGAGGAGCCCATAGCTCTATGGTATCAAGTGGGTATTGATTTATTCATGTGTAGCAAAATCTCGCTTTTTTTCTTCTAAAATGCATTCCCTCCCTTTCCCCAGCCATTTCTGACTTTGTCTCTCCCTCTCTATTCCCTATAGATAAGTATAAGTGAGCTAAGATGTAGGATAAGCTTTAACATTTTATTTTAGGTAGTAAGTTTTATTTCTCTCCCCTCTGCAAATAAGTGTCCTGCTATTTTGATATAGATATCCACTGTTTTATAGGTGATAATTATTATGTTTGTGTGGATTTTTTTTTACTGCTTCTATATTCTGTGATTACTGTTTTAGGCCTATATATGTAAGTTAGCATAAGTCATATCAAGTTTCCATCTTATTCCCATGCCTGGTTGTGTAATCTATGACTCATACTACCCTTCCTATGTAACTCATATCCTGAATGAATGGGGATGAATGAGGGTACTTGAGAGACA
>NW_017729032.1:244942080-244956035 GCF_001723915.1 Gavialis gangeticus
ACATCTAGGCATTGAAAAATGCAAAAGGAGAGCAAGGTGTACTCTATATTGGCCCAACAGAAATAATGACACAGAATATGCTGTAAAAGCTTGTACAACATGCCTAAAGTACAGATCAGTGCAAAGAAAAGAGCCCATGATGGTCATGGAGGAGCCCATAGCTCTATGGTATCAAGTGGGTATTGATTTATTCATGTGTAGCAAAATCTCGCTTTTTTTCTTCTAAAATGCATTCCCTCCCTTTCCCCAGCCATTTCTGACTTTGTCTCTCCCTCTCTATTCCCTATAGATAAGTATAAGTGAGCTAAGATGTAGGATAAGCTTTAACATTTTATTTTAGGTAGTAAGTTTTATTTCTCTCCCCTCTGCAAATAAGTGTCCTGCTATTTTGATATAGATATCCACTGTTTTATAGGTGATAATTATTATGTTTGTGTGGATTTTTTTTTACTGCTTCTATATTCTGTGATTACTGTTTTAGGCCTATATATGTAAGTTAGCATAAGTCATATCAAGTTTCCATCTTATTCCCATGCCTGGTTGTGTAATCTATGACTCATACTACCCTTCCTATGTAACTCATATCCTGAATGAATGGGGATGAATGAGGGTACTTGAGAGACAATGGCAGTAGGTCTAAAAATAGCTCCCTCTGAATAACTGAACTATCAATGCCAACACCTGGACCAAGGACCCAGCCCTTAGAACCACCCTCAGCATTCAAGAAACAAAAGATGAGGCAACCCACCATTGTGCCAAGGCTGCACATGCTCAGGAAGAACACCTGGAGCCCTCTGAAACAGGGCTGACCTTGCCTGGACAGGCCCTCCCATAGGAGATCAGAGGTAGTCTGCCCCATAAAAAGAGTAGTGAAGACTGACTCATTTCCATCTGGACCAGCACCATGCCACACCACCTACCCACCCAGAGGCCCTGCCAGTGACCTGCAACACTGAGCTGAAGGAGACCCTGACTGGCCATTGAGGACCCACTTTCAGCCTGGGATAGGTAGATATCACCTGCATATTTCCTCCTCCAATTTGGACTCTGTCTCTCTCCTCCCGGCCTTCAGCCCTTGCACCAAGCCTCTTTAACCCCCTGCTGCCATTGTCTGTCTGTATGTGTGCATGTGTGTGTGAGTGTGTGTGTGTGCAAAGGAACCAATAAGACATTGTGTTACCATCTCCCCTGTTCAATAAAACCACTATCATCTGTAACCCCGAGTTGGGCTGAGTTTTACTGAACCCCAGTCCCTTCCCTATCTTAAATTCTGGTCTCTCTCTCTCTCGGCTCCAGTCCCATTTTCCTGATCTCTCAATTCTGTCTCCCCTTTCCTGTCACCTCTCAGCTTCTCTCTGTCCCTTTTTTGCAGGCTCTCAACCCTGTTCCCACCACTTTTGCCTCCTCTCTGTTCCCCTTCTGCAGGCTCTCAGCCCTGTTGCTTTCTGCTTTCAATTAACACCAGTTAACCATAAATTACCCCAACTTCCCACCAGTCTGCTGGTTCTAATCCTAGCACTGACAACTTTCGTCTCAGTCTCCACCAGTAACCAGTAACTTAAAGTAACCCCAAGACTCAGCCTAACTCTCTCTAGTCTATTGGTTCTAATCCTGGTCCTGGCAACTTTCACCTCCTACACTTTCATTCTCTCTCTCTTACCTCAACCTTTCCCCAGGTATCCCAAGTACACCAAGCACATACATACACACCACAGCACCCAAGTTAGGAACTCACCTGTGTGTGTGTGTGTAGGTGAGTGGTATGTATGTGAACTGATATACATGCATGTCACTGTATGCATGATATACAAATTAGTGATCTGTGTATGTGTATTGGCTGTGTAGGTATTGGTAATTGATTTTGGTCTGCTTTCTTTTGGTCTGTATAGTGTGTGTAGGTGCTTGACTTGGTGATAGGTGTGCATTTGCCTAAGCTAGTAGTTTTGGATGTGTGTGTGGCTGAATTGGTTGTGTGTATGTACATGCCTGGTGGAGGTACATGCACCTAGAGTGTGTATATGCACCTTGTGGGTTTGTGTAGCATCTAATTGTTTTTGAGTGTGTGTATGTGCAATTGTACACCATGCTCTCCTGTCTAACAGCACAATATTGAGATCCTGAGAGTTGGCCTGACTCCACAGGGCAACGCATGGATACAGGAAAAATTATGTTTTCATGCTAGATTATTATTCTCACTACCCTGAAATTAAATCACTCAAAAGCACAACAGCAAATCATGTCATAACTCACATCAGATCAATTTTTGCTAGACATGGGATTCCACAAATTGTGAGAGCAGAAAACAGACTTCAATTCAACTGTCTTGATTTTAAGAGTTTGCAAACAAATATGGACTCTGTCACAACACTTCAAGTCCTAAATCCCCACAATCCAATGGTCTTGTGCAAAATGAAGTATAAATAATGAAGAATTTGTTTAAAAAGGCTACAGATTCACATGCCAATGTTTACCTGCCACTCTTAAATTATAGGGCAACACCCATGAAACATGGATTTTCCCCAGCAGAAATGCTATTTAACAGAAAACTCAAAACTAGGCTGCCAAATCTTGTGGATGATGCTTATCAGAATGAAAAGCAAGACCTGAAAACATTAAAAAAATTCAACAAACTCAAAAATGGTACAGCGGTTCCAGGGAGTTACCACATCTGCACAGCAAAGATATAGTGCTTATTTCAGATGGACAAATGTGGAAACAAAAAGCACTAGTTTCTCATCAAGTAGGTCCCACATCCTATCAAGTAGTCACACAGGAAGGACAGGTGTTAAGAAAGAACAGATGGCATTTGCAGCTCATAAAGGGGAGAAAAGAAGCAGCATCAATTACAAGATTCACCAAAGGAAACAGAGCCAACAACAAAGCAACAAGAAATGACAGAGGAGTTTGAAAATGACAGAAGTAGAGACATTTGAACAAAGAAACCAAACAAGAACTGAACCAGTAAAGATTGAGAATGCAGAGAAACTGAGAAGATCACTTAAAGCAGTACCTGTATGTATTGGTACTAGCAAACAGCACATTACACTAGTTTAATGCACAGTACATGTAGATTAGTCTAATGCATAGTAAAATGTCTTGTGTAGATACACCTGCTGAAATGCAGTTTGTATTGTAAATGTTGCCCATGTTCAGTGTTAGTATGGAGTATCTAATGAGAAGTCTATTCATAGGTTCCTTTACTTTACATTCATTTCCTCATATAGACATGGCCTTTTGTGGTTTAAAATAACACCAGTGCAAAATTCTCCTTAAAGGTTTCTCAACAGTAAGAAATAACTCTGTCACTGCAAGCCCACCTTCAGTGCTAGTTCTGTTGTATAATAGGCAGAGTAAAATGATCAAAAAAGGCCAGATTCTAGGGTGGTATAAGTGGCCCAGCTTCAGTGGAGTCATGCCTATACAACCCACGGATTTGTCCTAGGGTAATTCACAAGAGAAAAGTATCCTTACTATTGATCTATTTTAATTAACATCTCCACTGTTTATTATTATTTAAGAAATAAAAGCAGGATTATATTTAAAGGTAAAATACAAAGAAGAGATTAATTTCTTGCCTGCACAGAAAAGGTGTGGCCCCAGCTTCCCGCTTAGTGCCTCTGCTTGCGCATCTTCATGAGTATTTCACCATTTGAGGGAGTGAATGGTTTAAATGTTCAGGCTCTCCTGTCCTGTGAATGCTATGGCCGAGAGTACTGTGTGGGCTAGTTATGGTAAGAAGCAAGAGGAAAGGAAGTTCTGTTCTCTTAGGTTTTCAGGGGCCTTCTAATCTTCTTCCCTGTAGATGCCAACTTACACTTCTCCTGTCCTTCTGCCCCTCTCCTCAAGGTTTCAGTGCAGGAGCAGGTGATCTGACCTTAGGTTATTAGAGCAGACATCATATACACTAGGAATTCCCAGTGTGTAAACAATGTCCTAGCTAATTAATTTATTTGTGTTTGAATCTCTCCACAGTCTTGTTACTGGCACTTGTGATTATTAGAAGAGAAAGCATGAGTACTTACTTAGTCTGTCAGGTGGTTGCCTTGTGTGTTTACCAGTGGGCCACTATGTACTTCATTCATGGAATGAAAATGAGATGTTCATTGGGGAAGCTCATAAGGAACAACACAACTGCACCTTTCTTCACACTACACCACCCCAGATGTACAGCAGCCATGCTATTTTCCTGGTAAAAACTGAGCTTAACAAATAACTTGTATAAAAATATTACATGGAGTTAATAAAATGGTGTTTCCTTTCTAGTTCTGGGTAGTTAATCTATCTATTCATAATGGGTGGCAATATTATTAGAAGAAATAATGGACTAGATTTTACCTGTGTACTAATTTCATTTACTTCAAAATTTAGCTTGATTACAAATGACCTGTGATTAATTCCCTCTCCAGAGCTCCTTGATAATAGAAAGCTGAAAATAGTTGCTCCTACACCAAACACCTTCTATCCTTGGTGTAAATGATGTGAGGGGATTAATGGGAGTAGAAGTAATAAAACTTGATTCCTCTCCTGGCATAATAACTGTGGGTTCCCAAGCTTGGGTATGCAGGGTGCTCCTCCACAGCAGGGAGCCCCATTAGCTGACTGGGCTCCCAGCCACAGAGGTGCATGTGGCTCCCAGCCACAACTTCAGTAAAGGAGTGTATAGGAAACAGCCAAAAAAAATTTATACATTTTTTTGTATAATAACTTTTTGGCTTATTTCTCATTTTATCACACAATTAATTGATTGAATGTGTAGATGGGTCACAACCCAAGATACTATTAACTGTTTAATCATGTCTTAAGTGTAACTTGTGGCAGGGGCCTGAGAGACCAATTGTTTAAGCACCAGCTCTGCTCCATACAGTGGCATAGTAGCACAGGGATGCAAGGTACAACTAATTCTTTCCTCTCATTATGACATCTCTGATCCATATGGAAATCCTAGCCCTAGTCTTCTCCTTGAGATAGGGTACATTAAACAGGATACTTAGAAAAGCCTATATTGATTGTTTCCCCACTGTTAACTACCACTGTCACTGTATAGTTTTTCAGTGGCTACAAGAAATACAGAGGGAAAGAGCTGGCCTACAAGCTGTTCCTACTTTGTGGCAGTTTCCATAGATGAAGGGAACAAAACCAAACATTTATCAAAGAGTTTTGATTGCTAGAGAATAGTCACCCCAGCATCTAATGGAAACTTACATTTTTCAGAACAATCTACAGACCCTAACTAGCAGCTATCACAAAGAAATTACCTTCACAGGAATAAGCCAAAAGCTTTGGAAGAAGATGCATAATATGAACCATCCTCAATCCAAAAGAGTATGAGAGGTCACATAAAATAAAATATATTTGCTGAACCTTTTATCACAGTATATATATCTGCAGTGATAAAAGATCACATGCATATATGCAGAGATAAAAGGCTTTAACAATACATACATACAATATTTAACAAAAATGTGGCATGACTTTTGCATCACAAGTGCCCTGTTGGATGCAGGATATATATTCAGTGATAAAAGACTCAACACTATTCTTAAAGATAACGTGAAAACCCTGTCAACTCCAGACTTTTATAGTTTTGTTCTCCCCCAAAGTAATTTGCTCTTCATGCATGAATAAACTGCTATTTTGTTTTGTGCAACTCTAGAAATATGTATTTTGCTTCCTGCTCAACAGAAGTTAGTATGAAGGGGAAAATAGATACATTATTTTGGGCTCTGCCTGGTATGTATATATGAGCTCCTAATTTACAGTCTAAAACTTTGAGAAAGTAGGCCTCTTCTTTTTATATTAATATTTTTTTTCTGAACAACATCTGAGCTGAGGGCTATAATCAATAAATGGAGGTGAGAAATAAGAACCAGCACAGGAGAAGTTTATTATAATCTGACTTATGAAGAAAGGTTAAGCAAACCATCAAGAGAAAATGAATAAGGAAACAGTTACATTCTTTTTAAATTTCTGCAGGTAATAAGCCAAACTATATAAAAGGATGGTTTTCTCTTGCATTTGCGTAGGTACAAGAAGAAATAATATCCTAAAATTAAGGCAGTAAAGAGACAGATTAAACAGTAGGAGGCATTTTGCAAGAGTGAAGTTAGTTAAGAAGGTCACAAAATAACTACCAGTTGAAATGTTCAAAGCAAAGTTATAGAGAACTAATGGGGCATCTATATAACTGTGTACTGCTGTGACCAATACACCAGGAACATAAGTTAAGGCCTGAAAACATCTCTTTCCATCTTCATGCCTATTTATCTGAAAAGCAAAGAATTGTTCTTCCTTATTTTGCAATATTGAGGGTGAGCTGACATTAAGTTTAGTAAACACTCTAACATGCCATCCAGAACTGGACAGTTATTGGTATTGGCTGGCAATTACAGACTAGAAGGAGCAAAAACTACTTTGCAGTTGATAAATGGCAGTGAAAGGTGGATTGTTTGCCATATGATTGTACAGGATGACATATGGATTAACAGGAGTAACTATGCAGATCAGAGGAAGAGATTCTTCCTCTCTATTTAGCACTGGTGAGTCCTCATCTGGAATGCTTTTTCCAATTTTGGGCACCACACTTTAAGAAATATGTGACTAAATTAGAGAGTCCACAGAAGAACAAAATTAAAAGATACTAAAAACATGGCATATAAGAAAATATTGGAAGAACTGAGTTTAGTTTAGAGCAGAGAAGACTGATTTGATAATCTTCAAATATAAAAAGAGTCATTATGGAGAGGATAGAGATAATTTTTTTCTCTGTGCACTAGGACAGGACAAGAATTGACTGTTTTAAAGGTACTGTTACATTACAATTAGTAAGTGTTTTATTTAGATTATAGTGAGCATGTCTATACATGAACTTATGCACACCTAAACTTAATGCACCTTAGCCTCAGGTGCATTAAGGTGATTTAGGCATGTGTCTACAGGTTCATGCCTTAAGGCGCCTTAACCTGGCTCGCTGGGTGAAAGTTTTTGCAGCCTGCCCTGGTCAGCACCCTGGACAGCCCCCCACCTGCAGCCTGCCTTGGGCAGCACCCTGGATAGCCTGCCCCAAGGGAAAAGCACGGGGGAGCTGCTAGTAAAAGCCCTGCCTGCACTGCACTGCGCTGCCCCCTTCTCCTGCAGGGAGTTGGGGGGGGGGGCTTTCTCCTGTATTTTGTTGGGAGCCCTTGCATGTCCTGCCCCCTCTGCTGTCTTGGTCCTAAGATGGTCAGCACACCGACAGGTACTGCTGCTGCTGGAACCAACATTTCAGCTCCAGTGTCTGCACCTTGGAGAACAGCACCCACTGCTTCTTTGTCTTGGCAGCACCTGGCAACAGTGTGCAGCCCCATGGGCTCAGCACCAGCACACTCAGTCAACATAAATAGTGTTAAGATATCTACATATGGTTTAAGGCGCCTTAACTAATCGTGCCTAAATTTGTTACCTGCCTTATGCAGGTATCAGATTTTGGTGCGATTGGCCTAAAATTGCCATTTTCAAGGTCCATCAAGGGCACACACATGTAGCTCTGTGTCCTTAATGTGCCTTAAAAGTGGCTAGTGCACCTTAAATCAGCATTTGTATACACACCCAGTAAGTATTAATGTAACTTAGAAAATTTTCTGAGCAGTTGCATGTTAATGCTTACCATGATCCATATTTAAACTATAGTACTGTACTGGAGTCTTGAAGTGGTTCTGATGCAATCGCAGAACTGAGACCAAAAACCAGTTGATTTTCAGTCTTAGCCCTAGAATCGCACAACAGGCAGTTCAAGGCCCTGGTTTGGTGCAGGGGCTAGGAGCAACACTAGCAAGGCACAGAAGTTGGTCCCAACCCCCACATTACATGAGTCATGAACCCATTCCTATGTGGAGCTGGAAACAGCTCTTGTGCTATGCTGGTGTCACTCGCAGCAACCACAGCTGTTTGTCAGGCTCCACCCTCTGCACTGCACCAGAGACTTGTCAGTTCAAAGCATTGGTGCACTAAGGAGGCTGAGAGCCTGACAAACAGATCAGTTTGGCTCCCACCCCTCTGGCTCTCATTGTATGTAAGGCTTGCTGTTCAGTGTATGAGGCTTGCTGCATTCTCATTGTATGAGAGGCTCCAGTGTGATAAGAAAGCTGGAAGCCTGACAAACAGCTGTGTTGGGGTCCTCTTCTCCCCCACACCACTGTCCTCTGATCATATTAGGACCATGGAGCAGTCCAATGTTATCTCAGCAATAGCTAGGTAATATGATCTAGAGATACTCTTTGCTGGGCAAGGCCTAACTACTGTGCTGTGATGGCACTTAGCCTGTGCCTGAAGGCTCAGACACTAGCATGGTAAATGCAATTAGCACAGTCCAAGTGTAATGTGTAACAGTACCCTAACTTTTAACAAAGTAAATTTGAGTAATGTATTAGGGAGAACTTTCTAAAGATGAAGGAGAGTAAGTATTAGAACAGATCATCTTGTAAAGATGTGGAATCTTTATCACCAGACCAGTTTAAGTGCAGAAGGCAAACATTTGTTTGGACAGGTTTAGATGGAAATGGCCCTGCCTTGAGTATGAGGTTGGGCTAGATGATCATTTGTGATTCCTTCTAGCCCTTTGATGGTATGTATTCAAAAGTAAATTCCAATATGTAAATGTACTCAGAAGCAGCTTGAAGAGGGTCACATTGGGCACAGCTATACAAGGCACTACGGCATAGTGGTTACTGCACATTATGGTTACGCTTATGCAAGTACTAAATAATGTGATGAAAATATAGTAAATAGAATTAATGGTTACTGCGTATTTATTTACTGCTTGCATAAACAGTAAATAAATGTGTAGTAACCAGAGTTACTGCACAGTAGCATTGGTGAATGTTTTTTAAGTGACACTACTGCACAGTAGTCTAATACTACTGCACAGCAGTATATTAGCAATGTCTGTGTTGTGATGCACTACTGCACACTATAATTCAGCTAATGCATAGTCAACATCTCATGTAGATGTGCCCACTATAGAATCACCATAGGCAAAAATAGAATTGTGAATTAAACTGAGTTTTAAAGACCAAGACTACCTGTTGCAGAACTCCTTCTAGAGTGGAGAGTCATCATCGAGTTTCACACAGCTTTTTATACAAAAGGAAAAAGAAATACTAGTTCTGTCAGGTAATGATCTAGTTCCCCACCTCCTTTGCCCCTTTAGGATTATGAACCTCACTGCCCAGGACTAAATTCATGGGCCTTTTGCTTCCATAGCGCAAAAAGTATAGAATTCTCCCTCATAAAGCTCATGGGGAAGAGAGAAAAATCTTATTCTGTCTCCTGTCATCCCTTCAATTTATTCAGCAACTTTAGGCTAGATACAAACCATCCCTAAAGTCTCTACTACAGCAGTTAGTAGTTTCAGTACTTATGAATATTTCTTTACAAGCAAAAGCTACTGAAGCAATGCATGCTAGAAAAGACAAAATAAACAAAACATTTATATCAGCTTCCATATCTCAGAAATTTTACCCTAAAAATGATGGGCAGCACTGCACAATTATGGTAGGGGGAAATTGTCTGTTTAATTATCTGACTTCATCTTGCATCCAGATGAGCATGGCCCATGCAGTATGTGGTGCCACAGACCCATCTTCAGTACCACATACCACACATTCAGGTATTCTCCATGCTGCAAGGTACCACCCTCCCCTACCCTACCTGGGGTAACCTGCCATGTGCAAGTAGCAGCAGCATAAGGTGTGCCACTGTTAGTTGTCCCTGGGGATCCAAACATCCACACTTGCGTGGATGTTGCCCATGTTTCCACTGCAGAATCTCTTCAGGGGGAAAAGCACCTTACACAAGCAGGGATGCCACCAGGAAAATTATTGTACCTTCCCTTAACTGACAGGAGGAAAAATTCTCAATTAACTAAAATGTGAATTATAGTTCCACTCATGTAGAAATCATCAACTTTCTCATGGATGTGGCCATACAGTGCTATCTTAAAGATCAAATATTTGGCAAAGAAGATTGCCAGTAACTAGTGTTCCTATTGCTGTAATGTTGGCACCCCAGTTCTGACATTAATGGTTTAACAGCATTAGGTATAAATGCCCAACTTCTTATATTCTCCGATCATATAAACCTCACTCACATCCCATCCTGGGTGCTGCCCTCATTGACTACCATGAGTGAGATAAGAGCTGTCCCCAGTAAGGCCAGGGATACGCAACTAGCTTAGTAAAGGTGGTGATTACTAAGGTGCTGCTAGTAAATATGTGGTCTATACTTGGCAAAAGTATGGAAACCAAAAGGAAGTTTTATTTACATTTAATCTCAAGCATTGATGTACTTTTAGAGATTAACAATAGCACCATTGAGGATATACAGTGTACGAAATCAATAAACCACAATGTTATTAAATCACTCTGATTTAGTCTCTTGTACATAACATGTTGAAATGGTAGAAAGCTGAAAACATTATAATATGCGCCTTCCATTGTTGTATAGAGCAGCATATGCTGTGTGTGGGCAGGGGGGCAGTGGAAGGGAGATGTAAATGGTGCACTAAGACCTCAGTGTGACGGCTGAGTTGAAATCCTGAAAAACTGAATGATCTCTATAACCTTATGATACCTGGGGCAAGATTTTTTTTTCAGTAAAAAGGCACTTTGGGGCACAATCTGCAGCAGTTCTGCCCAAATGTGTATACCAAAATGAGAAGAATCTGTCAGCATAAGATGGTGGAAGCCTGCTATGCACCAGATGGTCCTTGCACTGAAATTCTAGTTATAGGGGTGGAGAGGAGGAGGAAAAGGTGGGGTGACAGGCAATGAGCAGCTGTTTATACTCAGTGAAGGTGCAGCATAGGAAAAGGAGTGAGGTGTAGCTCACTGAGGAGATATATTCTCAGTACAGAGCTGTATAGATGGATTTTGGCTGACACAATCTGAGTTGTGGTCTATACAAAGCAACCCAATAGACCTTTTCCTCTGGGCTGGAATGGCTGATATGCAGAAATGTGCTCATCTCAGTTTATTGTAAGCTGGGTTTTGGAACGCTTGTGCCATCCAAAACAGCAGATACCTAGCCTCAAGCTGACCCAGTTTGGACCTTAAATCAAACATCTTGCCTCACATTGTTAGGGATGTATAACTCTTACTGGGGGTAGGTTTGCTGTCATTTGAAAATAAGACAGAATGTTTTAATTATAATTGCATATGGAGAAAATCAGGTTAAAAAAAACACCTATTTAATCCTAGTAAGATTAATGAGTTGAAATGCAAGTCTTTTAGTTAAGAAATTATTGCATGCGTCTGACCAAAGGCAATAGTCGACATTCTGAAGAGAGAAAAAAATCATTTACATATCAAATTAAATGGAATAGTGCTTAATTATAGAATCATAAATATTTGAGTTTGAAAAGGCCCAGTAGGTCATCTGAGTCCCTCTCCTTATCAGTTCAGGACTGCTCCCTATTGTACATTTGCTGGTAAGTTGTCCACAGACTAATAGAATTTACTGTCAGGAGGATTTCCTTCAAATTCTTCCTAAATTGTCCACTTCTTAATTTCATTCCATTACTCCTAGCTATCACTGCTTGTTTCATGCTAAGTAATTCCTTTCTCTCCCTAGTGTTCATGCCATTCAAATATTTGTAGATGGTTGTCATACTTCTCCTTAGTTATCACTTAGCCAAACTACACATATTTATTCAGTTCTTTTAAACTTTTGCATAGGTAAATCCCTCCAGCCCTTTAATTATTTGGCTGCTTTCCTCTGAACTCTGTCCTGCTTCAAATCTTTTTGGACAGACAATGGTCAGGCCTGGTTGAATGGTCAGTACTGTTATATCAGAGACAGGAGAAAAAAGAGAGGCTTTTTGCTGTGAAGCCTTTTAAGCCAGCCCTAATTTTATTTTTTTTTTATTTTTTGGTCTCTATATCACATTACCAATTTTGATATACTGAAGAGAGGTCAAGACCAATTCAGCCATGGGTCTGTCCCTCCTGCATTTGTTAGCTGGAAATAAATAGGGTGTATTTTACAAGCATCCCACTTCTTATACTTCCTGCCACCTAGAGATGTTGCTGTTCCTTCTGCTAACTGCCTCTCTCATATTTCTGCTCTATGTTTGATGGCTCCTCTGTTGTGCTCTGCTCTGTGTAGCTTAGTGCAGTCCACTAAGAACAGCATGGTTCACAGAGCAAGAACAAAGGAGACAGCTGGCTCCCATAGGGGACTGCATGAAACATGTACCTTCGTCCTGTGTCAAATGGTCCAAGGATTAGTAGCTGAAGATATAGAAGAGGTTTTTGGGAGGCACTGTGGAGAAACAGCTCAAGGGGACAAATGGTGGGGAGACAGACAAGTAAGGAACAGGTTTTTTAGGGAGGCCTGGAGAAAAACAGGAGCCCTCCCACGCGGTTTCTTGTTTGCTACCTGTTAGCTGCAGATTCTGTTAGGAAAAAAAAAAGAAGCTAACTTGATTGCTACTGTCGGATTCTGACCTTCTGTATTTTGACACCTCAGGTTACCTTTATTTTGTTTATGATCAGTCCCTTTCTCGTTAATGAGACCTTTTTTTTCTCCTCCTTCCTCTGCCTTTCATAGGGTGGATGGTAAGACATCAGTCATATGAACTCTTGGGGCTGTGTTACAACACAGACTTTTCAAGCAGGGTTCTGACTCTGCTTCCTTACTCATGCCTATCAGCACAAGCATGTACCTTACTAGGAAATGGACTGAAAGATCCTAGTGCAGAGTAGATGCATGAAGGCTGGCTAAGAGAACTGCAGTTCTACTGCAGAAAGGGGCACAGTCAGGGGTGGATTTTGAAAATAGGGAGCACAGGTGTTGCAGTGCATCATCCCGGAAGGCAATACAAATTAATCACCAGTTAAAAAGAAATGAGATTCCCTAATACACCAGAGGCTATATTATTCAGTTTATGATCCAAACAAAAACAAATACAAATGAGTTAGTGGGGGCCTGAATGCCAGTTCCAGGATGGGGCAGGCACTGGGTGCCAGGAGGTAAAGCTGTCACACCCCAGCTTGGACACGGACAGAATTCATAGATTTTATAGATTTCTAGAGTCAGAAGGGACCTAGTAGATCATGGGGTCTGACCCCCTGCACCAGGCAGGAAAGAGCGCTGGGGTTAAGTAACCCCAGACAGATACCTGTCTAATCTCCTCTTGAACACCTCCAGGGTAGGAGAAAGCACTACCTGCCTTGGAAGCCCATTACATATTTTGGCAACCCACACCGTAAAGAATTTCCACCTTATGTCCAATCTAAATCTCTTCTCCTTCAGTTTGTGGCCATTATTTCTGGTAAACCCAAGGGAGGCCCTGGGAAACAGATTGTCCCCTATTCCCTGCTTCCCTCCCTCCCCCCCTGGGATGAGTTTGTAGGCAGCCACAAGATCTCCTCTCAGCCTTCTTTTGCAGAGGCTGAAGAGATTCAGATCTCGCAGTCTGTCTTCATAGACTGCAGGCCCTCAAGCATATGAATAGCCCTTCTCTGAACCCTCTCAAGGTTATCCATATCCCTCTTGAAGTGCAGCACCCAAAACTGTACGCAGTACTCCATCTGCCGTCTCACCAATGCCACATAGAGGTGAATTATCACTTCCCTAGACCTGCTTGTGATGCACCTGCTGATGCAAGAAACAGTGTGGTTAGCCTTGCTTAATACCTCATCACACTGGTGACTCATGTTCGTTCTTGCGTCAGCCAGGACTCCGAGATCTCTTTCCGCTGTTGTGGTGCTCAGAATGGTACCCCCCGTCTATGGGGGTGCTGGAGATTCTTTCTCCTCAGGTGCAGCACCTTGCATTTGTCCTTGTTAAATTGCATGCTGTTCTGATCTGCCCACTTCCCCAGTCTGTCCAGATCTGCCTAAATTTGCTCCCTGCCCTCCAGTGTGTTTGCTATGCCTCGTAGTTTAGTGTCATCTGTGAATTTGGACAAGGTGCTTTCA
>NW_017729032.1:244961035-244972998 GCF_001723915.1 Gavialis gangeticus
TCTGCTCTGTGTAGCTTAGTGCAGTCCACTAAGAACAGCATGGTTCACAGAGCAAGAACAAAGGAGACAGCTGGCTCCCATAGGGGACTGCATGAAACATGTACCTTCGTCCTGTGTCAAATGGTCCAAGGATTAGTAGCTGAAGATATAGAAGAGGTTTTTGGGAGGCACTGTGGAGAAACAGCTCAAGGGGACAAATGGTGGGGAGACAGACAAGTAAGGAACAGGTTTTTTAGGGAGGCCTGGAGAAAAACAGGAGCCCTCCCACGCGGTTTCTTGTTTGCTACCTGTTAGCTGCAGATTCTGTTAGGAAAAAAAAAAGAAGCTAACTTGATTGCTACTGTCGGATTCTGACCTTCTGTATTTTGACACCTCAGGTTACCTTTATTTTGTTTATGATCAGTCCCTTTCTCGTTAATGAGACCTTTTTTTTCTCCTCCTTCCTCTGCCTTTCATAGGGTGGATGGTAAGACATCAGTCATATGAACTCTTGGGGCTGTGTTACAACACAGACTTTTCAAGCAGGGTTCTGACTCTGCTTCCTTACTCATGCCTATCAGCACAAGCATGTACCTTACTAGGAAATGGACTGAAAGATCCTAGTGCAGAGTAGATGCATGAAGGCTGGCTAAGAGAACTGCAGTTCTACTGCAGAAAGGGGCACAGTCAGGGGTGGATTTTGAAAATAGGGAGCACAGGTGTTGCAGTGCATCATCCCGGAAGGCAATACAAATTAATCACCAGTTAAAAAGAAATGAGATTCCCTAATACACCAGAGGCTATATTATTCAGTTTATGATCCAAACAAAAACAAATACAAATGAGTTAGTGGGGGCCTGAATGCCAGTTCCAGGATGGGGCAGGCACTGGGTGCCAGGAGGTAAAGCTGTCACACCCCAGCTTGGACACGGACAGAATTCATAGATTTTATAGATTTCTAGAGTCAGAAGGGACCTAGTAGATCATGGGGTCTGACCCCCTGCACCAGGCAGGAAAGAGCGCTGGGGTTAAGTAACCCCAGACAGATACCTGTCTAATCTCCTCTTGAACACCTCCAGGGTAGGAGAAAGCACTACCTGCCTTGGAAGCCCATTACATATTTTGGCAACCCACACCGTAAAGAATTTCCACCTTATGTCCAATCTAAATCTCTTCTCCTTCAGTTTGTGGCCATTATTTCTGGTAAACCCAAGGGAGGCCCTGGGAAACAGATTGTCCCCTATTCCCTGCTTCCCTCCCTCCCCCCCTGGGATGAGTTTGTAGGCAGCCACAAGATCTCCTCTCAGCCTTCTTTTGCAGAGGCTGAAGAGATTCAGATCTCGCAGTCTGTCTTCATAGACTGCAGGCCCTCAAGCATATGAATAGCCCTTCTCTGAACCCTCTCAAGGTTATCCATATCCCTCTTGAAGTGCAGCACCCAAAACTGTACGCAGTACTCCATCTGCCGTCTCACCAATGCCACATAGAGGTGAATTATCACTTCCCTAGACCTGCTTGTGATGCACCTGCTGATGCAAGAAACAGTGTGGTTAGCCTTGCTTAATACCTCATCACACTGGTGACTCATGTTCGTTCTTGCGTCAGCCAGGACTCCGAGATCTCTTTCCGCTGTTGTGGTGCTCAGAATGGTACCCCCCGTCTATGGGGGTGCTGGAGATTCTTTCTCCTCAGGTGCAGCACCTTGCATTTGTCCTTGTTAAATTGCATGCTGTTCTGATCTGCCCACTTCCCCAGTCTGTCCAGATCTGCCTAAATTTGCTCCCTGCCCTCCAGTGTGTTTGCTATGCCTCGTAGTTTAGTGTCATCTGTGAATTTGGACAAGGTGCTTTCAACCCCTTCATCCAGATCACTGATAAAGATATTAAACAGTACTGGTCCAAGGACAGAGCCTTGGGGGACACCACAGCCCATATCTCTCCAGGGAGAAACCGCCCCATCCACCACCACTCTCTGGGTGCATCCCTGCACTCCCACACAAGTCCCCCAGGCATTTGTCCATGGTCCCAAGGCACCCATCAGTGCCCTTTATGCACTGCCCCTGCCACCTCAACACCTTCTAATTCTACTCTGTCCCATTTTCCTACATATTCCCCACACTTAGCCCTGCCCTATCATGCCCCAAACTCATCAGACTCAGAATCCCCCCCCACAACTTCAGTGAATGCTACTCTGCATCCTCACTGCTCCCATGAATCCACTGCATCCTGCTGATTCATACTCATTATACCTCAGTCCCTGTGACCCCTCACCATCCTGCTCACAACCCACTTCAGTTGCTGGTTGAGCCCTGCTGAATATTCAAACATTACTTCAGCACTTCACCCACAATCCCTCTTGCTCCTAACTACCCTAATACACCATTTCACTCCAAAGAACCCACCCCCACTTAGCCCCCAAACCCCATCTGGCCCTTAAACCTCTCTCTGTGTTATACCCACCCCTTCCCCATCCCACACCCATCTATCCCATTGCCCTCCCCCCCTAAGAAAGCTCCCCGGTGCTCATAACCCCTACCCAGCCTCTCATACTCCCCTAGAGACCCTTCTCAAAATCCTCCCAAATAGTTTCCTTTAACTGCAGTTAGGGGGAAGGCTGTAACTGTCCTCCCCACTCCCAGCCTCCTCACAGGATACCTATAGCTGGGGTCAGGGGAAAACTCACTTCAGTTGCTGGCAGCATGTCTATCTGGAGAGGTCAGATCACCTCATCCATCCGTTCTTGGTTTTATGTTGCTCTGGTTGTACTGCTGGTTCAGCCTCCCACAGTCTCCATCATCTGCTGTAATGAATTACCCAGGAATGGGTCACTGCAGTAACTTACCTCTTCACCTCACTTTTTCAACTCCATCCTGCTTCTGACTGCTGTGCCACTGCACAGCTCTGCCTACATTTATCCCTGCCTTTCCCCTTCCTGTCTGATTTGTTGTGGGTTCAAGTTCCCTAGGAACAAAGCCACCCAGTACAGGGTCCTAGGTAGCAGCACAGCTTTACTGGACATGGTGGGGGGGGGTGAGTGGAGGAACATCATCAGCAGTTGGTAACAGATAGGATAATTGTACAAGAAAGGCCAGCTTCATTACAGGAAGATCTAGTGTTGTTACCTCTTATGGAGTGAAGAGATTAGTAGAAATCAAGCTGGAAATAATGAGCCATGAAGTCAATTGACTACCTCAGCTCCATGTGTCTGTCTGCTAAGCTGTTTGTTTTATACTTTCAGTGGAGCAGGGGAAAAAAAGGGTGTGTAACTGCACCACCAGACTCCTCCTGTATTTACCCCTGGACATAGTCAAGAGGCTATCTGTGCCTTTGAGACTTAGCAATATGTATCTCACAACAACTGGATTCCTGCTAAAAAGTATCTACCAGTTACAGGGGGTGTTCAAACTGGGGGCAGTGCTCATTTTTTATTTTCTATTCCCTATGCAATTCAAATCTGGAGACCACAATTAGCAGGAATGTAAGATATTATTTTTGAGTTAAGGGCCCCATTTTTTAAAAGTATTTTTGTGCCTAACATCCAAGTTGGATGTCAGATGCCTAAATACCTTTGAAAAGCTGACCTTTCACCACTCTGAAGCATGCCTGGTTGAAAGACAATGGGTCCTTAAGATTCTAAATCCCCTTATAAAAGTGGGATTTAGGTAGTTTTGAACATTTTACTCAAGGAGTATGTTCTCTTGTAAACCCTTTCACTTCTATGAGCTTCCCAATATCCTTTCTATTGTTAGATCTATTTCTTTTTAAAAAATCATGTTCTTTTGGCTTTTTGAATAGGTCATTTACTAATAGATATGTGTAGCCTGAAACAGAACTTAAGAAAAACAGAAAATACTTGTCCTTTCATTCTCCTATATAAAAGTAATAAGGAGAAGTGTGTCAGACATGTTTCTCTAGTAAGCACAGGACATACTGTAATGGTGAAATATGAGGTAGGAATTTGGAGAGTTTGTATGGGAAGGAATTAACTGTTAACTTAAATGTGTTTTGAAAGGAAGAGGGAATGGGTAGAGACAGAATATGTATTTCAAATAAGAATGTTAGAGTGCTAATAAATACAATAATATTCTCAATTGAATATTAATATTATTAGGAAGAAAAACAAAACAGTAGAATTTTAATAGATACAAAACTATATGTTTGAAATCTAGGCTGTATTCTTTATACTCATCTTTGAATGTTATGCTTTTTTGTTTAGGAATTACCTGAACACTGTGATAGATTTTTACAAAAAAATCATCACTTGCATGTGAGACACATTGCTGACAGAGTGATCATGTAGAGTTACATATATACAAACAGCGATCAAGTTAAGACTCCTTTGAGAAATAGTTCATAATGGAAAGTGTATACAAGTCTAACAGAAATCCTGAGCTGTTGTTCACTCATGCAGTTCCAACATGGCCTTGACTGTGAATAATGGATCCATCAAAGATAATTTTGATGATTACTATGATGCTTTAAACTGTGTATCAGGGTTCTTTTTTAACCTAAAAAGAGCTGGAAACTGAAGTCTTGGGTTAAGCCCAAACAACAGAGACTATCTCTGTGTATTTGCTTGTTTAGTTCTGCAGGGAGCCATTTGTGGAAACAGAATAGTATGAAAGTTGGTGTTCTTGCAGTATCCACCCTCCAGGACCCGAAATGCCATATGGTAGGATGGCTCTGAAACACTTTAAATCAATTGCACAAACACATAAAATATAAAATAGGTGGGATTTAAGGTGCACAGTTGTTTGTTTTTTAAATCAGTTGTTTTGTTCTTGGCAGATCAGAAAAATAGAAAGACTAGCTCTTGGGTTACATAAACTACCATGCTACATTTCATTTCATTTGGTATTTCATTTCCTTCAGAACATGTGCATCAACCTTAGTTGTAAAGTACTGAGGGCACTGAAGATGCTCACAGTGCTGGTTGATTCCATGAGCTTTTATTCTCAGCTCTACAATAAGAGCTGGGTGTTCATGTTTCCAAAATGCTGTAAGTGAGCATGCCACTTTTGCAGACATTTGAGAGGCAGGAGTCTATCCAAAAGAGCTTATACTCCTGAGGGTGTCTGGTGCCTTTATGCAAAGGTCAAAAAATGGAACAAGGATATAACTGTTACTACATGAAAAGTACAAAAAGATTGTATCTCCTAGATACCTGATGCAAAATTTCATCCAACCACCTTTTCCCAGTGTGTTTTCAAAACATAGCACATTTTCCCCTTCTCTGTAACACCCATAACCAGTGTGTTCATTCAGATTCATAGCACCTCCCTTACCATATCTATTCCCTATACTCTTCCTACCCGCTACTTCAAAATAGGGATAATATTTGGCATTAGGGCTGCGCAAAGCTTCGATCCATGATTTGATTCAGTGGAGATTCAGTCTGATTTGGCGGCCAAATTTCCAAATCCAAATTGAATCAGAGGACCCTTTAATCTCTTCGAATTGAATTGGAACCCTCTGAATTGATTCGAAGAGATTTGGAGATTCGGATATAGACACAGCTTTAAATGTTTTTTCTACATACCTCTAGGTAGCAGGCGGCTCATGAGTGCTGTGATGCTGGGGCTCATGGAGTGTCCCACAGAAGCATGGGGGGGCTCCCCAGTGTGCTCAGCAGCAGACCCAGAAGTGAACCAGAAGCACCTCTGGTCCACTTCTGGGTCTGCTGGGTAGTGTGCTGGGAGGCACCCCGATGCCCCAGCGGCTTTGTAACTGGTGCCTCCTGGGTCTCTGGGGGCACCTGGGGTCCCTCTTCAGCTGCTTGCCGAGCCGGGAAGGCATGGGGGGCCCCACAGCGCACTCCCTGGCAGACCCAGAAATTGACAGGAAGTATTTCTGGTCCACTTCTGGGTTCACTGCCAAGCACATGGGGGGCTCCCCGTACTCCTGTGGGATGCTTTATGTGCCCCAGCATCACTATGATCACGAGCCACACCTGGTACCTCAAGGTATGTAGAAAAAACTTTTAAAGTTGTGTCTGAATCGCCGACTCTCCGAATCAGCATCTAGTCTTCAGATCTGCATTCGGCTGAATTGGATCAGGGACAGTGGTCTGAATCAATTAATCAAATCACTGTCCCTGATTCAGGCCAAATCCAAATCAAATAGGGCCCGCTTCGCACACCCTTATTTGGCATGCATTACTTATCTTCTCTCTATGCCAAGAGTCAAAATTGAGGTAGATTTTATAATGCCATACAAATGTATGTGCTTTTGTTTTAGGGTTCAGACATTTGACATTTGTACCAGTGTAAATATGGTGCAGTCAAAGACCACACTAACACATAGCATATACCCCCTACGCTTATGTAAGTAACTCCATTCCAGGATAAAGTTAGCTGTCAAAAGAGAGTCAGGAGTTACACTGGTACATGGATCATGGGGCTGCAACTCTAGCAAATTTCATCTTTGGGTAGCCCTCGTCCTTTTGATTGTTTTGTTTTCACCTAATTCATTTAACCCTTGATCAATTTATCTTAGGGCTATTGCACCGTACTCTTGAATTGTGGCCTAACACAACCTAATCTTGTTTTGGTGCTTTTCCTGAGGATTTGTTTTCTCTGGCCCAGTTTGCAGTCAACTAATGCAAAAATATGCACAGCAGTTGTGGTGTGGATAAGTGCCTCCTTTGGAATGGGAACAACAGAGGTAGCATCGCCTCATTCTCACAGAAGAAATCTACATACATTTCCCTGACAGATAATGAATGCTCATAACAAAAGCCTAAAAGTAGTGCAACAGACTTAAAAAAAAAACCCCCAAAACCGCACATTTCCTGAATATCATAACACTCTAAGAGAATAGTTGACAGCACAATGATTAATACGGAGCCACAATATATTTGATCGCTACATGTGCTGTTCTTTTGTTTTTCTAAGCATTACTGAAGCTCTATCATCTTTAAAAACATTCTGTTATAAACAAAAGGGACATTATTAACATTTGGCTATTACCATATATTTGCTGCATTTTTCTTAAAATTGACTGCATTGATAATGGCTCCCTCTACTGGGCAAACTGAGACAATGCAGCATGTCACTTTTTGCTTGACCCAATTTTTGAAACACTGCAGAATAGAAGTGTATAGCGGACATTGCTTCTGACTAACGACTGGATTAGTAAACTGGTTATATAATATGGCAAGTACTGTTTGTGCTTTGTCTCTGTTGCATATTTCTGTGTGGTACGTCTCTTTAGACAAGGCACTCAGAATTCCCTCCCTCTCACCCCTATCTTAAATTTCTGACCCGGGTAAAATTCCTCTCTCAAAAGTCTCCCTAAAATGGAAAGGAGAGGATTGGTAAAAACAAAACAAAAAGCCCCTCAGTGCTAAAATATTTATGCACCAATTAATATGTCCACTAGGATATTAACAAACCTATGTATTGCTTCAATTTCTCACATCAAATGAGTGCAGCATTAAACTAAGGAAGGCAGAATCTAACTCTTCTTATAGCCTATCCTCACCACAACATAATTCCCTTGAGATGTCATTATTGAAGAGATGATGCACTGCCACTTAAATGGCTCCCGGCCTATGCAAAGCAAGTGTCTGGGAATTAAACATGTACCTTATGTATAGTAGTGTTGAGCAGTATCACTCAGCTTCACTGTATCTCCCTCCTTTACACACAGAGTCTTTGTATCCTTTAGATACTGTAGGGCGTGGGGACATATGAGGACAGAATTGAGAGCTGCCAAATTCTAATCCCAGCTGAGACACTGAGATGCTATGGCTTTGGGCTGTTCACATAGCCCTTTCTATGCATCTAGAAAATGGGGATACTACTTGTTTTCACCACAGGGCTGTGCGGGTGATTAACTGTGTCTGAGCAGTTCTCTGAATACACAGTTGCTATATATGAGCTAAGATCTACTTCAGTAAACAAAAAATATGTTTAACAGTGACCCTTGGTCCGGGTCTGCAGGGCTTCACAAATGAATTTTTGGCCCCTGGGACCATTATTTTATCGCATGTTGTTTTTCCCTAGTTGATTGCTTCAGTTTGCCACCTTTCTCTAGCCACACACTCAAAAACATGCATCACATACACCTACTGTCCCTCTCCTAAACACTTTGTGATTTGTTTTTTGTTTGGATGAGTAAAAACCATTTGGACAGTAATGTAATCTTTTTTCTAAGGTTAGCACTAACATATATCCGATCTCCTTGTGTTAAAAACACAGCTACAGTATGTTGAATTATTGTCCCTGTGCAATTCTCATAGTTATTACTTGGTAGGTTGCCTCTTCAGTGTCAAATTAGAACTCATTCAGCTAGAACCATTGCAGTGATGCCTCTTGAGGTTTGTAGGCCCAGATACTTGAAGTATATTACATACTTTTCTGAACAGTTGTGCTTTCACAGGGGTCTGTATTAGAACAGCATGCAATCTATTGGTATCTGTTTACCTAGGATTCATCTAACTTCAGTGGTGCTTTCACTTTTATGTGGTGTCAGAGACAGTTTCAAACTGGGCACATCTACACATATAATTAATGTAACTGAATACACTCTGCCTCAATTTGAGTGGGACTAAACTAATCCTGATGGCACCGCTTACACATGCATTTAAGTGTTTATATATCACTTGTATCTGATGGGACTATCTGGCACTAAATTAGTATGCTCTACTCTAATTGCCTTGCATGTGTAGATAGTGATGATTGACTACACAACAAATTAGCCTGCTGTATAGTAAAGTGTCTTGTGCAGATGCACCCATTGTGTTTCAGTTCCACGCAAACCTGAATTTCAGAAAAAAAAATCCCAAATGTTTCCCTGTTTTAAAGATCCTTCTGCAAGGGACACTGTCTTTCTCCCATGTATAGGCATGCAGTACTCTATTCCATTCTCAGATCCTTTCAGGATGGTTGGGCACTTTTACATGTGTTCTGGGGTCAGGGAAGCAGTTCTGAGCCACTCCAAGTAAAGTGCCACAGCATCTTATGTACCAGTGTCCCTATGCTTCAAAATGCAGTGGGGGTGCTTGAACTTAAGCTTATTCAATGAGCTTTAGTTCAAGTATCCTCACCACCATTTTGAAGTGCAGGGAAACTGATACACGAGAGACAGAGACTGGCTAATTAGCACACTCCTGCAGACTGGATTAATTGAGTCTGCTCCAACACACTGTAATTACAGTGCATCAGAGCAACCTCCTGGCACAACTACAGGCACCCTTATATTTTATAAGAGCTTTCAGTTGGTCCAGTTTCACTTTCCCCTCACCTCACCCCCTCCCCTTATATCTGAGGCATATATTTATAGATCTGCTTCCATCTTCAATCACACTTATATTCAGGAAGGGATAACACATTTCCCATATTAAATATTTGTGAAAATATGTGGTACAACAGGACCAAGAATTGGCAAGCAACTGAAGGGCCAAGTGGGAATGTTTAGGATCTGCCTGTTTCAGTCAGACCTAAAAAGGAGCATCAAAGAATTTGATAAAGTTATGGAAATGGATCAGAAGGTACAACCATTACTATGAAATAGTTTATATTCCTTCATAAATAAAGCCTAGAAACAATTTAATGAAGAATGGAGTATTAGTGATGTTGTAGCTGTTGGTCCAGGAATTTTGTGAGGGGTGAGGATTTTGGGGGTGATTTCTTTTATTGGACCAACTGTATATTTGGGATCAGGTTAGACAAGCTTTTGAACACAAACCATTCTTCTGGTCAGAAGAAGGGACATATTAGCCCCATAACACAAATGGGGAAATTGATGGTGAGTAAGGATTTAAAGGACAAGTTATCTAAAATATTTAAATATAGTAAACCTTGCACTAAATTTACATCAGCTTCAGATCTTCCCCCATCCTCAAACTACAGTGATAATTTAATAAATAATGCAGAGGGGTACTGTATTGTAGTTGTCCACTAGATATTAATATTTTACCTATAGCTACAACCTTATTTTCATGGACAGACACTTTTCCCCAAAGCAGATATTGTAATGTTTTCAGTCAAGCATCAGGAATTTGTGCAATATTAAAAAAAATCTATGTACTGAATTATACCAGAAAATAGCCCCAGGCTTTAAATACTATTCTAAACCTAGGAAGAAGAAGAGGGGATTAAATAGAGTTCTAGTTAAAACAAAACAAAAAGCTTATGCTGTTGTCTCACTCAAGAAGAGGGAATATATTTGAAATGTAGATGATCTTCATTAAAAAGAATTCATACTAGAACTACTTAAAATTACTATTTGTTACATTGTTTTAGCATTTCATAGCAAAAAGTCTCCAGAGAATTTGTAACGGTGCAAGATAACTATTATTGCAAGCCTACATAGAATGAAACAATCCTGAATATTGTTATTAAAAAAAAATTGTGATGAATCTGCATTGAGTTCTCTTATATTGTAGTTTCTTTTGTTTTGTGAAGATGATAAACCATGATTGTATCTCAGTTTTGGTTTGAGTAAAGGAAATGTGTAGGGTCTCTGGGCAACTCAAGGGAAAAAAGGTTTCTTGACCCTCTCTACCACACTGTACCTGGCCAAGTAACTACCAAAACATTCTGGCATATGGTTCCTTTTGAAGTATGAACATCAGAGATTGCAATCTATATTATTTCTAAATCATCAGACACTTAAATGACTGTAGCATCCTCCCTAGTTCCTTTTCCAATTTATAAATAAGATCTTCCCCTCCTGAAGAGTTTGCCCATTGTCTTTTCTACAAACATGGAAGTTACCCTGTTTAATTTTATTGTGATTTAAAGAAACATTAGACTGTGAGACAGATCTGAGTAAAGGATAGCATTTGCTGCTATAATGCCTATGGAGAAGCTCAGGAGAGATGCTGTGACTCAAAGTTATAATCTTGATTACCCAACGGTCCATAGAAGCGGGGGAAACCTTATCCTAGTACAATTATAGCACATTGTACAAGGTGGTCAAGAATAAAGACTGTCTTTTCAGTACCCCATTGCAACTCCTATGTATCTGCACTGAGTAAAGGAAGAGAACAGTGCCATGGAATCTGTTCCAACTACTCCATTGCTACCTACTAGGTAGAAAACTGCACTATTGCCTAAAGCAATGCCATGTTCATCTTTTTATTCTGGTGGATCTGCACTAAGTTATTGACAAATTGGTTCAAAATTAATTGTTTATATTTTGTCCCTATGTATAAGATTAGAGAGAAAGGAAGAAAACTAATGTCCCTATGAAGTTATGCAAGCAAATATTTCACATACCACTTGAGAACAAACTACTATAAAATATAAAACAGTCTTACAACCTAAGCTTCCCAATGAGAGTCTTGCCTACATGAGAAGAGACTAGATAAGGTCCCTAGTAAGATTAATGGGCACATCTGAGGGTTCTACTGAAAATGTTAAGAAATGTTAAGTCCTCTTTTAGGCCTTTATTCTCTGCAAAATGTAGCAAAAAACTCTAATCTACATTAAGTACATAAATAACTCCCTTCTCCATCTTTCTCTTTTTAAAGAGTAACTTAAGTTTGGAGGCTCACATCAAGCTGTGCTGATGCCTCCATGTTTGCAGTACTGTTATTGCTACAGGTTTTTAAGGATGAAAATTGTCTAAACAGTTCAGTGTCTGTGAAATCTATTTTTTTTGGTACAGATTACAGTATCCCCCTATTAAAATGCATTTTTTAATTTCACTTGCTGGAACTGCATCTTTATTTGTTTCTTGATTGTTTGTAGATGTTTCAGATGCCTTTGGATCACACAGCACAATGGTGGCTTCAGGGATGGTAATGGATTTGCAGTTGTATTCTCTGGAGGGCTGTTTTTGTGGTCCCTGGAACTGATCTGCTGATGATCAGCTGATTAAGACTAGCCCAGGGCTCAAGCCCTAGCATGGTCCCTATCTTCCCACATTCAGCTGAGTGTCAGCTGGAAGGGGCCACACCAGAGCCAGCTGGAAACCTTGGTGTTGGTCTACCCTGCCATGTGTTCATTTAAAGCATGGAAACCAGCCACAGAGATG
>NW_017729032.1:244977998-244979899 GCF_001723915.1 Gavialis gangeticus
CCTGCTGATGATCAGCTGATTAAGACTAGCCCAGGGCTCAAGCCCTAGCATGGTCCCTATCTTCCCACATTCAGCTGAGTGTCAGCTGGAAGGGGCCACACCAGAGCCAGCTGGAAACCTTGGTGTTGGTCTACCCTGCCATGTGTTCATTTAAAGCATGGAAACCAGCCACAGAGATGTTGCATATATTTTGTGTAATAATTTTGTGGCTGGTTTCAAGTTTTATTGTACTGTTGAACGTGTGGCTTGTTTATACTTTAAGGCACATTATCTGGTTAATTTTATCTTACGTGTAATGTCTGCCTGGAACCTAAATGTCAGAATCTAGCCTTTCTGATTCCACTTCCACTTTTTATTTCTATTAAATGTAAACAGATAATATATTGTAGCACAATGCATTGTGACAAAAAGGATGTCTTTTTCAGTGGCTATTTTGGCCACAGGTTTAAAGCAGGTCTGTCCTCTCCAGTATGTTTAATCCAGTCAGGAATCACTTAACTGAAATGCCCTTAACCTAGTGCTTCTACAATCCAGTGAGTCTATAACAAGAACAGTTATTAAAATAAACATCTCATTATCAGCCTCCTAATGCCATACCATTGTGAATAATCAATGGGTTCTTTAGTAATCATGGAAACTATACTATATAATTGAATTATTTATAATAGAATTGCTACCAAGTTGCTGACTTTCCTAGTTAAACATTTTTTTTCCTACAGACTGCAGGTTTGACTGTGAAGTTTAGCTCATGTTTTATTAGTTGGCCCAAGATAACTCTAGAGTGGAAATCTATCATGCTGAGCCATATTTAAAAAGATGAAGCTAAAATTATTAAAGATTTCCATTACAGAAACACATTGCATTTCCTAAGCTTTAAAACTGTCAGTGTAGTAGGAATTTTATGCCATCTTCCAAAGGGGAAAGTGCTTCGGAAAGACAACATGGAGACTTTTGGTTATGTTCTGTCACCACTTAATGATACTAGGCTAAGTTGTGTCCTTTCCCATAATTTTTAAGGTATGGCCATATGAACAATTCATTGATGGTTAGAAGGCAGGGCTGTTTTTTGCATCATCTACTCCATTGTAATTGTTTATGTGCATATTCTTGCTTGGCAGTAAATGGAAGCTGAAGCACATTATCTTACCACTCTTTCTGCTACAGGTTAGCTTCCACTTACTGCCAGGTAAATGCATCTGCACAGACAGCTACTGAAGAGTAACTAATATACTATTAATCCCATTTCCCTTTTACCATGTACTCTGTTGGTCAGGTGTCTATCATTTTAGGATGTGCAATGGTATGGGAATATATTTCTCACCCTTTATGCAGACTGTATAAGAATAAGCTAGCATCATAAAGCATCTTTATATGTGCTCTGGGGTGGAGGGGGGAGTGCACTTTAGTTAGAGGAACTCTGAGAGCCACTTTGATTAAAGTGCCCTCATTGTCACATTTATTCAGCATCCCTGTGCTTCAGAATGGTGTTGTGGATGTTTGAACTAAAGCTTATTTGACAGGCTTGAGTTAAAGGGCCCCCACCACCATTTTGAAGCACAGGGATTCTGACAGAACACCCTTTTGGGTGCCTATCACTTTAAGGGCTGGAGCTGCCAGGTGGCTAATTAGAGTGGCCATTTTGAAGAGCAGCCATTTTGGGAAGAGCTTTGTTATATGAGCAGAGCATTTTGAGATAAGCCATAGAAGTAACATTGCCTAGTGAAGCTTCTGCTCCAAGAACACCTCGGAGATAAGAGTGAGGCTATGGGGAAGGAGGAGGCCTCGTTGGTCCTGGGCATGACCTAAAACTGCACCCTGCTGGATAGGGAGACTGACTGGGACTGCCAGTGGCACAGAAGCCCCACACAAATACCAGGACTGAGAACCTCCCTGGTGTAAGG
>NW_017729032.1:244980180-244983743 GCF_001723915.1 Gavialis gangeticus
GAGGTGTTGGACCCTGGAGGTGGGCCAGGCATGCAGAATGAGCATCACCTGAGCCCAAAAGGGTGTAAGACCCTGGGCCCTGAGAGTTGTAGGGTGCAGTTGTGGGGCTGGTTAAGCTCAGAGAGCAGTGGCTGAGGCCTAAGAGGTGGAAGACCCCAGGCCCTAGTGTAAAGCGGCAGAGTTGTGGCCCAAGAGATGGGTGTAATGGTTCAGTGAGGGGCCAGGGGTGAAGTAGGCCCATAGTTTAGTAATCGCTCAGTCCCATTTGAGTGAGGGTCACAGGACAGGCCCAAAAGACTGTGCCAGGGCTGACCAAGGGGTGGAGAGAAAAGCCCGAGGATTTCCACAGAGTATGGCAGAGTGAGTGTAGTCTGGATAGGCAGTATGCAAGAGACCAGGTGAGAGCTGGTGGAGTGCAAGAGGCCCCAGTGAGAGAGGAGGGGGGTGTGTGGTGGACCCAAAGCTGGCAGTATGATAAAAATACAGCTGTGTGCCCAGTTTGGCACAGCCTTGAGCTGGAGTATCATCATATGGTGTAACATCAGCGAGGCATGGGACATGTATGGGGTGGTAGGAGCATGTACTGATTGCTCACAGTCATTTGGGTGCACAAATGGCTGTGAGCAGCCTCCTGTCTATTTGACATCATAACCATTTATCAACAAGGTGTGGCAGGAAAGGTGGGTGGTTTGCCCAGAGACAAGGACGGGGCTATACTTATAGCAGGCCTGGAAGGTGCCTGTGTCATAAGGATGCTAAATACACATGCCATGGATGCTGCTGGATCATACTAATTAGCATACTCCAGCAGACTTGATTAATTGAGTCTGCTCTGATGAATGCTAATTAGCACTTGTATAGGCACCCATAGTTTTATTGTGAACTATATTCTGTGGTGCCATCTTCATAGTTCCAGTGAAGAGAGAGTTCTCTACCAAGATGGTATGTTAACTAAGGGCAATAGATGGAGAAATGGCTTGGCTCCCCTCTACCTGTAGCACCCATTAGAGCTGGCTAGGAGCATGGGTTGAGTGTATACTGCATCTGTCAAAGACATACCATAAATTGCTTCCCCTCCCAACAGCAGCAGACTTGCTCCAGTAATTGTACTGGCCTCTCTGAGGTAAAGAACCATTCAAATTCAGAGCCCAAATCAAACCTGCCTTAAATCCATTTGTCTCAGGTGTAAGAAAAAACAGTCAGGGCCACAGGCTTAATGTCCTAATGACTATAACTTCTGAAATGCATTAAGATTTTAGTGTGTTTCTACACCTTATATCTCAGTTTGTAATGCTGTGCAGCATTTGGAGTAGAACAGGTAGAAGTCCATGACAACCACAACAAAATGAACCAGGAACCCTTAATATTTGCTAACTCAAAGAACAATTGCCTTTGTAGATAAGTTATTGTTTCATTCCCTGATGAACAAATAAGCATAACTTAGAGAGGAGAATTTATAATTCATCCAAAAGTTTTTTAGGAGGACCCTCTCTGGCACCAACTGGAAGCCCAGGAGACATGGCTAGATAGGGAATGTCAGGCACCCAGCTCTACTTCCTGATTTTCAAAGCCATTCCTGACCTCACTGTCATAAAAAAAGCTTCTGCTAGGGTGTGTTTACATGTGCAGTTAATGCAAAGTAATAAACTCTGGAGTTTATTGCTCCCAGGTGGGCTATATGAACATATGCCTGCAAGCAATAAACACCAGAGCAATAAACCCTGGAGTTTATTGTTGTTTGAATGTGTGCCTGGGACCATAGCACATGGAGCCTGGTTGGAGCTGCCACAGCTGGCAAGGGGCCAAGGGGTCAGTCTGCCAGCCTGGTGCTGCTTCCCCTGGCTCAGCCTGCTGCAGAGTAGCTGACTGAGGCATGAGGATGCTTCAGCACAAGGCTAGCCAGCAGGCAGCCCCCACACTGAAGCACCTTCATGCCCCAGCCAGCCAGGGCATCATCTCCATGTGTGCTGCTGTGGAATTGTTTACTTTGCTGCAGGATAGTATTTGTATTTACAAGTACTACGCTGCTGCAGAGTTAATTAGTTTACTTTAGCCTCAATAGTGGTACATGCATGGATGCCAAGACATTTACTGCACGGTTAATTAGTTAACTGCACAGTAAATGTCTTGTGTGGACATGTCCCTAGACAGCTCTACTCTCCCTTACAGCAGTAAACAAAGTGATGCAGTCTTCCCCTCTCCCAGTACATCTTCTACAAGGAGGGGAGGCAGAGGCCCAGAGCTCAGAATTAGCGTGGAAATACAGAGCTTAAGAACCTAACACTTCACCTGGATCATTATGATAATGAAAATGGATCTATAGAAAAAAAAATAAGAATTTTAATCTCCTAAGTAAATTTGAAATGATAGAAAATAATTCTATTTAAGAAATAGTGATTAAAAGCTACATATGAGTAAACCGAGTTAAGGCATTACATACAGTGTTAACTGTGTTGCTTCCTAACTTCTAAGTGCTTAACCCTGCAGCTCTTTTAATGTAATTTTCCTATACCCAGTGTTATATATTTATAACACACTGTTTTTATTAGAGTTTTCAGCCTTCTGCTCCTCTGTTTCCACTACCTCTTAAGCAGAAGGGAGTCTGATGCTAAAGTATTAGAGTTGAACTTTTGAACCCATGATATTTGAAAGCAATTTTTACTCATCATACTTGAAATAGGTATGTTGTTGTTCAGAAAATATTGCCCACCTTGGAACTTTCCACTTAAGGAAGGTTCAGTGCATATCCCCACAAAGATGCGGGATGCATGACAAAAGGCAGGAACTGCTGTCCTTGTTGGGTATCACTTACAGAAAAGAATTTATCTTCAAAACAAATGCCTTCAATTAAGGAGATATTTAAACTTAATATTCCGACATCTTGGTAATACCATGTATTTGAAAAATACATCACATATTTACCCTGTGTTGGTTTCTCTGTATCTCTGTCAAAAGAAAAATGTTGAAATCAAACCTCAGGTTCATTTAAATTTAAGACTATGGGCAAAACCACTTAAGGTTATAACACAATAGGATCTCACAAAGAAATACCTGATCTAGTTCAGACGGCAGAGGTAGTATATCCATGTTAGTATGAAACTCTACCTCAGCCAGTCAGTCCTGCTGAGAAGCAGGTCCTGGTGGAGCATAGTACTAATGCTTCTGTTACCCAAGGTAATTCAGAGCCACAGCTTGGTGTTTAAGGGTGTGTGTAGACAAAATGAGGGGCATGTGTCCATGACACTTTAAAGCAGGTTAAATGCTTTGCACTGCTTTAATGGTGCTGGTTTGCATGCATCTCTGGCGTTGCACATTCATTCCAGCGTCTGTAGCATATTCAGTGGTGTAATATGCCTTAAATGACTTTGGAGTACAGAAAACTAAAATACTTCTGAGGAGTTTTAATTTTCTGCCCTACAGCCATGGAGCAAAGCACCAGGCTCTGTGTGGCTCAGGGACTGGGCAAGAAGCTTGTGCAGGCAGCCTGGCAGCAGGCCAGAAAGGCAGGCTCCACTGAAGGGGAGGGGGAAAAAAGTGGCAAGCCTGATCTCCCCCCCACCCTG
>NW_017729032.1:244988743-244995328 GCF_001723915.1 Gavialis gangeticus
CCCCCCCACCCTGCAGAACCCGCCTGCTTGAATGAGCTGTGTGGGGGCCCAATCCTCCCCTCCGTGGCTGCAGTGCCCCCTGGGACCACCCGAGCCAGGGGCCTGCAGGAGGGTGCTGCCTAGCAGGGCACTGCTGCTGTGAAAGGAAGAATCAGACTCCCCTCCCCCCACAGCCCAGGGACCGCTCCACCCGCCAGCAGCTTGCCCCCCTTCCCCCCCCCACCACTGGAGAGGCAGGTAAGACACAGATGTACACAACATGGGGGTTTACTTCACCCTAAATTGAAGCAGTGTTTTTAAAAACCCACCACTTCAGTTTAGAGCCCCCATTTCATCTACACACACCCTAAGGCTTGGTGGGAATTTGATTTCCCCAGGCTGAAGAAGGGCTAGAGCTGTATAAGCACTAGGTTATTTACAAAAGTGCATGAAACTACCACCCTTTCTAAATGGAAGTTGTCATGTCTGCTTTGCTTTTTCTTGAACCCACTGCTTTTAGTCTGTATTTGAATGTGCTCAGAACATCCCTACTGGACTGGGTCCCTCTGGCTATAGGTACAAGGACACCTAATTTACAAATCCTAGCCAGGTATACACAGATGATCATCCTTGGCAATATGGAGGCAGGTGTGGACATGCTCAGAAAGAGAAAACTGGGAACCCAGGGACTTTTCTGGTGCAGATGCAGGAGGCCAGGGCCTGAACTTGGATGCCTGAAGTATACCAAAGTGCTTTTACTTTTGAAAATAAATGTTTTCTCTTTTTAAAAATAAATTATGCTAATAAATTGTAAGTTTACTACTGAAAATAAACATCTAGGGTATACATTGTTTCCTAGTTTATGTCTTGTTAACTTAAAACAGCACCATCTAACATCTAAGCCCCCAGGGACCACATGTCCTGGGGACCAAATGTTTCATGAGCCACATCAGTCAAGCCACAGGCCAATGCATTGCATGGACACCCCTCCCCTCTGCTCCCCTACTTTACCACTTGCCCATGGAATCATACCTTCTCCACTGCTGCACTATGTGCACCATCCACTACTGCATCCCATAGGCATGTGAAAGTAATCCTATCACATGGCAACATGCACCCTTGTGGACAGTATGCCCCTAGTGTATGCACCACCTGTGCACAGGACATCCCCCCATTATTGCACTATATGGGCACAATCCCCACCTCACAGCCCTGTTCCACTCCCCGTACCCCATGGTACCATGCCCAACCCCAGCTTACTGCACTATTCACCATACTTCCCCCTTGGGACAGAAGTAAGAATCAGCAGCCAGAGGGGAGCCCAGAAGACTACCAGTTGCATAGTCCTGGCTTAAAATATTTCAGTTTTAAATGCACTGTGTCAGTGACATTACATAAGCTGGAATGTCTTATGTAGAGATTTTAATTTTAATTTTAGACACATTCCTAAGCCACCCTTCCCTCCCACTTCCTCCTGGTTCCTGAATGCCAATTATTTCTGGATAGTAATTGTTCAATGAGGTAGTGGGAATGAAGCCACCACTTGCTTATCTATATTACATCCCTACCAAGCCAGTTCAGGTAGGTCCTGTAGGACTGTTCAGAAGATTTAGCCTCCCTTGTGCAAACATTTTAATTCAGTGCTCAATTTGGTCTTTTGCAAGAAAATTATGGACTTCAGTATCTCAGGGGTAAGTTGGCCCAGATAAATCAAAGGCAATACCATTTACATTGCAAGACTTGCTAATATGTAGAAGACTCTAGGCAGTTGGAGAACAAATCCTATAGCTTTTATCCTAGTGAAATAGGATATTGGCTATTCATTCCTTTGAAAAGAATGATGTAAGGACAGCAATGCAATGGCTTATCTTGCCATATTAATTTTAATTAGTGAATTGCTTGTGGGACATATAGCTCTTTTGTTCTGTTTGTGTAGCTGAGTTGGGAAATTGTCTAGAGAAGATAACTGAGTTGCTTCAAATTTACAGGTAAATAGCCTGTTATTACCTGTGAAGCATTTTTATTATGATCACTACTGAAAAATCATGTATTTTTCATGGTTCATTAACTATGTTTTACTCCCCAAATAAACGGGCTACTCTGATGCCAACAATCTATGTGAAAACAGACAGTCTCAAGCAAAAGGGATTCATTCGTTCCAGCCCCCAGAGTTCAAACAGCCTGTGATCCCCTTAATGAGAAAAACAAGTTAAAAAATCTGCCCAATTCATAATTTTGTTTAGATTAGTTATAATGTCAAATTTGCATGCCAAGTAAGTCTCTTCATTCTTATTGGAGTCATGTACACATGGTTTTGTTAATAGGTTCAGCCATTTGTTAGAGGGCTGTGCTAACTTCAAACTTATACTCCTATTCTTTTTTTTTTTTAAAGCTGTGAACGTGCATGTAGTGAGAAAGAAGATGTCTCTATAGAGAGTTTGCAGAAAGTGATAGCACCCCCAGGTTAGGTGGTGAATGCTGTTTAAGAACTGTTAGGGAAAGGCTTGTGAATTGACAGGAAGGAATAGGGAAGCTCTCATGCTATTTTCCTCACCAGGAATCCATTGGACCCATGTCAGGTTGTCAGGCTGTAGACTGTGAGGCATGGGCATGTTGAGGCCTGCAGAGCAGAATCAATAAAATGCTGCTGTCTGCCATGTACTCCCTGCAATGCTCTCAAATATGTGAGTGGACATCTTTATAATTTAACACGCCAAGCATGACTTCCAATACTAAAGAGATGTAGTTAGCCATGTTAGTTGGAAATCAAATAGGAGGCAGGGTAGATATGCACTTTGTAGACTATCCAAAGTAGATATAAAAATAGCACAAGCTTTTGTGAGCTGGGGCTTAGGTCATCAGATGCTGCAAATGTTCTTCTACAGCATGTTATGAACAAGCCTCACCTCTCAAAAAACCTGTGCTATGTTTATTGTAATGTGAATGTAATGTGTGTAACAGCAGGGAGAACCGGGGGGCAGTCTGCAGAGCTGTCATGTCTCTTAATTTGGACTGTGAGTCCCAGAAACCCCCAGAGGCTGGGGAGAAAGGGAAAAAGGAAGAGGAAATTTGAGGCTGGAGTAAGGGGAAGAGAGAGCAGGTGCACATGGAACATGGTCAGCCTTGTGCAGAGCAGTGCACAAGGGAATGGGAGATCTCACTGGCTCAGTCAGCCAGGACTGTGGGCTGAAGGAGTTAGATTCAGATTTGGGGACAGCTGCAGGGGCCTGAGTACTCTGAAGACTAGAGGCTTGTTTGGGGATACCTCCAGAGCTGTGGGGTGGAAATGAAGGTGCTCAGTCTAAGTTACCACAGTATTCATGGCTCTTTACCTTTTACCTGTTCCCTCCCTTTGGCCTGTTGGCTTGTGACCCTAACCCCTCTGACTGTCTTTATAGAAGTGGGAACTCCCCCTTGCTTCTTGTGCCATTTTCTGGGACTTCAGGTCACACTATATATTTACTTTGATTATGCTATATAAGGTGCAAATCTCTATAATGACAGAACCAGGCTGTAAAGCTCCAGAGGAAGTGGCAGTCTTGAAAAATAAGCTAGAATCTATGTGTTTTGTAGCATCGTTTAAAAAAAAAAAAAAAGCTTTGAGTTCTTTCTCTTGGTCCCCATTGTCTACCTACAGGGTCTAGTGGAAGACAAGACTTCAGGCCCTCATTTTTCACTTGTGACCTGTATCCATAGTTGCCTGATCAGAACAACCAATAGCATTCTACACTGTCTAAGTATCTACTTGTTATATCTATTGCATTACCGAACATGATGCAATTCCTCAAGCTTCTTCTGAGTCTGCATTCACTTCCTCTGAACACTGTACTGATCAGGAAGGGCCTACACAATACATTAACTAAAAAAATTCAAACATTGATACATTCACTTTAGACCTAAAAGAGACCTAATTTTCAGGGGTTCTGAGCAGGCAGCAAATTTCACTTATTCAGAAGAAAGTCAGATGGCTTGTAAAGTGCTTGATTTTGTGTTGTGGCGGCATCTCAGTGCCCCAGTCAAAGACCAGGACATCATTTGTGCTGGGCGCTATGCAAACAGAACAGAACGGTGCCCCAAATATTTTACAAACAAATTATAAAACAAGACATCAAAAGCATCAAACTGGCAGGCAGGCAGACCTCAAAGAATCTGATACTTGTCCATTAACTCCATAGAACTCTATAACTAAACTATAAGTTCACTTGGTTCAAGAATTCATTTTACAACATTGGAGGGAAAAAAACCCTCTTGTTTTTATAACATGCATTAGTTGGTAGTTTTTGAATGATGAATGTTCATTGTATGTTGATTTTTCATCACTATATGGAGTTATTTATTTGGTGTACATTTGCTTATATCTTTACTCTTTGATGCGAAAAGGTAGTTTAACCTTAAGTTCCATTTACAAACCTGGTAGATATCTTTGTGAATCACATTATAATAGAGCATATTATATTGGCTCATGTCACAACGAAGGACCCATCGTACAAGGTCCTACATGCCCCATTTGACATAGTGGCTAACTCCAATGTCCCTAAATCAACCTTGACAAGATAGGCAAAGGGTGGGAGGGCAAACATGTGTAGAGGGATCCAGCTTGGTAGAATCAAGAAAAGAATCTTGTTCTTCTGACTCCAATTCCACTGTTCTATCCACTATTCTATTGACAATGATACTGCCTTCTTACAGGAAGCAATCTGACTATATTGAGAGGATAAAATAGGTACCCTAATTTGGATTCTTTTTGTCCCTTCAGTAAGAAGAGTCATTACATGGAGTCATTTGTACTGATTGCTGTATTGAAGTTAGGGCTGTGATACTTCTGTTGCTCTTGTAAAAGTGAAAAGTATGAGCTTTTATTGCCCGTATTTCAATACAATAATAATCAAGCAGTTCTGAGCTAGAAGGGAGCATGTATTAAACATTTTCAAGAGTGCTTATGGGGTGCTCTGTCAAGGAACTTCTAATCTTTGTCACTGATCATGGAGGGGAAGGAAATGGTGCCAAGGGGGAGGCAGGATTATTTCCTTATTGGGGACTCCATAAACCCGCAGATTCTGCTTCTACAGTGTGGTCTGCCTGCTTCATTGATAGTGGTTGGAGGCTGGGAGTGGGATGCAGTCACCCCTACAGCACAAATCATTTATCCTGGACCCCCTTTACAAATTCCTGGATCTGTCTATACCTCCAACCCCATACCCTCTCTCCTACAGAGAGGTTGCAGCTGTCATTCACTGCCCCCAAACAACACACCTAACTTTGCCCTCTTTCTGAACCCTAACAACAAAAGAAAAGAAAAGGAAAAAATGTTTTTTACCTTGGTCATTGCTGGAGGGCAATACAAAAGGATACTATTAAGTGGCGCTCTTTGGCAGCACACCAGGGTGGCACCCACTCAGAAAGGTCTGTCAGCTTTGCAGGGCCTGCAAGAAGGCTGGGTCTTTCTTCTTCCTTTTGGTATCTGAGATGGTGCCTGGGCTGGACTGTGTCCTTCCCCAAAAGAGAAGGGACAGATGGTCTCAGTTCTTTAGCTCAGAAACACCTGCTGGCTTGAAACACTGAAACTACAGTATGGGTAGTACTGAACATTTTCACTCTTGCTAACTTGTTACAAGATATGACTTTTGCTACCAAATGCTTGCCAATTCAAAGTTAGGGTCTAATTCTAGCTGGTGCAGATTATAGATGCACATTAAAAATATGATGACCAGGAACATAGGGTAGAGATGGGCTGTCCCATGCCCAAACTCAGACAGTAACTGCTTGTGCATACCTTCTGTAACTGGTCTCAGAGTGTATGGCCAAAGGGTCCACATATTCATGTGCAATCCCACTTTTAGCCACCCTCTTTAGATGAGGACTTCTGTATCCCTACCCCTGCTCAACTTCTCTTTAGCAAACCTCACATGCATAAGCAGTCTATGGCTCCTAACTGGCCTAATTCAGGATAGGAACTGTCTTTTTCAGTGCAGTTGTACGTACATTTTTGAGAGGTATATGTGAAGCATAAGATGAGTTCCTAGCCATCTGCCAGAATTTGAAGGCAGGAAATTTTCTCAGCTCTTATTATCTGCCACTTAGCTGCAACAAGAAAAAAAGGTGTTATTGTTGGCATCATCAATATCAGATTTTCTAATACAGTCTTGTTGTAATGAGATCATACACAGAGCTCAGGGTGCCATCAGAACTTTCAATGAGGGAATGAGGTTAGATTATAATAAAAGCAGAAAGCATTTTAAGTAAACAGCATTTCCCAAATACTGCATAATATTGTTTGGGATTATAGTGTCTTTTATGAGCCTTAAGAAATCTGTTGCATAAGAATGATTTCCTTTAATATATAAGCAGAGATACTGTTATCATGAATGTTTCTTATGTCAATCCTTATTTAATTTTTTGTCTTACAGCCTCAGTATTATGATAGCATAAATTAATGTTACCCCTTTTCTTCCACTCCATGCTTCTTATGAAGTGTAACCACAGTCTCACCTTTCCTCCCTATGCTGTCCCTCCTGTACAGCCTATAGCTGTTGATATTCACCGCCTAGTCGTGCGTTGGGTCTCACCATGTTTCTGTGAGCCCCACTATGTCTGGGTTGGTGTCAG
>NW_017729032.1:245000328-245010062 GCF_001723915.1 Gavialis gangeticus
CTCACAGAGTAGTCACTTGCTAGTCTATACAAGCATAGCCTGAAAACACCTCAAATAATTAAATCCATTTTGGCACTAAAATTTTTGATTTATACTGCACTCAGATTGAAAATCCAAGGTGTGCTGCTAACATTGTACAAAGCATTTTTATATGCACAAGTGAGAGAGGGAAGAATGCAAATCACCTCTTCCTGCTGCTTTCTAATAGAATACCTCTGAAATTCCATACAAACACAACTTATTTTGAAGGGTATGTAGGAGTGCAAAGAGGGAGCATGGCAATGCTACCATTCAATGAGGCACGAATCTTTCCATCACAAAGAGAGTCCCTGCCTTGCATTTCCTATTAAAATCAATTTTCATTGGGCAGTTCCTATTTGTTTCATTCATTAATTTTTTGTAGACAGTATAAAAATGTGTGTTCTCCTGTTTATCTCTCTCCATCCAACCGTGCTGATGATCATCCAGTTTATCAAGATGAAATTAATTATGACAATTGTTCTACTACTCAAAGGATCAGCTGACTATAGATGCTTCCACAAAGACCAAAAGGCTTGGGAATTGTTCCTCTAATATTCTTTTGAAAGGTGATATTGTTATTTCAACATCTGAAACCAGACTCTGAAGTTATCTACTTCCCCAAGGCTGTTGCACCCTGCCAAAACCAAGCTGATTGGCTGGTCCCTCTGTTACTCAAGCCCTGTGGCAGTCAGGTCAGGTCCAGTCTTCAGAGCAGGACTTCACCTCTTGTTGGGGAGACCCACCACAATTCCAAACAGTCCCTTCAGTAAAGACATTTAATGGGGCAAAGAGCAGTCAGCCAGATGTTCTCTGCCTCTCCAAAAGTGGATGGTTTCTATGACCCCAATCCAGTCTGAACATCCCAGAGAACACTGAAAGATACTCAGCTGTTCACTTCCAGTTCCCCAAAGCTTCTCCCCTTCTCTCAGTCCAGCAGAATCCTCTGGCTCCAGACTTGCAACACTGCTTTTTCCAGCCTGTTTTCCCTTTTGTGTTTATCTCCCCTTGATACTTCCTGGGCCTTCTCCCTTCTGTTGATAAACCAACAAAGTCATTCAGGACTGTGGATGCTAAAGCTCCATCTCCTCTCTCCTGTATCCAGCTTTGGCGTAACCCTTCATTCTCTATGCATAGGCTAAAGAAGTAACCTGAGGGCACTGACAGATATTCAGCTCCCTGCTATAACTCATGGCACTTCACAAAAAGCACCATGAATTACAGCATTTTCCTCTCCCTCCCCACCCCCAACACACCCTAGATCCAACAGACACTTACTGTTTGGTCAGAAGCAGGGTGGGCGATTGAGCAGAGAGAGGCTGCCTGTCTGCCTGTCTCTCCCCTAGCCCCTCTTCCCCACTTCCAGCTCTGGTGCTGTCTTCAGGATTGGAGAGGGAGAAGGGATGGGAGGGAGATCCAGTTGGGGTTTGCCTTGCCTGCTTTGGAGAGTGGGGCAGGTGGATTGTAGCCCCCTCCCTTTTCCCCCTCCCATCCTAAAGACAGCACCAGGAGCAGGTGGGGAGGGAGGCAGATAGGGAGGGGCAAGGCTAAACAGAAGTTAATGAATGTGGTACTTTTTGAGGCACCTTCATGTGAACCCTCATTAAATGAGGGTTAATTTGTCCTGTGAACAGACTCTTTTAAAGCACTTCTGTCAGGGAACAGCTGTAGAGTGCTTTCAAGGGACTGAATGCATCACAAGTCTAACTTCTGTCTGCACCCTGAGTCACACAATATTATACAATGTGAGTACAGTTAACACAGAAATATCACGATAAAACCTGTACTCCATCAAAGCCTCCCACTTGCAAAGCCAGACTGTGAACAAAAGGAGGATGGGAGCATTTGAAGTATGTGGTTTGGTTTCTTGGACATTTTTGCTTGCACTGGTTGGTTATCAAGACTAATTCTTTTTGTAGAAAAAAATGCTGATGATTAAGAAAAAAACATCATTGAAACTATTTTTTATTGAAAATAATTTTGATGGAACTTGTAACTGAGCCCCAAGGTGACTTTGGAGAATAACAACCTGGCCTAGTGCCTGAACAGAGACTGGAAAAAAGGCATCTAGTGCCCCCTTTGGATAAAAACTGTGATGTCCTCTTGCTCCCTACAGATACTGAAAATCATAGGTTTCTTTTTCTGACAGCTAAGGCTTACCCAAGTGTCATTGGTTAAAAATCCTTGCTGTCACAAATGAGCATTGTGTGCAACCTCTCACTTGCTTTCCAGAGGTAGAATATTGTGTATGTGCAGCAATAAAGCACATTGGGGGTGAAAGAAAAGGTACTTTTAAGCCAAAATAATGAATAAAAATGAAACTGATGATAGCATTGAAATGCTGATGTGTATGTGTGTGTGTATGCACATGCATGTGTGTGCACAAATGGCATATATATACATATATTCTACTGCATAAAACATTGAGAAATGTTTTTCATCTGTTTCAGGGCTAGTATTAATAGTCATTAAATTGGAACAAAGAAGGTTTAGGACAGTTATTAGAAAATAATAATAAAAATCTTTTTAACAAGGGTGAAAGGGAGGTTATAGTTTAAAGCATCATTGCAGGTTTAAAACAAGACTGGACAAGCATCTGTCAGGAATGGCTTAAGTATGGTTGATCCTGCCTTGAGACAGGGGGGTGGACAAGATGGTCTTACAGGTCCCTTTGAAACTCATGTTCTGCTTTTGAGAGGGGTTCTGCTGCCAGCAGAGATGGTTAGAAAAAAAGAAATAACAGTGTCAGAATCAAAATGCTGAAATGGTTTAGACAATTTTGAAAGGTGGAATAAAGTGGTTTGCTTTTTTCTTTCAAAGCCATCTCTCATTTTGATTGTTTTATTTTAGTAACAAAACTGAAAGACATCAAAACTTATATTTTAAACCAACTGCAAATGATAAAATTTTCTTCCCCTCCATGCTGCAATTCAGTCTCAGACTTGAAACAGGGAAGTGGGCATTTTCAGTTCCAAACAATACTGGTTCGAGCTGAACAGAAAGGATTTATTTTCTTTGAAGAGTGTTTTGAAACAAAGAAAATGTTTAAAAATATTGAAATCTTCTCTTAGGTAGAATGTTCTCCACAAAGAAATTACTGGAAACAGAAGCAAAACTGTCAACTTCACTCTTCTAGAGCAGAATTACAACCCTGAGCAAAACTACGAGTGTATAAGTTTCACTGGAGCACCCTTCAGAGTAAGTCTATGTATATATGATATCTGCCTCTTTATGACAGCCTTAATTTGGTAGAGAAAACATTCTACAGTATTTACTCAAATATAAGATGACACTCAATAATTAGATTCTTTATATGGAAAATGTCTAAATGTGTTTTGCTACAAGTTTCAGCACAGATACTCCATAAACACACTTCTAAGCCCCTCTTGTGCCTACTTATATAAAGTACAATCCATCCATCCATCTTTACAAAAATATCCAGATTCCATGTAGTTCTTTCTTCCTTTTCCCTCCCCTTCCCCTTTAAAAAACATACTTAAGTTTGAAAACATAGTTTAGTAGGCATCTTGTTCCTGTAAACACAAAGTCTTCTCTGATTTACTTTTATTTCTTTTAGGTATTCTACATTTAACATCTTATCTTTACATGAAGCCTTTCCCCATTCCCTTTATTAATACAATCCAGTTTCCCCTGCATCTGTTTTTTTTCCTGCATCTTTCTTTCCTTAGGTTCTATCTACAAACATCAACCCATTCCTTTTTTTCTCAGACTTTGTGAAAAGGAAGTTAAAGAAGTATGTAGTGTACTGGCACACCATGACTTGAAAAAGAATTGGTACTGAGGGTGACTGTGTACAATAGGCATTACCATATACAGTAAAATCCCTGTTATCCAGCAGGAATGTGGAATGGGGGGTGCCAGTAAGCAAAAAGCGCCGGTTACCTGAGGCACAGGGTTTCTGACTGGCCACGGAGCAGGGGAGGGTGGTGGCAGGCGCACACGGAGCAGGGAGTGGGGGACAGGGGCAAGGGTGGCGTTGGCTGCACGCAGAGCAGTGACAGCACAGGGTGGTGGCTGGCAGTGGCGGCTGCCACATGCGAGCTTCCCCTTGCCCCACCCCCACAGCAGGTGGCAAAGTGGTGTGGTATGGCACTGTCTGCATCCTGCCGCTTTCTGTGGCACAGCAGGAAGCAAAGTGGCACGGTGCGGCATGGCACCAAAATTCCAGTTAATAAAGTATTCTGGTTGGTAAAGTACTGGATGGCAGAGATTGTACTGTATCTTTTTTCAGATGGGATGCACTAACCTATACTTATGGTAGGTTCCCATCAGCATGTTTGTCCCATATGGACCATGTGTTTTATTGTTACTACCTCTTTTTTTCTCATGAACTATTCAGTCCCTTCAGGATTCTTATTTCCATCCCCATTCCTTTAAGTCACTTTGTTTCCTGAATTTATAAGAATTGCCCTTCAGAATTCATTTTAACCATTCATCTTAAACATTCTACAACTAGTCACTTAAAAATTACCCACACTCCAGTGGGTGGCTAGTTGTAGAATGGTTGCACCACACATTCCCTATTTATCCTTTGCAATTTGTTGAGTCTTCTGCTCCCACCTAGGAAAGAGCTCTCTAGGGCAATCCTTCATAGCCCTTGAGAAACATTTTTTAGTCAGCTCCTGTCAAATTTCAGAAAAGGCACTGATGCAGTATTTTCAGTAAACCTGCCAGTGTCTCCAGGGAATGTGTACCTATATCCTGAAATTTTAGTGCCCAAAGGGAAAATTATGATCATCTGGTCTGATCTCCTGGTTAAGACAGTCCAGATAATTTCACCTCCTAATAATCCTGTAGTAAGCCCATAACTTCTGTTTGCACTCTACCATATATAGTTTAGAAAGATAACTAATCTAGACTGAAGTTACTTAGCTTCAAGTGATGAAGAATTCATCACATATCTATATAAACTGCTACAGTGATGTGCTACCCTATCAAATGTGTGCCTCATAAATCTCAATTTGTCTAGATTCATATTATGTCCATTGCATCTTACTGGATGCATCTACATGAGACGCTACATCACCGTAGTGACAAGCTATGGTGACAAAGCTCATCACTACAGCAACGTAGTGTTGGTGGATACTAATCATGATGCTGCTGCTAATATACAGTAGCAATGAGCTAATGCACAGTAAATCATTGCTACAGCGCAGTAGGATTGGAAATGACCCGCGTGCCGGCGGGACTGCACAGGTCCTGCACAGTCATTTAGTACTTGCTAAAACAAGTACTAAATGACTGCACAGTAACAACGTCACAGTACCAACTGTGCAGTGAGGTACATGTACAGACACCCTCATTATGCCTTTTTCTGTTGAATTAAAAAACAAAAGTTCTTTAGCTGTCAGATGTCTTTCAGAGGTAGGTGCTTAAACTGTGATCAAATCACTTTTCACCTTTTTTCAATAAATGAAATAAATTAAGCTCTTTTTAGAGTTTGGCTATAGGGCATGGTCCCCACACCTCAAATCATCAATGCAACTCTTACTTTATTCTCCTTTATTACTTTAGAAGCCCTTAAAAGTTACAACCTTAATCCTGAAAGACTGTAAGGGCCAGCAAAGTTAGTGATACAAGGATGGATGTGGCAGTTGCACATGACCTTCTTATGAACAAAATGGAGAAATCTGTGCTAGATAAAATTGCTACAAGATGGATAGACAACTGGCAAAGGGTAATTATAAATGAATCCATGTCAGAATGGAAGGTTTTAAGTGTAGTCCCACAGGGCCCAGTGCTTTTCAAATTGTTTACTGATGGGATGCTGGCATAGAAAGCTTCTTGAACAGGTTTATAGATGATATGAACCTGGGAAGTACTGAGACATGCTGGAGAACAGAAGCATAAGAGGGATCTTGACGGATTGGAAGGCTGGGATGAAACTAACAGGATGAAATTCAATGCAGAGAAATGCAAGGTGCTGCACCTCAAAAATTTAAATACAAAGTGGGTGACAGCTAGCTGGATGGCAGCACTATGGAGAAGGATCTGGGAATTCTGGTAGATCACAGACTTAATATGAGCCTGCAGTGTGATGTACCCGCACAAAAGGTGAATGTGGTTTTGGGATGCACCAATAGAAGCATTGGGTAAAAGATATGAGAGGTGATAGTGCCTCTTTACTTGGCACTCATCAGATCTCATCTAGAGTATTGTGTGCAGTTTTGGGTTCCATATTTTAAGAAGCACATAGACAAGCTAGAAAGAGTCCAGAAGTGGGCAAGAAAATGATAAAGGGCTTGGAAGGCAAGTCATTAAGTCATACAAGGAGATGTTGAAGGACCTGGGAATATTCATCTTGCAGAAAAGGCAATTAAGAGGGGACATGATAGTAATCTTCAAATATTTGAAGGGCTGCCATAACAAAGAGATAAAACATCTTTTCTTTCTAGCTGCAGAGAGCAAAATGTGAACCAGCGGACTGAAGTTGCAGCTACATACATTTCTTATTAGATATCAGGAAGAACTTCTTCACTGTTAGAATACCTAGGGAAGCAGAATCTCCAGAAGTATGCCGCTTCTGCTGCTAGTGGCACCAAGGAGATGGGAACAGTGTCTATATCCCCTCCAATAACACCTGCCATAATAACACCAACCCCAAGCACCACCACCATGACAACAGCAAGTAGTACCAGCATTACAGTCTCCTTCACCCCAATTTCAATTGCCAGCCTGAGCCTTCCAGTGCCAGAGGAAGAGCTGGATCTGGATCCAAGTGCCATGGCAAGGGAAATTCTGGGGAAGGAGGGGGAATCATCTGAGTTTCTGCTCCACACCATTCAAGTTTCCCCTAGAACCAGGTCTCCTTCCCCAGAAGGTACTTCAGAAGAGGTTGAGGTAGAGGTTGTGGAGGCAAGTGGCTCATCTGAGTCCACTCCTCCTGTTGCTGGGCCTCTGCCTGCTGAGGAGGGGGAAAAGGCAGCGTCTGCACATGCACCTGCACCCCAGAAGTGAGGGGGTAGTGTGGCCTGGGATTATTTTGAGCTGGCAGATGATCTCACATATGCTACCTGCCTCCACTGCTGAGCCAAAACCAGCCAGGACAAGGGAGTGAACTGCATGAGCACCATGGGGATGCTGATGCATCTCTGCAGGCACCACCCCCTTGCCCTTGCTCCTTCTTGGCCTGGCACCAGTAGAAGCATGCCCTCGCTTAAAACCTCTTGCTGAAAAGCTCCCATCCCCCCGAAGCAGAGGCAGGCCACCCTGGAACAGTGGGGAAAAGGTGGAAACACAGGGGGATGCATTCCCAAGGTGAGCGAGGTCACACAAAGCATTGGGGAGATGCTTGCTGTGGATGGCCAGCCCTTCTCCCTTGAGCAGCCAGGGTTCAGGCGGCTCATAGTACTCATGTTCCCATCATACCAAGTGCCAGCACACACCAGCTTTAGAAGGATGATGGTGCCCTCCTTGTATGAGGCATGCAGAGAGTACTTGAGGGAGAAGCTGTGCAACGCAGGGCCACAGGTAGCCTTGCGTTTCACCTCAGACATCTGGAGCAGCCGGGGTGGAGATCACACCTACCTCTCCCTCACAGGGCACTGGTGCAACCAGTAAGGGCATTGGTGGGCTCTCCTTCAAGCTGAGGTGATGGATGAGTCCCACACAGCAACTGAGGTCATGGGGGCCATAAACCACGTGGTGCAGGGGTGGCTCACTGGCCAGGGCAAGCTTGCTTGCCGTTCATGGTCACCAACAATGGGGCCAATGTGGTCAAGGCCATCCGTGATGCCAACTTTGTTGGCATCCGCTGTGTTGTGTGACACACAGGTTCCACCTCCTAGTGAGGGATGCCTTGGAGGGGGACAGGGCTGCCTGTGAGGGTGCCGTCACAACCATCCACCTGATTTTGAAATGCAGGAAGGTGGTGGGCTACTTGCACCACATCATTAATGGGGGCAAAATGCTGTGGGACAAACAGACAGAGCTGGCAGGCTTTATGGCCTCAGCAGGGGCTACCATGCCTGCTGTTTTCATCCCCCTGCCTTCACACACACACGTCACAAGTTTTGCTCTGAACAGTTTGAGGAACAGTTTCCAGAAACCCCTGCACATATCTCCTTGAAACTTTACAGGCCTCATGGCCTCAGAAGGGGCTACCACCCATGCTGTTTTCATCCAAATCAGGCAAGAAATGACAAAGTTATAGGCATTTTTGTGATTCCTCATTATAAGCTATGGGCAAAATGCCGAAATGCATCGAAACAACATTGAAACAGCAAAACAATTTTGGCGAAATGAAACGGAACAGTGCTTCAAAACAGCAAAGCGAAACACTGTCTCTTTGAAATGGTGAATCTGAAATCAAAACAAAATGTTGCTGTTTTGCACAGCCCTAGTTGCTATTGGCAGTGTAGAGTTGCTGGTAATAGCAACTGTAAGTAACATTAATGGAGAGGTCCATTCACCGTTCCCATAACCCCCCTCTACCAGCATTTTTAGACTTCTGTCATTTCATCATTCCCTGATCAGTTCTAAAGATGTGATGTCAGAAATACCACTGACTACTCTAACATTACCTCAGCTGTGGTAGCCCTTATATTGACAATAAAACAAGTCTTAAGAGAGTTTTTTTTATTGAAATCTAAAAAATTGCCTAGAAAGAAAAACTGACATTATATTAAGAAGGGAAAAAATAGGCATAGACTAGAGCAGTTGGGGATTACTTCATTTTATCTAATCTATTTTTGTTGCATCTTTCCAGCATCTGCCAGTTTTGTAAATGTTAGGCTTTCATGTAAAAATATTCATTATTTCCACTGCACAGATACACTCATCAAATTGTAAAACATTCTGCCACTAAATTATTTCTATTTTCAGCTGCCAATTTCTATTTTATTATTTTATTTAGTGGCATCTAGATTTCTCAAAACTGAGGACTGAAAACTAGGTGTTGCTTTTTTATACAGTGGAGAGCTCTGTCCCATCCTGAAATGTAGTCATGCACTCCTTTTTTTCTCAATGAGCTGTGAACATTTAAGTCTATATAGTCTATTAAGATGCCATGTGAACAAGACATTTAATACACATGCATAAATCCATCCTGAATCAGAAAGTCTGTTAAGCATGTGCTTAATTTTAATGATGGACCTCTGAATTAAGATCTATAGAGCTAGCCTGTCAGTAAATCCAAAGAATACACCCTTATTTCCTTTTTGTTAAAAGGAGAGGGGAAAGACACACACAAATTATGTGCAAACCTCCATGGTATCAACAAAATATTTTTATTTGTTTGGTTACACAAATGTCAGAAGACTAAAAGGTTAACAACAACAGACTAACAGTATGTATAATGTATGTTTAGGCTTAAATTTAGTAACATAGTATACAAATTAGCTAATACTACTACATAAACCTCCTTATTCCAGGTTCACTACAGGTACATTTGTATCTTAGAAGCTTCATTCATAGATTCATAGATTGTTAGAGGCAGGAAGGGACCTTGCAGATCTTTGGGTCCAGCCCCACTCCCGCTCTAGGCAAATAGGCACCTGAGGTTAGGTGACCCCAGCAAGGTGACTGTCTAGTCTCCTCTTGAAGATTTCCAGGGTAGGTGACTGCACCACCTCTGCAGGGAGCTTATTCTACAGTCTGGACACCCTGACTGTGAAGAAGTTTTTCCTAATGTTGAGCCTGAATTGATTTACCATGAGTCTGTGGCCATTACTCCTGATTTTCCCTTTGGGTGTCCT
>NW_017729032.1:245015062-245032214 GCF_001723915.1 Gavialis gangeticus
GGGCATCCTGACTGGGAAGGAGTTTTTCCTGTTATTAAGCCTGAAGCAGTCTTCCAGGAGTTTGCAGCCATTGGTCCTGGTTTTCCCCGGGGGGTGCCCTAATGAATAGTTGTTGCTTGGAGCTTCCTGCTGCTGGGGCAGGGAGACATAGTCCCCACCTGGGCTTTGGTGACAGAGCCTGCCCTAGCAGCAGGCAGCTCCTGGGGGCAGAGAGCAATTTCCCGCCCCCTGGTGGACAACTGGGAGCAGATCTGCTCCTGGTCAGACATCTACATGAGCACTACTGTGCCATTACTAGTCAAAAGTAAATTTGCTATTTCCATTTGCAGGTAGCAAATTTACTTGTGATTAGCAAGGTTTACTGCATAGTAAACGTGCACGTGTAGACTTACATGTTTACTGTACAATAAACTACACTGTTGTACAGTTAAGTGTCTCATGTAGATACACCCACCGAGTAATTGAATAAGCAATAACATACTGAAAAGTGATGTAATCACGCACTATTAAGAATGATTTTGTTAGATGAATAAAGGTCAATGGCATAGGACTATTGTGAAAAATCAAGAGAGAGGTCAGTAATGTATTTGCATATACACTACAATTATATGTAGAAGGATTTTTTTTATCCTTCAGGAATACAAAAGTTTGCTTTAACTTATGATTTTAAAAAGTATAGCAGGAAGTCAAATGTTATGACCAACTAATTGAATATTTGGGGATTCATAGATTGTAACTCCGGAAGGGATCTCAGAAGATCATTGGGTCTAGCCCACTGCATCAAGCAGGAAAGATAACTGGGGATCAGGTGACCCTAGCAAGGTGACTGTCTAGTCTCCTCTTGCAGATTTCCCGGGTAGGTGAGTGCACCACCGCTGCAGGGAGCTTATTCTACAGTCTGGACACCCTGACTGTGAAGAAGTTTTTCCTAATGTTGAGCCTGAATTGATTTACCATGAGTCTGTGGCCATTACTCCTGATTTTCCCTTTGGGTGTCCTGGTGAACAGTTGCTCTCTGAGCCCTTGATGTACTCCCCTAGTGTAGTGGTAAGCTGCTATGAGTTCCCCTCTCAGCCTTCTTTTCCTTAGGCTGAACAGTCCCAGATCCCTCAGCCTTTCCTTGTATGACTTGTCTTTTAAGACTCTGATCACATGGGTGGCTCTTCTGTGGATTCTCTCAAGCTTGTCCATGCCCTTGTTAAAGTGTGGTGCCCAGAACCGAACACAATACTCCAGTTGCAGTCTCACCAGTGCTGAGTACAGTGGAAGAATCACCTCCTTGATTTTGCTGGAGATGTATCAATTGATGCATACCAGAGTATTAATTGCCCTACTGGCTACAGCATCGCACTGCCAGCTCATACTCATATTGTGGTCTGTTATTACTCCCAGGTCCCTTTCATTTGTGGTGCTAGTCAGTTTGGTGCTAACAAGCCAGTAGGTGTGTTGGGATGGAGCACTTTACATTTCTTGATGTTGAATTTCATCAGGTACCGATCTGCCCAACTTGCTAGTCTGTCTAGACCTGCCTGTATCTGTAGCCTGTCTTCAAGCATGACCATGATCCCACATAACTTGGTGTCATCCGTAAACTTGGCCAGTGAGGTCTTCACTCCCACATCCAAATTGTTAATAAAGATGTTGAAAAGTACTGGACTGAGCACTGACCCCTGCAGGACACCACTGCCCACTTCTCACCATGATGACACAGATCTGTTCACTACAATTCTCTGGGTTCTATCCTGCAGCCAGTTTCTCACCCACCTGACTGTATCAGATTTAAGCCTACAATCCTCCAATTTTTTCATGAGGACATTGTGGAATACTAGATGAAAGGCCTTTTCAAAGTCAAGATATACAATGTCAACTTGCTCTCTTGTGTCCAGGTGGTGAGTTACCAAGTCATAGAAGAAGATGCGGTTGGTAAACCAAGACCTGCCCACGTGACAACCATGCTGGCTGCCATTCAGAATCTTACCTTCTGCAAGCTTATTGCAGATAGAGTCCTCAATGAACTTTTCTAGGATTTTCTGTATGATGGAAGTTAGGATGATTGGCTTATAGTTACCTGGGTCCTCCTTCCTGCCCTTCTTGTGGTTGGGCACAACATTGTCCCTGTTCAAGCCCTCAGGGACTTCTTCAGAGCACCATGAGTTGTGGTAGAGTTTTGCCAGGGGTTCCACAAGGACTTTGGCCAGCTCCTTCAGCACTCTCAGATGAAGATCATCTGGTTCTGCTGACTTGTATATGTGTATTTTTCTAATTGATCATACACTGATTCTACGGCAATAGTAGGCAGGTGATTATTCCTACCGTGCTTATCCTCTACTCTACCTGGAGTGGTTTTCCCCTTGGTCCAGTGAAAGACCAAGATGAAGTAGCCATTCAGGAGTTCAGCTTTCTCCTGGGTACTGGTAATCAGCTCTCCTGAGTTGTTGAGCAATGGCCCCACACTCCCATTTGTTTTCCTCCTGTTCCCTATGTACCTAGAGAAGGACGTCTTGTTGTCCTTGATTCCTGTTGCTAATCTAAGTTCAGTCACCACTTTAGCCTTTCTTATCTGTTCCCTGCAAATGTGGGCCATCATGGAATAGTCCTCCTTGGGGCCAATCCCATTTCCATTGTTTAGAAGCTTCTTTCTTCTTTCTTAAGAGGACTGTGATTTCCCTGCTTAGTCAAGAGGGCTTCCCAGCTTTCTGGTACCTTTTCTATGCATGGGAATGGACTTCTTTTGTGCTTCAAGGATTGTGACCTAAAGGAGCAACTACTCTTTGTGCACTACTTTCACCTTCGGTCCCTGGTCCCACAGCACTTGCCCTACTAGTGACCTAAGCTTGTTGAAATTTGCATTTTTGAAGTCCAAGACTCCAATCCTCCTATCCGATTTGTCTGCCTTATGTCGGACAGTAAACATGATGGTTTCATGGTTACCATTACTCAGACTTCCCTCTATATTTAAGTCAGTCACAAAGTCATCTCCTTTGGACAGAACCAAGTCTACGAGAGCATCACCTCTGGTTGTCCCATGCACCTCTTGAGTCAGGAATAGCTCCTTGACATGGTCAGGAAGGATCATGACCAATCCAACTTGGCAGAGTGTTCCTCCCAGGAGATGTCTGGATAATTAAAACCACCCATGGTGACCATGTCATGTGCATGTGCAGACTCACCCAATTCTTGGGTGAACTCCAGATCAAGTTCCTCTTCCTGGTTTGGTGGTCTATAGTACACACCTACAGTTAGGTTTCTCTTGCTGCCCCCCTTCTTCACTGCCCCCCCCCCAACTTGACCCAGAGGGTTTCAGGCTGAGGCTCTCATCTTCCTATCCTACTGATGCAGAACAATTCCCTCAGCTCCCACAAAAGTGGCTCACCCAGTGTCCCTATTTACAGTGCTTACTTGTCAGTTGCTCCCTGGACATGTTTGAATCAGTATCCCTGTCCCCCAGCAGTCTTAGTTTAAAGATTGAGAGCCTGATTTTCAGCCTCAGAAGTTTTACTGGTTGTATTTTTGCTTGCATACAACTGCTGACACTACAATTGGCTAGAGTTTAACACTTTTGACTACCTTTGTCAGTGTTATATAGCTTTTCAGAAAGAGGCTGTATCAGTAAGTGCCATACATGGTTACAATTCCTGGTCCCCCCAGTCGCTATTTACTGTGCTGCCTTGTGGACTATTGTATAATGTTTGTGATGGCCAGAACTAAGGAAATTAATAAGCAATAAATATGTGCTTCTTAGAAGCATTTGGAATTTTTGTCTAATATAAAGCTTGTATTTTTGTAACCCGCAAATGTAACTTGTAACTGTTTGTAGAACTGACTAGGCCTCAAAGACAAAGCTCTAGCTGTGAAATTAGCTAACCTAATGGTTTTTTCTTTATCAAAATTTAGCCTTGATGATGATAAAAACTAGATTCAACTGCCTGGCCTACCCAGCACATTGCAGGAAAGCACATCTCAAAAAATCATAGTCAGAGAGTTCTAAAGGGGTTGGATTTAGGCAGAGTAATATTAATTTCAAACCTGAAGATGCTGCATCATAATTTGCTTATTGGATAAACCCAAGTCTGGGTAGTAACCTTTTATAATAATTTTTAACACCTTTTAATTCCATAGGGTAATAGCTATAGAACAACATTGTAAGCAGCTCTAAACCAACAGATTAGCATAAGACTAGGAATAAAAAGTGTGTGCATCAGGTGACCAGTAGGAAGGAGGGAGCAGGACGGTAATTGCTGTTTCAAGCCCGGACTCTGGACTCCCAGTGTGAGTGAGGATCAGATCCCGATTAAGGGACCTTCCCCGGTAATCCCTCAGACAGCGTCAATCGGGGATGCCAGACTTTGCTGGAATCACCTGGCATGCACCTGGCATTAAGGGACTGCCGATAAGTTGCCAACCCATGTCTGTCTATTTGTTGTTTTCAACAGCCAGTGGCTGATACCTCACAGTGCCCTGCTAACCTGTGGCAGATTGATCTATTTATCTGTTGTTATTATCTGTTGTTATTATTTACTGTTAGCTCTTTAATACTGCATTATCTGCTTATTGCATTTATCTTTCTGTTAACTGGTGTGTGTGTGTGTTATAATAAACTTGCCGTTGCTTTACTCCCAACTCTGCCTTCTCCATCCCAAACCAAACAGCCTAGTAGCTAAATTGATATACTCACAGTGCCCAGCTGGCCTATGACAAATGTTGTGGAATAACAGTACATCCCTGGGTTGTGCATGTTCTCAGGAACCCATGTTGAAGCCTTTTTGCATGAACAGTTATTGAGCTACAAAGAAGATGAGAATGCCCCAGTTATTAGGTGAGAAAGTCAATCACCTGGGAAGTGGGAAACCTGAATTGCAGTGCCTGCTCCAAAGTGGGTGCACCTACATGTGCAATTAATAAACTCTGGAGCAGTTTGAGTTGGAGTAAACCATTCCTGGGCACAGTGTCTACACATTCCCCCAGGACAGCAGCACTTTGAGTCAGGACAGAACAGGCCTCCGGCTGGCTGGGTTGATTGGGCACAATTTAGCAGTGTCTATATGTGCATTTCAGCACAGTAAGTTACTCCACCATAAGATAGTACTATCTTATAGTGGAGTTAATTAATTTACTGTGCCCTAATACTGGTGCACATGTATAGTAGCTAATCAGTCCACTCCGCAGTAAAGTGCACATGTAGATGCACCCAGTCTGTTTCTGGGTAAAGCTAAACAACAGAGAATATTAATGACTGAAGCATGTCTGAAATCTTACATCTTGACAGTTTGGGGTTTAGGCACTTCACTTAGAGCCTATCCAGAGACAGCTTTATCCAGTTGGGACTCTCTCTCTTAAATTTAAGTGCCTGCACGCTTTCAAAGGAGTAAGAAGGGCTATTATTTTAGAAATGGGTGAAAGAGGAGTCTGTGGTGCCCCAATATATAAGAACCTTGAATCATCCTCATAGGATAGGGAGAACAGGTTCCAACCCTTCCTTGGTCTGAGGGGAGTCAAACACACATCTTCCACCTCCTTGGAAAGTCCCTTAGATTCCATGAGAGAGGCTGTTCTGGGTTTGTATTCTCTACTTATACAAAAGGTCGTTCAAGATTTGCTGGGCGAACTTACACAATAGGGAGCATGTCTGCTTTGTCTAATGATTAGGACGCTGTTGCAGATCATAAGGTGAACATTCTCCCTCTTCCTGACTCCCATCATCCATGTTCTCCAACACCTTCTGAACATTAACAGTTCCTTTTATATCCTAACTTTTATTCCATGGTGTGCATCACCAGAGCCAAACTCACTACAACACCATCTTTAGCTCTACTTCGCCATTGTCTCCAACCTACTGTCCTACAGGCTTTTCTGGCACCTGACTGTTGTCCAGGACTCACTCATCAGAACTCTTACCTCTTTGCTAGCCTTGACTAATCATTTGCCTTTCCTGATTCATCTCATATCGTTCAGGGAAAGGGGAGTGGAGAAGGGAAGTGGGGATGGACAATCCAGTAGTGGACTGAACTTAGTTCCTCAAAAGAACCTTCTCTTCTAAGAACCCTTGTAACAGGATTCTCTGGTCCCATTTTAGGCACTCATATAGGATGGTGACCCACTGGGCTCAAGTGCCCACTCCCAAGATTTTTTACGCATTTTACACTAGTCACTGAATGAAAGACAGAAACAGTCCTGGGAGTGAGCACCAGATCTTCCCCTTCGCTCATGAGTACCCTAACTAATAGCCTACAGATTTGTGCTGCTTCATGTTTTCTTTCTCTGGCCCAGTGAATTTTTTGACTGCAGAACTTTTGGATGGGAAATAATGGAAGTAATAGCACGATTTAATGCAAAACAGTGGGGAGGCAAGAAATGGAATGAATTCTTCTCTTTTGCAACTCCATCCTTCCCCACCACAGCTAGGTACTGACTACTCAATACAAGGACATAGATTTTTACGAATATTGTTGGGTCACTGGGACGTTCTACCTTCCTGTAGTTTTATAGGATAATTTCTTATAGCTATAAGTAGGGACCTTTTCTCCTGGATCAGCACTTTTGTACTAATGAGACTGCAATACCTAGAGTGATTCTGGCAGGGGACCAGGCTACATGTTGCTTCGCTGGCTCACAAAACCAACAAGGACAATTAATGAATATTAGAGGAATATCTTATAAGTATATTTTGACTATATCATATCATTAGGGCTGTGTGAAACAAACCTGTTTCGTTTTGATGTCTGTTTCACCATTTTGAAGGGACAGTGTTTTGTTTCATTGTTTTGTTTCATTTTGAAACACTGTTCTATTTCGTTTTTTCAAAACTGTTTCACTGTTTTGTCGCATTTTGACATTTTGCTCATAGACTATAATGGGAAATCATGAAAATGCCTAAAACTTTGTCATTTCTTGCCTGATTCAGATGAACCCCTCCTCAGCCCCTTCTGAGGATATAAAGCCTGCCATGTTTCAAGGAAATAGGTGCAGAAGTTTCTGGGAAACTGTTCAAAGCAAAACTCATGACACTTGCCAGCAGCAGCAGCCCCCTGTCATCTGGCGTGCAGATCCAGGGACCTGCACCCCCAGGAGAAGTCCAGCACAGCCCTGCAACCCGCCCAGGGGTGTGGGTCCTGGGATCTGTCGCCAGGCTCAGGTCCATGGGGCTGGCAGAACCATTCAGAGTGCAGCCCAGTGACAGGAGGCAGAGGAGAGCCAGGGCTGCATTCCACCTCCTGCCACTGGGATGAGCTCTGTGGGGCTGGCAGAGCTGCTCAGAGCTCAGCCCGGAGGTGAGGGAGAGCCAGAGCTGCACTCTGACTAGGTCTGCCAACCTCATGGAGCTCAGCCCAGCAGTGGGAGGTGGGGGAGAGCCAGGACTGTGCTCCACCTCCTGCTGCTGGGCTGAGCTCCTTGGGCTGGTGGAGCTGCTTGGATCACTGCCCTGGCTCTCCCCTGCCTCCTGCCACCAGGCTGCTTCAAAACGCAAAACATTTCAAAACTTTTGAAACATTTCAAGTGTCCTCATTTTGTTTCAAAACTGTTTCAAAGCTTTTTGTTTCATTTCAATTTCGCTGTTTCAAGCTCAAAACGCATCAAAACGCATCAAAACAGCTTCAAAATGAAATATTCAGCAAAATTTTGCACAGTCCTAATAATCATGCATAGATCTTGTTTGTGTTAATTTAGAAAACTTTCTAAATAAACTGCATTTACCACTATTTGAAATAACTAGTATTTTATATTTTATAAATATGGGGAAAGGATGCCAATTTGTACCACATAACTTGTTTTGAGACAAAGTAAATCAACCATGACTACAGACTATCACCAAGATTGTCCAGATTATTCTTTACTGTTTTAGTTTCCTCCAAATCTCCAGGTATTTTTCAATAACTTTTCAAATGTGTTTGTCCTATTATTATTTTCACAGTCATGTGTTGACTAGGTAATAATAAACAAAATGAAACTTTACTGAACAATAATAACCAAAAAAAAAAAAATCCATTTAAAACCAAATAACCCCTACCAAGTATGAGATATAGACTAGTCTTTCTTGCTTGAAAAAAAATCACCTCACTCAATTTGATAAGTACTGTACTTTCAATGAACAAACAAGAGAGATAATGAATAATAACTGTGTATTCAAATATACCAAAAAACTGCTTATGTTAATAATAATAGTGTGCTGAAGTGATCCTACACAAATGCAAGGTTCAGAAGGGAGAAGCAGAGATTCTGAATGATGGAGGCATTGATTTAAGGGTCATAAATGGAAACTGTGGGATGATTTTCAGAACAACACACCAATATAGAAAGGTATTTTCAAGATGCTAGCTTGACTGCAGTTTTGCAGCAGAACTCAAACTTTGCCATAGACCTGTGCTCCAGGATCTCAGTTTTCCTTTTTGTACGACTTGAAGTGTTTTGTCCTTTCTCCCTATTTGCAAAGAGAGTCTTAAAATCTTAAACCTCAATGCCCCTTGAGTCTTCCAAGGGCCTGAAATAATGTTTTGAAGAAGCTAGAACCCCTTGTGGCTCTGTGGACTATGTGACTCTGCAGCTGGTAAATTTGACATTTTTCCAATATACCCATATGATTCAATGCTTTTTTTTTTTGCTGTAGACCTGATTATTATGCTGGAAGTGGGCACCCATTTTGTTTCCAGTCTCTTCTCCCTTTTGGGACTGCCTGCAGCTGTCTTTTACTCACAGAGGAAAATTAATTTATTATAGGAGGGAGGCCAGGGAGTTAAAAATGAGATTCTATAGCACATTGTCCATAAGACAGGGAAAAAAAGAGGTGGAAGGCTGTTGTTAAGGTACCACATGCCTGTGACAGATGATTTGATAATGTAGGATATGGTGGTGAAATTCCCTGAGTATATATTGGGGTGAATACAAGAGATTAAAAACACAGGTTGAAATGTTGCTGTGTGTCTGCTATAGACACCTGATACTGGAGAAAATCAGAAATAAAATAACCTAGCTAAAGCTTTCTCTGTGATTTCCTAGATTGATTATCTTCCTACCCTCTCTTTCTCCCAACACGCACGCACAAGGAGGGGTTGTAGGTTATTATTCCAGAACTAATAGGAATAGTAGGTTTCATTCCTCTGACTGGTTAATTTTTTATTCCTTGTGTGAACGGTCAGGTGGTGAATTTCACCTTCAGTGAATAAGAGGATCACACAAGACATTCATTTCTGATAATCTGAATAAATACAATGGTGCCCACAATGCACTTGAAGGCAGGCACATGTGATTCCTACAAATCAGAAACAGGAAGTCTGATAGTGATTAATATCCCTGCCTGCAAAGTGCCCTGAAAGATATCCTCAAGCTGTTCCACACACAGAGCTGACACACAGCTAGTATAAATGAGTGTGGCCACATTGACTCCAGTGCAGATGCTCTGATTTACACCAGGCGAGGATCTTGCCCAAGGTCACCATGGAAGAATTAAGGCAATAATTAGATGCTCTGTTTTGCAAATAAAAATCACAGTGGCAGTAATGAAAAGCTTTCCAGTACATCACTTACTACAGAGCTGCTTGGTTTTTTTTTTAAATTAGGTCTTAAAATTAATTCTGTTTAAGTGACTAACTAGACAGTCAACATTCTGCATGGGGAGCACAGACGGGCTGGGATAACCAAAACAAACAGGACTGAATTGCTTCTGATTTTCATATTAATAGAAGAGTTCAGCCTAGAGAGAAAAGGTTAATTTGCTTTTCAAAGAGTTTATGAAGGGAGCGATCATGGCTAGTGTGATAATTTATGCCTAAATCATATGTTTAAAGGCAAAACTGATTACACAAAAGCTAGAGACATCATTAAAATATTGTATCACCAAAATGTTGACAACTTTCTGTTGTTTTTTTTAAATACATGAATCTATTTAAATACATGTTTTGACGAATGAGACAGATTGACAGCAATAAATACCGTAACAGAATAAGCATTATTCCACATTGCAATGTGACTCAGCCTTCATGTTCCTAGCTCTGACAACTTACAATATATTCTGCTACTGATGGAGCTTTCCCCCCAAAATAATGCTACCCGTGCATATTGAATCTTCACTTATATTCAGGACCCTTAAAATTCTATTATTTTAAGAGTCTGTGCTTTTTCAGTGATATTTCTTATCTAGATAACAGGAATTCCCCTTAAACAGGCATGCTCAGTCTCCAACCTATGGGTCAAACGCAGCCCACAGTCTGTGGTATCCAACCCATGGGGGTCCCCACAGGTCAACAAATTTGGTGGCAGGGAAGCAATTGCAATTAATATTGCCACCCTCACCCACTGCCAAATTCCCAAATGCCAAGCACCATGTGATGGGTTGGAGCTGGGCCACACCCTTTCCCCTCCTGTTGCTGGATTGGACTGGGCTATCACCCTGCCCCCATGCGAGGCCAGGCTGTCTGTCCTTCCCCCTCTTGCTCCTTGTATGGCTGAATTGGGCTCTGCTATGACCATCCAGGTACTGGATTGGGAACACCAGCCAGATCTGGTCCATGGACCAACCAGGCACTGCCCATCTGGCTTGCCATGCATAAAGATTGGGCACCACTGCCCTAGAATCTAGTAGGATCATTCAAATTTTAATTTATCACAAATAAATAGACCCAACCACATCTACCAAAAGTTGGAATAACTGATGTGGGATACTGCAGAATTTTGTTTTATTGCACTGAGTTATTAAAATAAAGCCTTGGGTTTCATCCCTTTAAGTAAGATTTGGAACATTTTTCATTATGAAAAGTGTAGTGGGCACAAATTCATCTATGATATAACTCAGCTGAAATAAATAGTATTACTTCATGGATGAAGAAGGCCTTTTTGAATTTAAAGAAACTATTTAGGTTCTATGTGGCTTTTTTGTTTCATATGACATAGCTGTCACCTTAATCAAAAGTACACTCAATATGTATTTTTCTATGGATTATTTGTTGTCTGTGTGTCCAAAGAAGCCCGAGAGATTTAAATAATGAATTTGCATTCTTGTCAAAGAAAATTATTCATACAGTCCAAGGCCCCTAGAAACACATATACATGTATACAGGTGAGCTGTCTCAATAAATTCAATGAGGTGACTCATATGCATACATTTTCTCACCTACATACCTGCTTTCATGATCAGGGCCTAATTCATTATCATGCATTCAGTAGAGAAGTGATGCCTCACTATTTATCCTATCTATAAAAAGTATCTGGCATGCAATGTACCCAAGTAATTACTTCACATTTTTAATGATGGATGGGGAACAGAAGGAAAGGAGTGTGAAAAGCTCAAACATTTCACAGACAAATATGTTTTCCCACACACAAAAACATTTGCCTGCAGAATATGTCTTGACAGCTTAATTGTTTCATATGGTAAATGTCTTATAATCATATAAATATTTACCAGCAGGAAATTCCATATAATCTAAACAACATGTAAGACAAATTACAGTGAGGGCTAAAGAAAGTCTAACAAAGTCCAGTGTATGTGGCCATTGCTTTTTGGTCATAGAAGCAAAGAAACAAAGGCAAGGCTGATTGGTAACAAGTGCTTGGGCATCAGTGCTCATTCTATTTCATGATTTGATCAAACTACTGAATTATTGTGTGACTGACTTGCAAATGGATGCCCTTGATAGGACAGGAGCCCTGAGAATTACCTTTACTGCGATTGTTCTGTTTTAAATGTAGAACTAGAAAGTAGTGTCAGGTCAGGTCCACTTACAACTGTTAACACTGAGTGCTGGGTGTCAGTTAAATAACTTGCAAGCTTTAGCGTGACAATGGCTACGGGCACAGGAGCACCTTAGAGGCGGGTACCAGTCCTACCCCTGGTGAAGGAACTGAGGTCCACTCCACGATAGGGAAGACTGGGCTCTTTAACCCTGGTCAACAGTCAGTCTAGGCCCTGATAGACAAATAGATGATCACCTTTCCTTTGGCATCTCCTACAGCTGGCTCCAAATATACTGGCACTTGCCTTTTCTTTGGATTAAACCTGCAAGGTTGAAATGGGGTCACTGTTGTGTGGGCAACTCAGTGTTTCCATATACACTGTCTAGGCTTTTGCACCCTAGAGAGGTCACCATGTAATCTTTAAGTCAATAACTAGAAAAGAAATCATTTATTTTAAAGTTTACATTAATTATCTTGCTTGCATTATCAGCAGAAGATATTCAGAGGAGAGAGTGACAAAATATGAACAAGTCATTAAGACATCCCTTCCATGTTACCTGGACATAGTCCTGAACCCTCATTGTGAAATCTCAATTTAAATAAGACTTGAAGACTTTTTAGATGAGTTGAAATATGACCTGATAACTTGTCTGCCCAGCAGTGATATTGACATCCTCTTTTTGTTACATCCAAGATACATCTTTTTGCTCCATGTTCCAGAACCTGTTTTTATAATATGGAAAAATAATAGTTTACACTAAGAAATTCTGTATACTTTTTGTCATTTTCATTGCAAAATGTTTCAGTGTGCATGAATGCTTCAAACACTGAACTGTACATATGGCAATTCAGTATATATGTTTTCGTACATTATTTTTAAAATCTCTTGTATTTGACCAGAGTGCACATTTAATCTGACTACAACACTGTTGGTTTGTTATTAAATGGGTACTGAAGAACTACCAGACTTCATAGTTTCATAGTTTCTAGGGTCGGAAGGGACCCGAGTAGATCATCTAGTCCGACCCCCTGCCATGGCAGGAAAGAGTACTGTGGTTGAATGACCCCAGCAAGGTGTTCATCTAGCCAGCGAGGTGTACATCTAGCTGCTCACTTAGGTTTTTCATTAGTGTTCCTTGGAAACCCTTTAAAAGTAGGATATCAAAAACAGAATAACAGCGGTACATTGTCACTAAGGAACAAGGAACAGAATATTGTGAAGCGACTCATCACAATGTTAACCCTCATCGATATTCTGAGGAGAATTTCCACAGGGACAAATATTACCTTGCACAGTTTTTATGAGATCACTACTTTTTCACCTACGACGCTTTTAGTTAATCTCTTATTGTGCAATACTAACCTAATCCAAGAAGTAGATGTGGACAGCAGCTTTGAACATTAGGTTCGGCTATTGGAGAGGGAAAATAAATTACCCCTTCTGTTGAAAAAGCCTATGGGAGAAGCCTGATGCAGCCTCCCTGAAATATTCTTGCAACACAGCAAATTTCCCTCGGTCAACTGTCTGACTATATTCTTTCAGCACTGTCAGAGAATACAAAATGATCAGTCTACAGATTGACTGGCATCTGGGGGCAGGCACAGTATGGCTACAATAGGACATAGACTATGAGAGTCACCCACTGACAACTGCCTCTGGAGCCAGCCGTTAAGTAGGTGGTTTTCGTTAGAAATAGCATAGACTGGACAGAATGATTACCTGAATGAATTTGTATTAACAGAAATGTCAACTGCAAATCAAGAGAAGTAGGTCTCTCTTCTACTTAGCAGTGGTGAGACCTCATCTTGAGTAGTATGTACAGTTTTGGAGCCCACACTTCAAGAAGGGTGTGGACACATTGGAATGAGTCCAGTGGAGAGTGACTAAATGATGAGAGTACTGGGAAGCATGACTAATGAGAAAAAACTGAAGGAACCAGGGTTATTTAAGCTGGAGAAGAGAAGGCTCAGGGAGATTTAATATAAGTCTTCATATACATGAAGGGAATTTTTAAAGAGCCTGTTCTCTGTGGCTATAGGGGACTGGACTAGAAGAAATAGTTTCACACTGGAAATTTAGGTTGGAGATTAGGGAGACCTTTTGGACTATGAGGTCAAACATTGGAACAGGTTACCTAGAAAAGTTGTGGAATCTCCAGCCTTGGAGGTTTTCAGGAGCAGGTTAAACAGACACTTGGCTGGGATAGTTTAGTCAGGGAGCATCCTGCACTGAGCAGGCAGTTGGATTAGATGATCCCATGAGGCCTTTCCACCCTAGCTTCCTATTATCTTATGATCTCTATGACCATTTGCCCAAATTCCTCAAGATTGAACACAAGGGAACAGTAACTATGTTCCTACTGAAATCAGTTACCAGCTGGAGCAGGAGCAGGAGCAGGTCATAAGACTGCATGAAATACATACTTGCAAATTATTCCTTATTTTTTTGGAATTGAAATTGCTAGAGCAAAACTGCTGTCACCCCTTATATTATAGCTGCCTCCAGTTTTATAACCAGGGACTCCCAGGTTTGTCAGCTAGACCATCATACCACACTGATGGCAGTAAAAAAACCCAGACAAATTAACCAGCGTACATGTGTGAGGTGGCATAACAAGGATGCTGATGAAGTTCAGTCACCATAAGTAAAAACAGCGGGTGTTCTAGGAAGCATAGTGATATATAAGGCCATTCGTGAAAAGCCATATAGTCTGCATATCTTTCCATTTTCATTAACTTCTGATCTAGGAGCCATTCATGAACATGTTTTCAAATTTTAAGAAGTGAGGTATAAATCATTGGCAACAATTTTAGATACCCAGGCCCATGTTGCAGTAGAATTAAAGTTGATGGCTGTGCTGTAACTGTGGAATCCAATATAAAGTGGCCATTTTAGCACAAAGCTACACATATTTTTATTGCAAATTGATAAACCAGACATTCTTCATTGTAAAATAAATGGGATTTTGCTTTAGCTAGTATTTAAATACCCAATGCCAAAGCAATATATAAAAAAAATTGAAGTGATGAATAAGACAGATCCCAACTCAGTTTGACACATCCTTCTCATAGAATTCAAAGCAGTGTATTTTAAATGATGCAGATATACTGTAAGCTGGATGAAGGGCTGTAAGACTGTGATTTTAATGAGATGGAGTGTTTCGTGCAAGGTAAACATTCAATATTTCCAGGCAATGACTTTCGAAACTACCTAAGAGATTTGGATGCTGGACTGGAAGGGAAGTCCTGGGTCATGGAGTTCCCTGCTATTACCACCCAGTCTGTCGGTATACCACTGTCTCTTAGCTTAAATAGCTCTTCTCCTTGGTAGCTCTGCCAACAAAGCCATAGTAGCAGAGGGGCTGTAGGGTATTCAGGTCTTTACTTATATGTCCCTTCCCCATTGTTCTAGTAACCATACTGTTTTAGATACTACGTTTAGCTCTTCTCATTGATGTATACCCATGGTGTAATTATAGAGAGCTACCATGTCCCTATCAAATCTCTGTTTGCTATATTTGCAAGCTCTGAACTTTTTGTTTCCCCTTGTATGACAGGTTCTCCTTTCCATTCATCATTCCAGTGGCCCTTATTCCATTGCCTATTCTAGTGCGCTTATTCCAATTTGCATGTGTCTTTTTAAAAAAATGGGTTATGACAACTATTCACAGTATTCGAGGAGAAGTCTTAACATGCTTAGATAATGCTGCCATTACTCCCCTTTCTCTGCTGGCAATAGTATGAATGGAACACCTTTAGTTTCAACACTGCATCATATTAGCAGCTCATACTCATTCTGTGACCAACTGATTCATGTCTCGTACCTCCTCATTAAATAAACTTCCAGCTTAAAGCAGATATTCTTGTCATTAATCCTTAAGTACAGGCCATATCCTTTTTATCTATTCAATTTCATTGTATTTCTATTGCTGCAGTCCTCAAAGTCATCCCATGCTCCCTGTGTGATATTTCAGTCCTCCTCCATATTGAGAATGCCTCCCAAATTGATGTCATAGCATATTCATACTTTTTGTGCCAAAGGAACTAATATAAATGTTAGACAAGAAATGGGCCCCTCATGATGCCCTAAATATGCCAGTAGCTAGAAGAATAGTCACCTAGCATAAAAACAGTGACACAACTGTAAGAGTCTAATACTTATATAGCTATCCTCACAAGGGAGCAAGGATAAGCTATGCTGGAAAAAGGTACCATTATACCAGCATAACAGCATCCATGCTCAGTGCTGTAGTAATTATGTATGACTCCTAGGGCAAAGCCCACAGTGGCAGCCCACCCTCACCCTGTGCACAGATCGGGGGGAGGGGCACCTCCCTGCCCCTCACCCCCGTGCTTGCCCAGGAGTGCACACAGCAGCAGGAGCTACTCTTCCCCCATTCCTCCATCCCCCCAAAAGAGCCACTCACAACTCCATCCCGAACCCTGCCCCAGCTGGGCAGTGCCTGTTGGCGCCCCTTTGCTTTGGTGCCCAGGACGGTCTCCCCATTCTCCACCCCATTACTATGGCACTGTCCATGCAAAATACACCTATAAGAAAGAACACCTGACAAATACTTAAGCTTTTTATAAATTTATCTACATGGAATTTGATAAATTCCTAAAATGGATTATATATCAAGGTTCCCTGCAAAAGCAGAAAACTAGATCTGATGACCTAGGAAGTCAGTGCCGGGTCTGTGTCCTGTGTTCCTAAGTAGTTCTCATTTATATACAAGCCTGAAGTATCCTGTTTAATGCAGAGAAGCTCCCCCTACACCTTTCTCTACAGCACAGACTAGTTTTGCAGGCTGTGCATGAAACTAGCCATAATTCTACGCCAAGGCTGTTGGCAGCAGTGTACCAGAGCAGCACCATTAGTTGTCCACTACAACTGGGATCCAATGAACAAGAGAAATAATGCTAGAGGAGGAAATAAATACAGGGCCAGGCTCCCCATGGGCTGGGTTTGATTGATGCCTCAAGTTTTCATTTTGGTAATTTGGTCAGGTTAAATTTGTGATGCCACTGACTTTTAATGTGTGAACCCTGGTGTCACTCTTTGTCCTGAAGATCCCCCTCTGGTCATGTAATACACCCATTTTTATTTGATGGAAATCTAAACAAGTAAAGCTGGATGGCCCTCACTTTTATTCTAGATGCCTCATGCAGGGTTTCTGAAAAGAACTGTTATAAAGATTTTTCAAGGAAATGGGGGTCATCTGCTGCAGTGAACTGAACATAATTGGGAAGTACTACAGCTGTCCTCTATTTGGAAATGCATTGCCTGTGTGCAAAGTCTAGTTCAGTTTTGTATGAGTTTGTGGCTTTTCAGGCTATTTATAGCAGCTGTAAATGAAGCAGCCTCCCTTGCCCCCCACTGCTGATTTTTCACCTTAAGTTAAATTGGTGTATAAATATTGTAACAAATAATTTTCTACTTACAGCTTAAGAAGACAGATATAAATTGAGGTTTGGGCAAATATAGCAT
>NW_017729032.1:245037214-245077859 GCF_001723915.1 Gavialis gangeticus
GATTTTTCACCTTAAGTTAAATTGGTGTATAAATATTGTAACAAATAATTTTCTACTTACAGCTTAAGAAGACAGATATAAATTGAGGTTTGGGCAAATATAGCATGCAACATCCTGATGGGGAAGGTCAGCAGTGTGCCTTTCTGTCTCTGCCCTTGCCTTTAGAATTTATAACAGCCAGAAATAAAATTACCAGCTTCTCTTGCCCCCACCACTCCCACCTTTTGCAGATGTATATGGAGGAGAAAGGCTGTGATACAAAATGGACTTTTAATTGGAAATTGGACATTGCCTTAAAGCTGAAAAACTTCCTGGAACTGTATACCCTACACGATATAGTATTAAACTAACCACTATTTTAGAACCAGGAAGATTCTCCTAGCATTGACCACAGCCAGCTAATGATTTTTAAAAAATATTAAAGCCTTTTCAAGCCAGTATGTTCCTTAAAATATGTCCTTTGCTACATGTATAAAGCACAACCTGATTTCTGAAATGGACAAGCTGGATGCATGATCTCAATCAATATGTGTGCCATCGAGGTGACAACTTTGTTAGACAGAGGCTTGTGAAGCTCTTGGTAATTAGAGCAATGGGGGACATATAGGTAAGGGCTTGTCTACACTCTTTCCCCTATGCCATAATGGTTGTGTTGGTACTGTATTTTCTCACATATAACGCCCACCTTTTCTCCCAAAACCAGCTGTGGAAAATTGGGGGTTCACATAACACAAAAGGAGAAAAGATCCCCACAGTTCTGGAAATTTGGGGGTGGGAGCAAGGAAGTGACAGCATTGTGTTCCCAGAGCCATAACAATTAATGCTGTCACCACACCCCCTGTCCATGCCACAAATTTCCGGACCCATGGGCACACCCCTGCTCCTCAACCGCGCAATAAATTGGGCCGAATTCTAGCATATAGTTCCAGAGCCTTGATTCATGGCCCCAGAACCAGTGCTCAGGGTTAGACTGGGTCCTGCCACATGGTGCCAATGCTGATGTGCTGGTTTGGGTCCCATCATGTGACCTCAGTGATCGTGTTCTGGATAGGGCCCTAACACCCAGGCCCAGCTGTCATGCTGGATTGGCCTCCAGCTGTGGTCCCATGACTCCAGAGACCCTAGACCTCCAGTACTTACCCATGCTCTATGGTAAGATTTCTTTTCTTTCTTGGGGCCTTTCAAAAATAGGGTGTCTCTTACATTCAGGGGTGTGTTATATGCCATATCATATGGTAAGTAGGCAGCACCCCTTAGTGGCAACACAGATAGGGTTGGTTTTTTTGCTAGCTTAGGTACTGTACCTCCCTGAACACCAAAAACTGGAACAGCAGTAGCACCATTATGTCAACATACCTGATGCCACATCAGGAAGCTACCCTGGTGAAGAGTCGTGATCTTTTCTTATCTGTACCATGACTTTCTAATGTGGACCAAGCATATGATACAAAAATAGATATAATGGTGAGCCTGCTCACCATACAGTGCCCAGGACAATAGAGTGGGGCAGGCAGGCAGAAGTAGGAGGAAGAATAGAATCTAGCTGAGTTACTTTCAAAGAAGACAGAGAAGTAAGGGACTCTTGAAGAAGAAATGAAGTAGATTAGTGGAGTCTCCCTCTATTAGGTGATAAAACATGTCATTTAACTTTTGGGGTGTTACTCTTCTTACACCATGGACTTGTGTAAACAATAAGGGTCACATAATCTTTTTGAAAATCTGCTTGCAATTCTGGTAAAATATAGATTGTAGTAAAAGTGTTTTATTCCTCTGTATTGCAGATCAGCACATACATTATAAACCCCATCTATCTTGAAAATGATGCATCATGTGCTGTTTTGCAATTCAATAGCTTATTTTGCTCTTTTTGCCTCCAGGGTCTTCAGGACCTGGGTAAATTTGTACATTATTAGAAAAAGAAGAAGAAAAAAAAGAAAGAAAACAGGTATTACAATGTTTGCTTTCTCCTCTGACCATTTGTAGTCTGATGAGTGCTTAGGACTGAGAGAGGGTGACCAAAAGAACAGGCCACTGAAATGGGCTGCAGGAGACTTGAGTTTGATTTCCTCTTCAGTTACAGATTTCATAGATAACCATGGGCAAGTCAATTAATCTGCCTAAAGGCTCAGTTTCCCAAGTTTAAATGCAGATATAATCCCCTTATGAGTGTGAGGAAATCATACACCTTAGTGACAAGTACTATGTAAGTACCAGCATCTAGCCAAGGAAACACTTTCAGATAAGAAGCCACACTGAGACTAACCTCTGAAGGGTTATTCAGAGACACTTAGATGCCAAAATTCTGCTGAAGTCCAGAAAAACCCCCCCAGAAAACTGCTAAGATGGTAGTCACCAAACATTACATGTTAGCTTGCAGAATTCCCTAGGTGCCTATGGGCATGTCTAATGTGCAATAATCAGTGCAATAATTAGTTCTGTAAGAATTTACTGTGTAGTAAACCTGCCCTGGTCAAGCGTCTGCACATGCAGCCATCTGGGGGCAAATTTGCTCCTCATGGCAGTAGCCTACTCCTGGCCTCCTCTGACTCTGTGCCACCCCTCTGTACCAGCTAGGGGGAGGTGGAGGCTCTGGCCACAGCTTCCTGTGGCCAGGGGCCCTCTTTAAAAGCTAGGCCTGTGTAGTGGTCCCTGGCCACTTGCATTTCTGGCCCAGAGAAGTCTGCACCATGCTGACACAGCTCTCTCTGACTTTGCTGCTAGAATCTGTGCCCACCATGTGATGGCAGTTCTGCCCACAGACTCTGGGAGCAATGAGTCATGTCCGGGGCTCCTGCTTGCCACCCTGCTTACCATGATTTGCTGCTACAGCAACTGCTTCCCAGGTCAATGTTAGCCCTGCCTGCTTCCCCGTGCTGTGTGGTTACGCTCACCACAGCATCTGAGGCCCCCTGCCACCATGCTACTCCTGCCCAGCACCTGGGCTGCCACACAAACCTCAGCAGGGACACCAATGATGTGCACATAGGTACTGCCACCAGTGCCATGTATGAGCTCCAGAAGCTCCAATCCTGCCTGCCCAGACAGCCAGAAATGGTGGCTGAACATCATCCAGAGCATCTGGGATGAAGAGCAGTGGCTGGAGTCCTTTTGGATGACCCAGACCACCCTCTAGGAGCTTCTCGATCAGCTCCACCCATATCTGGAGTGGTAGGTCACCACCATGTGGCTGCCCCTCCCTGTGAAGACCCAGCTGGCCATCAATATGCCCAAGCTGGCCACACCCACTAGCCTGAGCTACGTTGGCCACCTCTTTGGTGTGGGCAAGGCACCTGCAAGGGGGGGCCATCCTGGTAGGTGTACGGTATGCTCTAGGATATGTTGGGGCAAAGCATGGTCTGGGACCTCAACCCCTTGAAGGTGATGGCAGGGTTCTGCACCCTAGGCTTCTTCTAGTGCATGCAGGCCCTGATAGGAACCCCATCCTTGTCACCTACCCACTCCATGGTGACCACCCCTATTACAGCCAGAGGGGCTTTCACTCCATTGTGCTGCAGGCCATTGTCGACTACCATGGTGCCTTCACCATCGTGAGCATTGGCTGGACTGGCAGTTCCCAGGATGCCCACATATTCTGAAACCATCCTGCCAGACCTGGTGAAGTGTGGGTGCTTTGTACCAGATGTGTCCGACCTACAGCTGGGCAAGATGATGGTTCCACCCGTCATTGGGGATCCCACCCTGCTCCTCCCTTGGCTCATGCAGCACTATACAGGCCAGCTGGACCCACCAGACACATTTCAACAGGTGGGTCAGACCTGCATGCTGGTGGAGTGCACCTTTGGCCACCTGCAGAGACACTGGCACACCCTCACCACCCACCCCAAGGACACTGAAGCCAACATCCCCCAGGTTATCATTGCAACCTGTGTGCTGTATAACACCGTGTGGTCCAGGGGGGAGCTGTTCCATGAGGTGTGGGTAGAGGAGGCACAGTGGGTGGAGGATGCCTGTCACAGGGAGCATCAGCTGTGGCAGCAATGATAGAAATGCCCCCTCCCCGCCCCCTGAGGCCCCAGGCAAGCTGCACACCTGGCAGAAGGGGCCAAGACACTGGGTGTGAGAGGCACTGATGGACCAGCTGTTGTTCCACTCCCCATTGTAGGCCACCTGGATGGCTGTGCACGGACCCCAGCCCAACTGCACACATCCAGCACCATGCTCACTGTGAACATTTTTCTCCAAAGCACTTTATTCTTCTCCCCAACAACAGACCTCATCCCCAACCTCCCTCCCCAAATAACAGACCTCCTTCCTCCTCCCCAAGACCCACAGAGACCCTCCACCAACTACTCCATTCATCACCAGTAAAGCACCCTGTTGCCCATGCAGACTATGTACAGTGTGCTCTGCATGCCCTCCCAGGGTATGGGGCAGTGGACAGGGGGCACCTAGGGCGTGGAGCCTGGGGACAGGTGCCCAGCACCCTGGCTTCTGGCTTCACCACCATGGGTGCACATGCTACGATGAGGCTGTCAGGCAGGGGGCTCACCCAGTGATACAGACAAAAGGTAGAGCAAAACTAAACTCCTAAATTTCTGGAGTAGACCAACCCCATAGAAATGTTTAGAGCACATGCAGCATTGAGCTCAAAGTGCAAACCACAGTCATTTTTGCCCAGAAAGGGAATGGGTTTGATGGTGCCCATCTTACATAATAGCCTAGTGATTAAAAACGTTGCTCGGTAGATCCAAAATGTGCACTGCCTACCATCCAGAAAATTGCCCTAACCCTACAGTTTCAGTGGGAGGCACCTCCCAGGCCTCCTGTAGAAGGAAGTCCACAGAGCTGAAAGGAATGAATGACTTATCAGAGCCAAAAAGAAAATGAGAGGAGCTGAGTCTGTGGCCTAGTGGGCAAGGGATGGGAGATACCTGGGTTTTGTACCTTGCTTTCCAGGATTGTCTATTTGTTTAACATTAGACAGTCACTGAATTGCAGAACGGAAGTAATCCAGAGAGCAGAAACCCAATGCTCCCTTCCCTGCAAAGGTAGGTATTCAACCTTTTTAGATTCAAAGCACCCTTCATTAGATTCAGGGCACCCCTTGGAAGATGTCAGCTCTTAGTTTTCATTTTTTTTGTTACTACAAAAAATACTAGAGCAATATTTTGGTGCAAAGAACTCAGAGGGACCACAATAGGGCAACATGTTTTTAACACTATGAATTCCTATTCAAAAATCTCTGGGCATCTCTGGGTGCCTGCAGTGTCGTGTATTCAGTATCCCCCTCTTCAAATGGTGGTGGGAGTGCTTTAACTAAAGCTCACTAAATGAGCTGTAGTTAAAGTGCCCCCATCACTATTTTGAAATGTAGGGATGTTGAACATACATAACACAGAGGCTGCTTGAGCATGCTTATTAGAACACTTCAGCAGACTCACAGCAGTCTCAGTTAGCTGAGACTTAGTTAACTGAGTCTGCTTCAATGCATGCTAATTAGCATGCGCTGTAGCAGAAGTCTGACATGTGTAAAGGTGCCGCCTATGTTCATCTTGTGAATCATATTTGCCCACCTAATAATGCTAATATTGTCCAGCATCCTTAAAAGATTATTAAAGCAGTGTCCATCCTAACAACCCTCTCACACAGGATCCAGCTAAGGACATTGTAGTCCTGGAATTAGGGGAGATTAAAAATGGTGACTAAACTTTGCATATACTTCCCTTGGTCTTTGAATGTCTGTTATCAAGTGTAGTTTCATCTCATTGCTAAGACCATGATATACAAAGGAATAACAACATTTCTTTCAGTGGTAAATAAAACAGTCCAATAGTACAACTGCGTTTTTTAATATATGTACTTGCAACATGCAGCAGTTTTAATTACCTTGAAGGGAATGCACTTTGTCTTAATGGAGATCAATGCATTTTGTTTATCAAAGAAATATAAACATATTTAGTAGCTAATTACACATAAGAGTTATTACATACAGACAAAATGGACACCCTTAAAAACTGTGGACAATGTTAAAACAAATCTTATGCAAAATGTCTTCAGATTTTTAAGACAATGCTTTGTGAATGCTAAACTCTTCTCAGATAGAGTTGAAAAGCCTTTCTAAATTAGGAGCACAATGCGTGAGTTAATGCAGCATCAGGACAGCCATGAATCATGCATAATCTCTTTTAAACCAGGTTTCACTGTCCCTATGAATAGTCATACCAAAGGGTTTGGCTAGAATTACCCATCTGTACCCCTACATAGTTCAATGTAAGGTTTCTATCAGGTATCAAGGATTACAGGAAATTGTTATTTATCCCTCAGCTTTCATTAAAACAAATATTATGGAGGATTCATATTTTTCTTCATACGTACAAATTTATTGTAAGTGTAAATCCAACTTTCATTGTTAAAACATAGGTCTAAACTCTGTGTGAGGTAGGATCTAATTGGGTGTCGGTATGAATGAAAAAAATCAACAAATAATCAAAGCAACCTCCTCTAGGAGGCTTTACCTTTGCATATGTCTCTCCCCATGGAATCAGTTAAGTGAAGCATAACTGGTCCAGCTCAAACAATAAAGACAGGGCTTCCCAATTTATTCCATACTAGTATCACTTCAGTGATTTCAACAAAGTTACCTTGAATTTATGTATCTGTCATCTCTTAATACACTGCTCTTTGGAGACCTGTAAGCTATTTACATTCAAACTCTGGCCCAGAGGTCACTTGGGACCTTTGAAGGCATCTGTAATAAGAAAATACATGTGTAATTATGAACTGAAAATATCTTCCTTAAGCTTCACCTGTGCCTTTTAAATAGCAGCATTTGAACAGCAGTTAATGTTATATGGATGCAGTAAGTCTCTTTCCTCACATCACCTTCCCTTCAAGCTCAGAGGCAGTTTTGGTGGGTGCTCCTAGCTCACTTAACAATTGCTGTCCTGCCCTTCCTACAGCTATTAAGCAGCAGCTCTCCTGCACTCAAAAAGAGAAGAGGAGAGAGCAGCTCTAGCTATTCCACAGACAGTAGTAGCTGTAGCTATTCCAGCCCACCTTGTAGTAGCCCGAAGAGAAACGGGTAGTTGACTGGCTCTGCATGGACAGTCCCCTGCCCCACACAACCATCTTCAGGCTTGATTGTCCTTGGACCTACCTATTCTAACTTAGCGCGGCTTTTAATTATGTCTTAGGATCAGCACATCTGATGGGGATCCACAGAATAAAATAACTCCCCAACACTTGGGGAGGGTGGAGGCAGCAGGGTATTTGTAGGTGGTTTATGCTCCCTTTGTGCTAAGGCCAGTGGGGCAAAGGAAACAAGGTATTGGCATGCTATCTCTCGCCAACCAGCCTGTGCCACACGTGTAGGTCTAATTCCCAGACACTCAATATCTAGGCCAGGTGACCATCCAGACTTCAGACAAAGTTCCCCAATTCCCCAACTGTCCAGGTAAAAGCCAAACAGACAGGTGGCAACTTTGCATTCTCTCTTCAGATAACTGCAAAGCTGAAGTTTAGAACCTCATGAATAGCATCAGACAAATCCTTTGTATCATCCATTTATTTACCATAGAAATATACACAAAACCTTGTTTCTCTGAACAGCTGTAGGACTGTTCTCCACATGGGCTTCTACTGCAGGTGCAACCAGACAATCCAGATCTATGCTCCAGAAGTGACAGTCCTTTTGCATCCTTTAAGTGCCACACTGCTACTCCTGCTGCTCACATTTGCAGCAGAGAGGTAACCTTGTCACTGTGTCTGGAATTCAGAGAGGTATGTCTACAGAGCAAAATGAAGGTGTGATTGTAGCACATGCTGATATAATCTAACTAGAACAGGTAACAATAGCAGGGAAGCCATGTGCCACTGATTTCTATAGTGCCTCCCTCAAGAAAAACAGATTTTTGCTACAGAAGCAAAGTGTGAATAAGTGTCTGGATACCAAATTTTATGAATCCAGAAATACTGCATTTCTCCCATTATTGCCATTGGTATGAATATTTTTGTGTGCCTAGGTCTGCCTGCATTACCAATATCTATGTTGTTGCTTGGTAACAATTTTCTGATGCCAGGAGACTGGAAACTACTTTTTAAAAACTACATTCTAATGCTGATATTATTAAGTCCTGCATTTTAATGTTCTCAGACAGCCTAGTGTATTACTGTAAATGCTATGCTGTGGGTGTCCAGCCACAGTAATATTCTTGGAAATGTTGCTTTGTGACATGCAAATTTATTACCCTATTTTCACTGAATGTATTAGAGGAGAATTAATGCCAAATAAGTTTACAAGTAAATATTTTACCCTCCTTCCTTGAAATTATGAACCTGCTGTGAGAAGAGGTAGTAGAACGGTAAAGTGTGGATGGAGGTGGGTTCAAACACCAGCAATATAATTCAGTGAGGGTTTAACACCTTAAGTATAAAGCTATCTTAAATTATCAGCAGGCAGAAATAAAATTGCTGCATAAAGCAGAAAAACAAATAACTGTGAAGTGTTGTATAGCACAGAAGTGAATATAGTTAAATATTAGTTCCATTTTCCTATACATATCTTTGCTATTGGTGCAATGTTGGCATTCAGATATTTTCCAGAAGCTGCTGTGTGTGGTCATGAAGATAAAGAAATAAAAAGAATAAAGAAATGTAGCAGCACTGATGGGATCATAATTCAGTAATGAATAAAATAGTTACGGTGCTGCACTAAATTACTGGTTAAATTTTAGCAGACAATAAAAAAGGGTAATTAAAAAGATGAAGGAATAAAAACCCCACTGTGCTGTAGCTTTAAAAGAGAATCTGATCATCCTTCTCACATGTTGCAGCTCTTTTGTTCCCCAGCTATTTCTCAGTATTAACCCCCTTCTCTTCAGCATTCCCTGCAGGGGTCTGCTAAAAGTGGTGGTGCATTTGTAAGTGTCAATGCTCTTTTGATTTGTGGGAACTTTTATAACAGGAATGTCTTAGACGTATGAACAGGACCAGAAATAGGCTTTGTGTACTGGGCCCTGTGTGGAGAGGCTGAAGAGGATTATTTGGGAGGTTGTGTCAATCAATGTTAAAAACAGATGCAGTTTTCCTCTAAAAAACAAATCTCTGCTGACACTCTGAAAATCGCCCTCTCTCAGAGAGAGTGCCCACCGGTGTTTTAAAGTGCTTTGTTTTGAACCTAGGTAGTATGCTGTCATTCTCAAACTATGGAGAATGGAGAAGGGAAACTAGAAATTAGAGCGGTTTGGCTGTTTAACTGGAGAAGCAGAAACTTAGCAAATAGCTTGACCCTATTCCTTATTTGAAGTTCAAGAATGTTTTTGTAAGAGAAAATGGAGCTTAAGGTAATTTTCAACCCTCAGGCTACAAGCAACTATGTCCGGATATTATTAAAATATATTTAGCGTTTGGACAAATGCACATTTTAACTGTGTTCTGTCTGCATGCTCCTATAGAGATACAAGTTAGCCAAGAACAGTTCACATCAATATCCTTTGATATCAACACAGCTATTACATCTGTCTATACATTTATATGGCTGACTACCTTGTTTGCAAGACGCCCTGGACATACTTTCAGAGATTTCCACAATTTGTGGGTGAATGCAGTGTTTGGGAACACACCTCCACACATTGTTCAAAAAAATCCCACTGTTTGTCAGATGAAAACTCTGGTCTCTGTTTTTAAAGGAAAAACAAGGTGAAATAGTATTCATACAGTATCTAACCCACCTACATCCATAACTAGGACTCTCATGCCCTACCACAGATTATTCATACAGGGGGTGAGAGACCACTGACTGATATTTCTGAGGGAACTGGAGCATATTCCATACTTGAAGTCTTTAAATCAAGGTTGGCTGTTTTTCTAAAAAGATAAATTCTGGCTGAGCTACAGCTTTTAGGCCTGATGCAGTAGTGACTATGTGAGGTTCTTTGCCCCAGGCTATGCAGAAGGTCAAACTAGATGATCAAAATTGTCCCTTCTGGCCTTAATCTATTACTTATTGCAAGTATTTGAGTGTGGATGATTCACATAATACTGTTCAACACAAAGATGATGGCAGTCCCTGCCCTGCAGAGCTTATGGTCATTTGGCTCCAGTGAAATAATAAAGATGATGTTCCTACATGTGTGGTATTGATTTATTCAGTCCCCATTACCTATTCATTCATTAGGATAGTAAGGATGAAATATGGACTTTACCAGCACCTACCAGCATCCAAAAATCAGGAGTTATTCCCTCTTTCAAATATTTATCTTTAAATTATAAGATTTTTAGAAATAAGTTTAGGGTTCTTTGCTGTTGTGGGGGTGAGTTTTTAAGAGATGCAGGCTAGTAATTGGCTTTCCTTATAAAAATTAAAGCTGAGAATTTCACATAAATCACAATGACCCCAAGAAGTCAGGCTTTCAAGGGAAAAAACACCAAATATCACGAGAATTGAAAACTCTATTGACATAACTGTGACCTGTGCTCTCTTGGTTTGAGGGAAAAGGACACTGAGCCTGCAGTTCTCTCAACCAGTAATCTATGGGCAAAGTCTGGCTCACAAAGCTCCTCAGGGGTCTGAAAATTTGGAGATGAGGGAGTGGTGGCAGTATAAATTGCCTCAGCTTTCAGAGCCACAGCAGTTAAAACTGCCACTACTCCCCTGCCACCAAATTTCCAGATCCATGGGGAGCCCTGTGGTCTGGATGACATGGCCCTGTGTGCTGGATGGCATTTCCATGGGTGAAATTAATGCACATGAATAAACTCCAGAGCTTATTGCTCCAGAGGTTTTTGATCCTGTGCACGCCATTTGAATGTGTGCCTGGGAGAAAATAACTCCAAAGTATATTGCTCTGGAGTTTATTTGTGCGTAGCACATTAATCCTGGTTGGAACAGCCCTGGCTGGCACCAGCCCAAGGCTACTCCAACCAGGCCCAATGTGCTGCCAAGGGGCTGGCTGGGGCATGAGAGGGCTTCAATGCGAGGCCCCAGCCAGATAGGCAGCATGCTGCTATGCACAAAAAACTCTGGAGGAGGCTAGGACTTGTATATTGCTCTGGAGGTTATTAGTTTTAGCACCCTATTAGGAGTGCACATATAGATGGGAAGACACTAATTAGGCAGCTCCACAGTAAACATCATGTGTAGACATGCCTTGTGTGTGCTTCTGCAGGATGTCCTCATGTACTAACCTCACACTGGACCTGGCCTGCAGACCAGCCCCACCCATGGGATCCAACCTGAAGTTGCAACCAGACAATCCAAGGGCTGGAAGGTTGAGCATCACTGAACTAGAGTATGCCTACAATGCACAATGCAGTGCAATGTAGATATTCCTAAGCTATTTTCAGTATTGGAAGTGCTATTACTGCATTAACATGGAGCTTCATGTGGCTACACTTGTCATCAGCTAGAGTTGGTATACTGTTCCACATGGGTTAATAAATCTATACTGCATCTGGTAATGACTAATTGCCTGAAGTGATGAGAACTTAAACCTCACCTTGAGCTCAATGGCAGTTGACAGTGAACAACATCTTACAGGATTAGGCCCATAAGGAACAAAGAAATTATGCCTGCTGCTGTTATTCCAGCAATCTTTTAAAATTGGAGGTTTTCCTTATGTTTTGATGTTTGTGATTCCTAGCATTACACCATTTAATTCTTGCTTTTTTACTGCTGTCAAGACTAAAATAATATGTGGGGGAGAAACACACCTGCAAGAGACAGAATCTAATTTTATTCCTACCCCCATGTTGCAAAAGAAAATATATCAGAAATTCTTCAAGCAAATCTGCCTTTGTGATTTATGTGGGCTATTAATATTCAATACATGGAATACCTGTTCTTTTGCAGATTTGCCTATAACCCATTCCAATGCTCTGTAAACAAGCACCAGATAATTTCTGACATGTGAGGAGCAGGAAACTGCTATGTATACACCTCTCAAACGGCACCGAAGATGAGAAATGATGGCAGAAATACGTGTCAGAGCCTTTTGATCCCCTCACTTCTGCTCAGCAGTAAATATATGCAGAGAAAGTCAGGCCTTTAGATTTATAAATGTTAGCACTCTCGAGTGCAGTCAAACTAATAAACTTTTTTGACAGTATGACAATTTTAAAAAGAGATCATTGCATGTAAAATATAAAAACCTGTAATTTCAAACTTTAAAAAAAGATCACCACATATTTAACACCTCTATATACTGTCTATGTTTAGAAACAATTATGAATAAGAAGAAACACTGTAAAGATGGCAGAATAAGTTATACCTCTTTAAGTTTAGAAGTAACAGTGAAATAGAATAAATGCTATGAGTTAGTTTTTCTACAGACCAAAATTGAAGTTGGAAACCTATCTAATAAAAACGAGGGCAAATAATCAGTAAGGCTTATCTGCTTTGAAACACACTGTGGGCATATACATAGGGACCTACTGACTTCACAGCAGGTGCAGAGTGTGAAGCAGCTCCTTTAATTTTGCATGTTCCCCCGTGCGCACTTTGCTTATTGCCCCCTGCCCTTGCTGCTGATTAGTGGAGGATTGCACCACTCCCTTTTGATCAGCAGGGAAACTAAAACCATGATTTTAAAGATGGCACCATTTTTGCCTCCCCACCAGTCAGCAGCAAACAGGAGGGCCATCTAGGGCCCCTCAACCAATCAGTGGCAGGAGGCAAAAACAGCTCTATATTTAAAATAGCAGTTTTTGCCTCCCCACTGATCAGCAGCAAGCCAAGAGTGGGGCCTCTCCACCAATCAGTGTGGGGGAGGCACGGGGGAATCTGCAAGATTAAAGGAGTAACAGTGCACCCTACTTCTGCCATGAATTTGGTAGGTCCCTATATATACGCAATGCCTCAATGCAGTGCATGGGAGAAGTACCATTAAGCAAGCCCCTGATCATCCACTCAGATGCTAAGTACCAGAAATGAGGCAACATAGCTACTTTAGAAACTATTGGGCAAGGGCAGACAAAATACAGGCTGGAACCTGCCTGCCAGGCACTTTTACCCAGTCTGCAGGCAGCCACCAATTAATTGTACCCCACCCAGACCTTCCCCACACAAGGGTGGGAGTGAGGTGGCCACATATATACACCCCCCTCAACAGCATACCCTACTGTGTCTCACTCCCACCCTTGTAAGCAGAAGGGCCCAGCCTGGCCCAGCTAGCACGCAGATTTGGGGCAGGGCTGCTGCTGCCATTGCTGCAGCCGCTGGGGGACCTACTTGGCTTCCCCAGGATTGCGCTCACTTCAGGTACAAGGTAGGGATGTAGTAGGGGTGGGGGTGGGGGTGGGGCAGGGACAGGGGGAGCAGCAGCTGGGCAGGGGCAAGGGCATGGAGTGTGTGGCTGGGGTTGGCGGCAGCATGGAGCCCATGCCTGGAGGGGCAGTGGCAGTGCAGAGCTTGGGTGGGCAGGGTGTGGGTGTGAGGGATTGTAGCGGGGTATGGGGACCCGCTACACTCCTCCCATGCTGGCAGGCAGTCATGCCAGAGCTGCGCATGGGGGTAAGGAGTGCAGCCTGCCTGGCTACCTCTATCACAATCATCTCTATATACATTATGCAAACATAAATCATGGCAAAAATATTTTTGTAAAAAAATTAAAATGTTATAGTAGCTGTTTGTCTTCTAGCATATGGTTTGTTTTATTTTCTGGTTCCAAGATGGCACCCCTCTCCTCCCAAAAGGAGTATTTCTGGGTTTCAAGGGGAGGGACTTCTGGTGGCAAAGGCCAGGGGCTAGGAGTGAGACTTCTGGTCCCAATATGACAGCCAGGGGGCAAAGCAACTATCAAGGGGCAGGGCTACTCATGCTGCCCTCGATAGCTCACCAAAACTTGTTAAGTAGCTCTTCAGCTGAAATAATTGCTGATCCCTGCTTTTAGGCCATGTGCAGACATTTCCCAGATGTGATCTACAATTACATGGCTTAAAATTGCATCATTGTAGACTGGATGCCTGCTGTGCAGACATTCACTGGTACTGGAAGTTCTATGTAAGTAAGTTGGAGTGGGGGGAAGGACAGATGGAATCAGACAGGGTAGTGGGTCCATGGGGGAGGGTTGTGGGAGCAAGGGGATTGGTGTGTCCATGGAAGAGAGTTGTCTGTCTGGGAATGTGGGGGTTGGAGAGCTAAACACAGCCCTGTCAACTGGTGGGGATAGAAGGAAAAGCACAGCCCCAGGGCTGGGGTGAATGGCTGGTTTTCCCAGACTTGGGGCTGTGCTGTGAATGTGCTTCTAAGATCTAATCTCCAATCACACAGCTCATTTTAAGCCATATGATTGTAGATCAGGTCCCATGTGTACCCACATTTGCCAGTGCTTGGAGTTGTGCTGGGAATGGGATCAAAGTAGGCTGGGGGTGGGGGGGAGGGTTACAGGCCTGCCAAGGAGGTTCGTGGGGCTGGGATTGACCTGGTAAGTCCATGTGGGTGCTTAGCAGGTCCATTTCCTTAAAAAAACACCTAGCAACTGCTTCATTTTCTATTCCTTCCCACATTCTCTTTGATAAGTCAGGGGAAATTGCCTATCGGGAACACAGTGTCTTTCCCCCTCACCACTTCCATCAGGTTCCAGTGATTTCAAAAAGTGCTTGGATCCACTCCCTTGAGCCTCTAGCTGTTTAAAAACTACTCTATTCTTGCATAATATACTGCCCACATATGGGAGACTGAGCATGATAAAACCTTCCGATTCCTTAAAAAACCACCTAGCAAAACAACATGTAAAACATCCAGATTTCATTTCCCCTCCACAACTGCCCAGCAGCATGTATTTACATAATTTGCATATACAAATAAGCTTATGTTAGGGAGAGTCCATCCAACTACCGTCTTTTGTTTGTAAAGCTCAGATAACACCAGCCATTGCCTCTTTAAGGACCACAAACAAACATATAGCTCCATCTGTATCTGAGCAGCCTGGGGAAAACACTACACCAGGGTCCGCAACATTTTTGGGCAGAGTGCCAAAAACACCCGCAACCTCAATCTGTAAGATGTTTATGTGCGGGGGCAGATGGTGAGGGAGCTATGAGGGCCTGATCCTTTTTGTGGCAATGCAGCCCTGGCCCCTTCCTTGCCACCCCACCTCCTCCCTGCTCCCTCTGCCTGAGGCACATGTGCTAAGTAGAATGCCTTCTCATACCATGCTCTGGCACCTGTGCTGGGGGTTGCCTACTACTGTACTACACCTACATATAAAATTATAGATAGAAGTACTGCCTTCACTGCCACCTCTTCTCCCTCCTCAATAACAAAGCTATTCTAGCCCCTAGGTCCATCATTTGTCCTAATCTGCTCCCTGTTTTCTCCCATACCAGGTCTCCAAAACACTCCTGGGCCAAGTTTTAATCTCCTTGATTGCCACCATAACCCCCCATTTACTTGTATCTTCCATATTGCTCACCACCATCACTGTGCTCTTATTTGTATCAAGATTTGCTCCAGCCACTTCCCCAAAAGTCTCTGTATGACCCACTTCTTGTTCCAGGGACAACCTGTCTCACTAACACATTTATATTGTCTGTGTATAGTGCCACTTTCACTTCTTGCCCTCCTCCCCCTGGAACCAGTACCCTGCTCATCACTGTATTGAGCCTCAACCTTTGTACCAGCAGCTTCATTGGGCAGACAAAAAGCACAGGGGACAAGGGACACCTCGGCCTTACCCCTGACTGTATACTGAAATCCTCACTCAAGTGGCTGTTGATTAAAATACAGCTTCCAGTGTCCTGACATAAAATGTTAATCCAGCTCACCAGCTTTCTTAGACAGATGGTCATTCCCAGTACTGTGAATAAAAAACTTGTATGCCAATCTGTCTTAAGCCTTTTCTAAGTTTAAATTTATCAGGGCCATGTTGAGCTTTGGGATTTTGCAACACATTAAGGTAGGGATGGGCAAACTTTGGACCAGTCAGAAGCCAGACTTCATTTCCCTTGCCTGCATTGCTACAGGTGGCTTCCATGGAAACCCCATCAGTGGTGGTGCGGTGACAGCATGGGGACAGGCTTTCTATGGAGAAAGGCCCTGGAAGTGCTGGGAGGGTATGCGGCTGGGTGGAGGCTGTTCTGAGACTGGGATCTTGCAGTAGTGACAGCATGCTTTGGGGCCAGGGCAGAGCCATGATCCGCTGCTTGCATGCCCCTTCCTGGAGTATGCAGGCAGTAGATCGCAGCTCTGCCCTGGCCCCAGACCACACTGTTACCACTGCAAGATCCCAGCCTCAGAGCAGTCCTGCGCCAGCCATGTGCCCTGCCAGCATTGCTGGAGCCAGTCTCTATGGAAACCCTGGCCCTGGGGCTGCTGGGAGATGGAGTTTCCCACAGGCCTGATCCTTTATCTGCTCCTGCATTAAGGTATCTCCCAACATCCTTAATATATCCAATATCTGCCACCCTAGGACCACACATGCCTAGTCTTTGTGTATTACACGTGGCAATACTTCTCATATTCTTAAAATCAGCATTTTAGCTAAAATCTTGAAATCTGTATTTAAAAGTAGTATGGGCCTCTGATTCCAGAGGGACTCCCTGTTTCCTTTCTTCTATAATAAAGCTACCACCCTGTAGTAGGAGGCTTGGTGCTCCTACTGCTTTAAGAGATGGCAGGCTAGGCCTGAAGCAGCCTGCAGGTGGGGCCAGGGCTGATTGTGGAGCCATCTGACCCTGGAGGAGGGCTGGACTTAAGGAGGATGTAAGGCCAGACCTAATTGGAGCCAGCAGTAACATCTTGGAGGCTGCTGAGGAATCATCCAGTGGGTAGGATGGCTGCAACTCTGCAATGGCAGCAAGGAGAGTACAGCCTGTAGAAGTCTGGAAGTTGGAGAGCAACTAAGGAGAGAAGGAGGTTCCTAGGGATCCAGGGAGGGATCCGCAACACAGATGGAGAGGCTGAGAGTGTGGGACCAGAGCCCTTCCTCTGGGCTCCTGGACTGTCTCTGGTCAAATGCACTCAGCCTCTCAATAAGCTAAATGGAAGGAACCTCTGTGAGGGATTACACCTGTGGGGCATGGGGCTTGGTGTAGGGGCAGATTGGAGCCATTCAATTAGCCGGTAAGGCAGCAACCACAAGTGCCCGGTGGTCATTTAAGAAAGCAATTTGGGAAGACCTGGGGAAGCTTACCTCATATAAAGGACATCAAGTCATGTCAAGAGACTGAAGGGGTGACTGCCCACAGAGAGTGATGGCTGAAGAGACTCCAAGGGCTTCACATCCACTGCTGGAGAAACAGCCTCTGACATAACCCACATTAAAATTCTTATCCTTCAAACTCTCTCCCAATAATTTTGTAAACTTTCACCAGGATCATAAACTCTTCATAAAAATTCTACTGGAACACTATTTCCAGTCAAAGTTTTCCCCATTTTAAGAGTCTTAAAGTCCCCCTACTTCTTTTAAAGGATTCTCTCCTGCTTCTTCTTCCTTTTCCCCCCCACTTTTTTCTCCACTTCCCCCATAAATGCCTGCAATGTTGCCTTGCCCTACCTCTTCTTATATAAATCCTTAAAATATCTGTATGGTTGCCAGGACTACTTCTTGTTTTTGCAGTCATTCCCCTTCCTCCACCTGCAGCCTTTTAGGTCAGCATACTTTTAATTGGACTAACCCTCTCCCTTTTCTTCTCATGAAGTTTATGCTAAAAAAAAAATCTTTGTCTTTTCAGCAAACAATTCCTCTAATGTCCTTGACTAACCACCCCATCTCCACCACCTTATACAGATGCTGCAATCTGTTCTGTAGTTGATTAAAATGCTCTTTCCTTCTCTTTGTGTATCTACTCTCCTCCTGTATAAAAATCTCCCATTCACCTTTTAATCAGTGCCCACCATTCCTGTATATTGTTAAAACATGCTTTCATCATTTGCCAGCCCTCATACTGCTCTCTAAAATGTTTACAATTTCCCTCCTCCTCCTCCAACAGCCATGTGTTCAATTTCCATATGCCTCGCTGTCTGACACTGTAGGCACGTCTACATATCACCCTACATCACCATAGCAGCATGTTACAGCAACATAGAGATCACATGAGTCTACACGTGTCTGGTAGCTACTTCGCCATAGCAGCACACTCCCCCATTTTCAGCACATTGCTACGGCAAAGTAGCAGCTAAAGTTACCCATGCACTGCACACATGGTGCAGTATGGGCAGTTACTGCACCATGCTTTTGTACTTCTAAAAAAGAAGTACTAAAGCACAGGGTAGTAACAACATCGCCGTAGGGTGACTTATATATGCGCCCTGTGTGACCCAACCATCAGCTTCACTTTCAGCAATAAGCGATATGTTAAAGCCATAAGTGTGGCTTCCTTGTGAATCGCTTTAAAACTAGGTGAAATAAAAACAAAGTTGATCCTTGACCACAACCATGCTCAAGCATCTACTCTTGAAAAAGCCTTCTCTATCCTTCACACATCTTTAAAAACTTCATTTTTAAAATCTCCTTCATCTGTCTAAATTGATGGCTTCTTTTACTTGTCTGTCTCCCTTCTCAATTACACAATTAAAATCCCTTACCACTAGCCACAGATTCCCTTCTACAATACCCAAACCAATTTTATAAAAAGCTCTCTGCTTCTCTTTCGGGAGAAGTATAAATATTTAAAACATTCACTTTCATCTCCTCAACTTTCATCATCACTTTCTGCAGTAACTCACACATGATCTCCACTTTAACCACTGTCTCTGGTAGGTCCTCAATTCAAACTGCCTTCCCTGCTGACTTGTTTTATTTGTACCTGAGTTCCAAGAGGGCCACCTCCATTTCTTCTCAAATGTACCACAACTTCCTCCACCCCTGGTAAGCCATACCCCTATACACATAAAATGTCTGCCTTTATTTACATTAAAACCAATTCAACATTTTCTGACCTATATTTACTTAAAATACTCTTCACATTCAGGAAGGCCACTATCAAAGACCATTATTAAAAATGTAATTACAAGCTTACTTTGTACCTTTACATATCTTAATTACTGCTTACATTTGGGCTGTCTTCTCCCCTTACCCGTTTTCCTGTGGCTTCCTTGAAATGTTTTCTCCTTTTTTGTCTAAAAACTTCTCCACTTCTTAGCTACTTAGCCATTCTAAAATCTCCACAGTCCACTCTGGGCTTGATATTGTGGAGGCACTCAACAAGAGAGAGAAGCTAGGTGCCTCCTAAGTGTCCACAGCCCCCCCACCCCACCTTTCCTTTGTTTTTTATCCACACCTATTTCTGCTTGTTTAGTTACTTCCTTTTCTTCCTTCTCTCCCTCCTTAACTACTAGCTCTGCCCCTTGAGCCACTTCTTCCACTGGAACCTCTTTTACTTCTCTTGCCTCCTTCTTTCATCCCATTTTACTATTTCTTCTACTACGCCTATCTCAGGCTCCACTTCCCCTCCTTTTTTCTACTCTTCTTTTTAGTTTTCTTCTTCCCCCTTCTACCCATATACTGGGATGTGGATTCAGTTGGTGAAGGATGCAAAGTATGTCCAAAATACATGCCCCTCATCCATGAGCAAGTTATATCATTGTAAGGTCTTGGCCTTGAATGCAAGACATTAGCTTGCCCAGCATGGCTGCTCATCCTGGTCTGCCACCTCCTCAACTAAACATCTAGGCAAGCTAAAGTTGGCCAGAACTTTCCATCAGGGCCTAACTACCCACCCACCCCGTGACACTGGAGTGGTTGGCAAGGATCAACTGTCTCATCACCCCTTCCTATAAAAAGTGCAAGTGTCTAGCCAACAGAGCTCATCCCCTACCTGGACTACTTTGTCCTTGGCTTGTACCTTTTACGTCTCTCTGATCCCTCGTCTACTAATCCAGCTTGTCCAGTAACTCTCTATTCTGCTTGATTCTTCATCTTCCTAATCTGACTCCTGGCTTGATCTCCTAGATACTCAACCTAGCTCACCTTCTGACTCCATGGTCTGCTGGACCCTCCAGCTTCCTGACTCCGCTTCTCAGACTAACTTCCTGGCTTCCTGACTTGGCCCGCACCTCACTCTTCCTGACCCAGGTTGACACCTTGTTCTCTGAGTGGCCCCTGATCTGGCTGCTTATGACTCAGTGTGACAATGTCCCTTTTCCCTGACATTCACTGGCTACATGTCCTTTCCCCCCATATCTAAAATAAATGGTGTGGAAGCAATTCATTGCCGGGTGTGTTCCCTTTCCACTACATGTCTGGAACCACCTTAAATAAATTATAAAGTTCCTCTGAGCCCCTATTGTTACCATGAGGAGTGGGGAGGGAAGATGTTTAATTCCCCTGATCAGCCCATGAGAGCCATGGTTTTCTAGGACACCATCCATATCCTAAGCACATCACATTTTCTCCAGAACTCCTAATTTCTCACAACACACTTCCAACCACACCTGCATGAGTTCTGCAATAATGAAGTCTGAAAACATCTGAATCATTAGAGTATGTCCTTGAACCTTTTCTGAGGCCATAAAATTTAAACATTTGCATTTCTGGTCTATTTTGTAACTTCCTATAATTTTCCCAAAACCTATCACATGCCGCAGTTTCTTGCAAACTCAATTCCCATACCTTAGTGTTTGTAATAATTACGAGACTGGGCCAGGTCCTCAGGGTGCACCATTAAGAGGCCCAATAAAGTATTATATAATAACTCAAACAGGGTGACCAGAGATTTATTATTCTCAGGCCCACCTTTACCAACCAGGATTGCTTGAACAAGTAGACTCCTTCTGTCACTTGCCAGGGATCATCTTGCCCTTGCTCTGGTCTGAATTGTTCACATGCCACAATATCACTGTCTGCCAGTCATCATCTGTCCTCTATCAGCCACTCTTCCCTGTCAACCCACCATATCCTGACCATCTTGTGCCATTCTCAGCTGTCCATCTGCCATATCCCATCCTCCGCCAGCCTTCATTCAAAGTCTATCTGCCTACCATCATTGTCATCTTCCATGGCTTCTGCACTACCTCTCAATCACTATCTTATACATCTTGGTGATCCACTGCTGTCTATCATCTTCCATCTGCCTGGGTCATAACTATCTTCATGTGTAAAACTTCCAGATATAACTGCCCCAAAGTGGGGTGCAGATCCAAATGGTAAATTTACTGTTGCTGTTTCCACCACCATCACCCCTTACTGCAGCCATTCAGGATCCCACCTTGCCCCCCGCCCCCCCAGCAACAGTCCAGACTGGACCACTCACAGCAGATTTTCTGGAAGAACTGTTGGCTGGCCTACTGTCTGCTGCCATAGGTGGAGTTAAATGGGGAGGTTACTATTCCCAGCAGCCATTCAGAAGGCCCTACCAAAGGCTAGCTGGCTTATCAGCTGTGGTAGGGCTGCCAGTTAGAGCCTCTGGTAGGTTTGGCTACATGAGAAATTAATTCTGTCTGAGTTGCCTGTTAAGGCCCCTAACACCAGCAAGGTCTCAAGTACCCATAGTATGTAGGTGATGAACAGTTCTACTTTTTCTTGATCACATCTTTCTGTAGAATTATGACCAAAATGTATATTTCTTGGTGGTGGTGGTGGTGGTGAGGAGGGGAGGGGAGGGGAGTGGGAATTAAGCTCATTGGTTAAAAATGGGTGGAAGAAGCTGAACCCAAGTGAGTCAGGAGTGAGGCCAGTAGGCAGAGAGAAATATTTTGAGTTTAAAATTATGATATAGTTTGTTTTGTGGAAGGTTTACACCCCCAATTGTGGAATTAAACCCTTGGCTTAGGAAGACTTTGATTTCTTACTGATGAAAAAATCTCACAGAGCAGCCTCTGTGGATAGTATTTTTTCTTTTATCTCCTCTTGTTGAGGAGACCCCATAAGATTGTGGCTGAGAATCACCTGGCTTCTTTTATGCACACTTTATTTACACCTCAGCTGAACAACAGACATGAGACATGTGGACGCGAAGCTTTAAGCACATAGGAAAATCAACTTGTTCAGAGGCCCTCCTTGGACAACTTGTTCACATGTCCTCCTGAATATATGATTTCACTAACACACCAAGCCTGTCCTCCATTTCCCATAGAATTTTGGATCAAGGTCAAACTTTGTATTTTCCAGGCACTCTACAGGCTGGGTCCTAGATATGTAAAAGATCTCCTAAAATTCTAGGATAAAGGCCATAGTAGACAGCTATGCTTTTTCAGCTAGATAGAACACTACAACAAGAGACAAGCTCATCTTTTGGGACAAAGCTTTCCTGAGAGCCAGTCTGAGACTCTAAAACAAACTCCTCTTGGAATCGACCTCATAGACTTTCATTTCAAGTGCAAGGCATATAATTCTCTGTCCCTGTCTTCTCTGACATAAATGCATAACATTAGACCCATTTAAAATAGAACTAAACTTCCACGAAAGAAAGGCACTCCAATGAACACACATCCTTTCCTGGAGATGGGGAAAGAAACCACATGACAAGTATTAGTCACATCCCCTGCTTAACTTGAAAGCAATCATATACCATGGTGATGAGGATGGTTCAAGAACCTACAAAGACTTCAATAAAGAGTAGATGTCATGTCAACTTAAAATTATATGGGTTTGTTAAGACTAGGATGAGTAGCTGAGGTTAAGTGACAGCTTTGCTAATACCTTCATCCTTGGACTTTTCTTAATCCAAACAATCCCTTTGTGTTTGCTTTTCTTAACATTTATTTAAGCTCACTGACTACTGAAGCTTGAAAAAGGGGTGTGTTGTTAATAATTTAATACCTACCTTCAATGAAGGCGAAAGATCTCACAATGAACTTCTTGAGCCTCCAGATGAGTGTCTAGCAACACCACAGAAAAATCAAACTTGACTTTCCTGATATTTCAAAGGTAAAAGCAATCATCACCCTTTTGAAAATCCTATTCAGTCCTTTGTGTATGTCATGAAAAAGCACAAGTAAAAGGCATAGGCCAAATCTTAAGGGAAAAGATATGCCAGTCACCTTCAAAATTATTAGTATATGAAATAGTGGAGTTTTTCCAGTTATTTAAAGAAGTAGATGGCAATTGTTCAAAGAAGCTTTTCCCCATCTGAAAAATGAGTGGTCAAAAGCAAAATGTTCCAAAGTAACATGCTCCTTTTGCTCACTGTAATGGAAATGTGCCTGGTCTCTTGGCTACTTGCTCTCTTACTGGCCCAGGGACTCCAGTCTACTTTGCATACTACTCCAGAGGTAGATCTCATTTAATAAACACTAACAAATGCCATGGTAACATTTTGGTGCTCTGTCAACAAAATGTTGCAGGTTACCCAGTCCGAAATTGTGGACTGGATGACTCTGCACCTGGACCACCCCTGCACTAGTGCAGAGTTCTTGTGATCTCTTTCTGAACTAGTAAATTGAGGGTTTTTTCCTGCACAAAGACCTTAAAAGGATGGATAGTGAGTGCCTCTGCCTCACAATAACCAATTATCCAATGGTTAGGACATTGTTGAGGGAAGTGGGAGATGTGTTTTCAAACCCTCTAACAGAGGAGGGAATTCGCCTGGATGTCCCACATTCTCAGAAAGTGTTCTTGGCAGCTGGTTAAGATGGAATTGCTATTCTCCCCACTCAAATAACAAGTGCTCTCAAAGACTCTGAAAGGAATGTTGTAGGCATCTAACTTCAAAATATAGCTCAAAACCATCCTGAAGGGAAAAAGGCACATCCCTTCAGCATTTAGTAGAGGGCCAGATTTAAGACATGCCCCTAACCTCAATCTACCCCTGAACTATTGTCTAACTCAAGGTTGCTTCCTGCCATGCCTACTGTATTGGGTCATCTTTCTGTACTGCCCAACTCCCCATATACTGTATAGGAAGCCTACATAACCAGGAGAGCTGTGAGAAATTTCACCGTCTGTTTCAATTTGACACTGTTTCAACACATTCCAAGCTCAAAACAGCGAAATCAAACTGAAACAAAGGGCTTGGAAACAGCTCAGAACAAAACCCCCACCAGGCCACATCCCCTGCCAGCTCCCCCAGCTTCCCTCAGTGCCCCCTGACCCCCACCCACTCTCCCAGCCCCATCAATGGCTGCCCTGCCCAGCCCCAACATCCTGGCACTTAAAAAAAAAAAGTCCTGCACTCACCAGCTTCTGCAGTGACCATCAGGGCTTCTGGTGGCTCATGGAAGACACCCCCATGAATCATGGAACAGTGGGAGGCAGCAGGGATCGCACCCCTCCCTGCCTGGCAGGAATCAGTGAGTGCAGGGTTTGTTTGTTTTTTAAGTGCTGGGATGCTGGGGCTGGGCAGGGCAGCCATTGACAGGACTGGGAGAGTTGGCAGGGGATGGGGCCTGTTCGATTCAGCCAATTCAGCAGGGGTTGACTCTCCAAATCACCAAATTGATTCGGGACAGTAATTCGAATCACCAAATCGAATCACTATCCTCTGAATCAGTCGAATCCTAATCCAAAGTGAATATTAGCCACTTTACACAGGCGTAGTGGTTAGTTCTATCACAAGAATTTATCAGATGCTTAAAAGGTAGGCAATGTGCCAAAAAGTCTTCAGGGTGGGATCTAAGCACAGAAGGCAATTTCTAATTTTATGTACTAAAAGTCATTCTCTTGCAGCTATATTTAATTTGTAATGTGTCAAATGTAGTCAGATAGTCAGACCTATCTATAACCTCTGTATATATATATTTGTGTGTGTCTTAGATGCCAAATGGGCAGAACGCCAGGGAGTTTAAATGCCTCACCAATTATATACTGTGCAAATGAGATCAAGGCAAAGACCTAGAGGTGGTTGGGGACATATAAGGGTCCATGTTTTATAAAACTGTTTATAAATATATATCCTCCCTATGAAGCCATGTCTAATCTCATATGCATTGTAACTTAACCTTGACAGGTTGTAAATTTTTAGGGTGTAATTCTTAAAAGCAATTCCCACAGATTGTGCTTGTGAGACCATACTGTCCTGGTTGTACTTGATAAGGAATGATGTGTTAAACAACTTTAGTGTTAAATCCCTTCAAAATATGCCAAAGGTAAAACTATTGGCCACTAGGTGATGCCATAAATGAAATTCAGTAACATATTAGCCTGAATAGCAAACAGTATTTGATTTTAATACCATCTAGTGTAGAATAACATATCTAATTTAATTTATGATCCCAATTTAACCACATAGAAAGTTGGACTAATAAAACTACTCACTGTGTTCATTTTATGCTTTTATTGGCTGCCCATCAAAAGATAGAAAGGTAGTTATAGCATTTGATATTAATTTGTTCATCTGATCTTGCTTTTGGCATTTCTTGCAGGCTTGTGGCATTTTTGCCATTAACTCAAGATGTTTTTAACCCTGATTGAAAGAAACAATGTATTTTCTGGTTATGTGTTATCATCGATCATGCTGTAAGCAAATACATTTTTGGTTTTAGAACAGTGCATAGCCACAGTTTCACTGTCTCTGAGAGGAAAAAAATATTTGAAAACATGTTGTCCTGTGAGCAGCTTTATATACACTGTAGGCCTTGGAACATTGAGATAGATAGGTAGATAAATAGATAGACAGACAGACAGACAGACAGACAGACAGCCCACACAAAAGCTTTGCTAAAGCATTGTCCAGAGTAGGCCTGACCAATGTATGAACCCCTCACATGAACAAAACTTGGCAAGTGAGACAGATGTGCATTCCCACCAAGAGACGGGATGGGGAGATAGCTATGCAAGGTGTAGGATAATCCAGTACCAGGATGATAAGAATGGAAAGGGAACACATAGGTCAGAATGTGAAACGAGGGTTTGAGACATTCACGATACAGATGGAATGCAATATGTAATTTGTTTCAATCATTGTATAAAAGGAGAATTGGAAAGCAAGGGAATTTTGTAGGGAGCCTGCATGGTATTGTGTGGACTACCTTGTCACAGCTACAAATGCCTTAACTACTGGTCTGATGTGCTTGTTAGGCCAAAACATGTAGGGGCTGTGCTTATAGACAATTAACCTAGCCCAGTCTTTGCCACCAAACTGAGCCTGTGGTCATTCTTTAAGACAATGTGACTTAGTGATTCTGACCACTGTTCCTGAGATTTCAACACTGATAACACATTAATAACACCTGATGAGGACAACAGCAATGACATTAATAACCCCAGATGACATATATATGTTTTGCAAGAAAATCTTGCATTTTCTGTCTGCCTTTATCCTTAACCTCAGTAGTATTATCCTTCCTTGTGCTGCCATCTTTTCTGGTCCATCTACTAGTGTGATGCCCTCAGCCATCTCATTGCCTAATGGAAAACCTTTACACTTGAAGCAATGAGTCCATCCCTTAGCAATAACACACAATAGCTTTTATAACTGCCTGTGGCCATCATTACTCAAAAAAGTCTGCCATTTTATACATCCCACTGTCTCACAGAGAATAGAAGTTCCTGATGCCAAGAGTGCCGGTTTAGACTAAGTGAAATTTATGGAAAACATTTTCAGCAAAGGGACGAGATATAAAAATGAACATCTAATGACAGTTTTGCTTTTGGTAAGAAAAGCACCTAGTATAAGGAAAGAAATTTGTTAATGAAATTAAAAGAGTGAACTGTACATGAAAGTCACCTGAGCATATTAAGGGGCTAAGGCTGTAAGCTGATCTAACCAAATAGACCACTGCAGTAGTATAAAGCCCTGGGAAAATCAGTGAGGTTCTGTATATTAGCAAGACTTTCAAGTATATTAGCAAGACTTACAAGTTGACCCACAGGTCAACCCACAGGTCAGCTTGTAGTATCTGAGCCTTGGATTAGAAATGTTTTAGACTTTTTTTCTAAAAGGAGGATTATATAGCTCACTATATTGTGCTTTCTAAATAGGACTTTATTGAAAAAAAGAATATAAGTCAACTACTCCATTTCTGAAAATAAGAGCTCTGTTTTTGAAGACCTTTTACCTTCGTGAATTTACACACTGAGAACAACCACAGTTTACCCAACTAATGTTTCAAGTACATCGTCTGAGACATCATTTGGAACCACAGGTACTATTGTTCTTACGGCAGTAAAAAAAATCTATAATTTTTTATTCCTGCCTCTGAATCATCAATGACTAACTGGCTAAAAGCAGAGGGGGTTTATGTGTGTGTGGAGAACAAATTGGATATGAACTGGAAACTTCTTTGGCAGGTACAAGTCTAATGGAATTTGAAACTGATGAGATATTGATCCCGACAAAAAAATAAATAAAAAATGCTGAAACCCTTAAACTTTCACTATCCACAAAGTTAACAACTTCAGCTTTAAAAGTTGCTGGAAATCTTTCTGTAAAATTCCCATAGTACAGTTTTCCTGCCTTTTCAGGGTGCATCTACACATGATGTTTACTGCAGTTACCTAATTTGCTCTGCATGTGCAGATGCTGATGCATCTGGCTGGTCTGGCCAGGGCCTGAGGGTACTTCAGTGCGGGGGTTGCCAGCTGACTAGCCCCATAATGAGCACCCTTGTTCCACAACCAACCCCTCTGCAGCACATTGAGCTGGGTTGGAGTAGCGTGGGCTGGCAGGTTGACCCCCACCAGGGCCCCTTGCCAGCTGGGGCTGCTCTGACCTGGTTCAACATACTGTGGCCCTACCCACATCTGTATTTTTTATTGCTTCAAATTAATTGCATGTATAGATACAGTCTTATTCTGAGAAACTGTGAGTGTGTGTGGGGCGGGGGGGTGGTGCATGTGCATGCACTTTCTCCATGTGTTCATGCACTTCCTCTGGATGTTCCTCCCTTCTTTCTTGGCACATATTCAGCAGCACAGATGGGTTGCAGGAGCCCACACTAGGGGCCATGGGCCAGGGGAGTTCTTGGGGGGGTTCTTGTGCAGTCCCTACTCGGGTAGCCTGGACCAGCACCTGCCCTGAATACTCTGGCAGCAGACCACCAGCAAGGAGGACAGGATGAGGATGTCCTGTGCAGACACCAGCTCCAGCTACTTGCTGGAGGGGGCCACTGCCCAGCCAGCTACATGTTGCTGCCTCGATGCCCTAGAATGCATCAGCCAGCTGGACCTCATCTCTGCAGCTAGGGACAGTGTCCAGGAGTGGCTGCTATACCCACCTGGTAAGCCCTGCACAGGGAGAAGGGCCAGAGTGGTACCACAGCCACCCTTCCCCACACTAGTTCACCCGCCTACCCCTGGATTATGTGTCTGGAGCCAGTGGCCCCATACAGGGAGGTGGGGGGGCTCTACCCTCGCCTCCCCACCGTATGCCAGAGTTTTCCCTCCCCAACTTGCAGAGAGGCAAGAGGCAGTTAAGTACTTTATTGAGCACCCAGTGAGCCCCCAGCTAGGCAGTCAGGAGCCTGTCACATGTGAATAAACTCATTGATGGCAGTGACTATCTCCTCTGTGGCTGCATGAGACAGGCACTCATAGCATAATTAGAGCTAACCCTCCAGGGGGTGGTGCATGTTGCAGGGAAGCATGGGCTTGCCTGGGGCACCCTCAGGGCTCCACACCAGGTTCTCATCAGCTCCCAGAGAACCACCACACCGTGGATATTTGGTGCCTCTTGAGTTGGGGGGGTATGTGCCCCCCTGACACCAGTCAGCTTTTGCTGCCAGCCCTGCTCCCCAGCCAGCACTCACGGTGGGGGGGGGACTGGTGCTCCTGTCAGCCCCACTGCCTGCGGGCTAAACAGGGAGCATGGCCTGACAGGGGGTGCACCAGCACTGTCAGAGTGTACACCCCCTACTCATCGCCCCTGCATCATGCTAAGTAGCAGCAGGACATAGTGAGTCAGGCAGCCCTCAGAGTGCTCAAACAGCTCATCATGGTGTTCCCAGGTGATTCTGACCAGGGGCACACTTGGGGTACAGTCCAAGTGCAGCAGGGACCCTGGCCTGAGGTACCTTTCCAGAGAGGCCCACCGGGGGGGAGGGTCCAGGTACAGCCTGGCTGGGTAGTGTATAGGGAATGCAGGCTGCCTGGAAAATGGACCACCTGCCCCCACTGTGGAAGCAGGGAAGGAAGGCTCACCCAGCAACTTTCCATAGTCTTTCTTTCAACTTTCCATAACCTGTGCATGCATGACCCCCGAACTGAGGGTGACGGATGCACAGCCCTTCTGTATAGTGCATATTATCTCTGAAATGTTGCAAACTCTCACCAGAAGCCTCTCTGTCCTTGCTCTGTAGAACCAGCTGCTGGATGCAGGGGAAAACAGGGACCTGAAGGTAGAAGATATAGGGCCCCAAGGACACCTCCAGCCTTTGCAGGTGTAGTCTGCATGTGCCATCTCTAAGAGCACTGGAGCCAAAATTAGACAACTCTGCTCAAGCAGCTGGTCTCTGTCTCTGGGGACCATCTGGAGGAGAGTTGGGCCTTGCACTGGCTCTGAGAGTTCTATGGGATGTGGCAGGCCATGGAGTGGTTGGACAGTGAGAACCGTGTGGCACACCACACCCTCTTGCAGTGGCAAGCAGAAGCCCAGGAGATGCAGGTTCAGGAGAGGCATGTGGTGGTTGAGGAGAAGCAGCGTGATGTGACAGCAGCCACTGATGAAGACAACTGGTGCATCATTGTTATAGTGCTGGTCCTGGTGATGTCTGTCACCATGCCCAGCATCCTGGCCCTAGTCCCAGCTGATGCCTGACAACCAGCCACAGGCCTGCCTCAGACCCCCCAGCGGTCATGGCAGCAGGTGCAGCACCAACTCTAGTGGATAGGGCCTCCAGTCCCTGCTCCAAATCCTGATCTCTCAGTGCCCAGGCCCCTAGCCTTCCTCACCATCCACTGCTCACCTTGGCTCCATGCAGCTCCTGAGAGGAGGTACCTGTGGTGGGGCCCAGGTCCTTGGGACAGCCCCTGGCCTGCCTGCCTTGTGAGGAGGTCTAGACCTGAGGTAGTGGCAGTGGAAACCAGGGTGCCTCCCTCCAGGCTCTGTGCTCTAGGAACCTCCTCCCCAACACTGGTAAGTAGACACAATCCCCCCCCCGACACTTGTAAGTAGACACTGTATATATTTTCATGGTAATGAGGGTCTCTATTGGTGGTGCATGTTGGTGTTGGGGGGCTGTTGTGGGGAGGGAGGGAAGGAAGCAATCTGCTGTTGTGAGGAGAGCTGTTGCGTTTGGGAATGGAATAAAGGTTGGGGTTCATTGACAACTGACCATAGTGTGCATGCTCTTGGGGTTGTACTGCGGGCCTGGGGTTTGTGGGTGGCAACCCAAACACCATACTTCAGGGGTTACAGGAGGAGGTGGTCTGTGGCAGCCTTGCAGACACAGTGCCTTGACCTCTGCTGCTACGGGGAGGGTGAAGAGCATCTGTGGTGAGTTGGGCATAGGCTCTCGGGAACAGAATCCTGGGGGGATGTGTCAGCAGGCTACAGACTGCTTGGGGCCAAAGAAATGTGTGGTCAGGGAACAGAGTGCAGAGCAGCCTTTTACAGAGTAGAGCTGGCACCTGGGCAGCTGTGTCCAAAGCATAGAACTCTCCCTGGCTGCAGCAGAGGGGAAGAGCAGAGCAGGAGCAGTCCTGGCCTAAATTGCTCCTCCCCAGCTCAGATTGCTGCTGTCCTGGATGAACGTGTAGACACTGCACCCAGTTGTGGCACAAATTGCTCTGGGTTTTATTCAGTCACATTAATTGCACATGTAGACATGTTCCCAGATAGTATGTTAAAAAATAAATGCATTAATGGATTTCAGATGACAAGAACAGGGTGCAATCAAATCACACAAGAAGAGCAAGGATTAAAACACAACACCCTTTTCAGCATTTCCTCTTGGTTGGTTTAGGTACCTTCCTGCTGAATATGTTGTTTTTTCTAGATCATGATTTTAGATGCATGATTCTGTTGACACTGGACTTATGACCCAGGTACCTTGTTCTGGGTGTACCCAAACCCTCAGATTGACCACAACTTCTCCATTTGATAATAGGCAAATTTTATTGATACACAGTGTTAGTAGATAATAATAATGTACACAAGGAAAACAAAATAACCTCCCCAATTCTATATCTACAAGTCCTAGGGCTGTCACAGGGGTACATTTAGTCAGTATGCAAGCGTAACCATGTGGTTCTTTCTTGAATGTCAAATGTCAGCAGCCTGGAGGTTGAGCACCAAGGCCCACTCCCCCACCTCCCACCCAGTGGGGTGAGTGAGACAGGCTGGTGGTGCACCTTCTGTCCATTGTGGCCCTGGGTTCCCCTCTTGGGGACCCTTTGCTGCTCTGAAGTCCCTCCTTTTGTATTCTTCTTCTCCTCTGATGACTGTTCATCTGTGGGCATTCCTGATTGGTTTCTCTGTGGTCATCATACTGTCCATGTTCTGCTCTGTCACCATATTCCTTTGTTTCCCAAACCCATCACATGCACGCATCTTAATTTAGGCATTTACCAAGCCTCCTAATTTGGCCTGTCCACCAAAACCAGAAACCTCAAGTGCTCTGCAGTTGGGCACTGTGACCTAATGTCACCTTATCTAGTGTTATAGAACAGTGTGATACATGTCTTCATGCTCCCAGCCTGTGTGTCTGATGGCTTCAGACACTCTGGGCCTTGAAAGGAACTTGGTCACAAACAGGCTTTTAGAAATCAAGTAACCCTTGCCATTCCCCTAGACCATTATTCTAATACAATATCTACTTTACCTACAAGCCAATTCCCTATAGCAAACCTCTAAATAGAATTTTCTAGCCATCAATTCCACTCATGCACTGTGTAGAGAGCCTACACACCTATCTGCAGGATATGGAATCTATTAGACACCTTTTATGGATTTTGCTCCAGCTTCCTTCTCACCTGTCCAGTCCATATACTGCTTGGTGTTAAAGGGCAAGATTGTACTTGTAAGACATACCATTAATAAGGGAGAGCCATGCATAGCTGAATCATTATTAGAAGTTTTCCCATCACACAGACTAGACTTCACATCCCCTGAGGGAATACTATGCACACGTCTTATTCAGTTGGCTAACTCTGGGAGAATAGAATTGACTCACCTAGTTTCCAGTTTCTACACCAGATTTCAAAGGCTGCAGGAAGAAAGGGAATAGGAAGGATTTAGAAATTGCAGGTATCAGTAAGCTAATGCATGGATATGTTTTAAATTGGAGTCCTGAGGGTGAAATTGCCTCTGAGAAGTTTTACTATTCCCATTTCTGTCTTTATTCAATATTATCAACCTCAAGCATTCAAAAATAATGAGACAGGCCTCGAGATATAATGAGATTGGCTTACAATAATGATGTTGTAAAAAATAATAAATGTTGTTTTTGTTTATTTTCCTTCTGGCTTATGGGTCTTTGGGGATCACAGTTTTGGGCTTTTCTCTAAAGAAACAAGGACTAGAAAGATACTTTTTTCCTAAATGAGGTCTGAGAAAACATGTCACTCCAGGAACTGGGTTTTTAAGAAAAACATCAAAGATTATGCATTCTGTAATAAAATCATGAGAGTTCACAACATTGGAGCAGGACTTGAGTTTAAACAGTGAATAACATTGTGTAAGTAATTTGTTTTCCAGCAAGAAAGGAACCCACTTTTAGGTCAGAGATTCTACCTCCAGCCTGACAATGTAAATGTTTGTGGAAAGCCAATGTTGGGCCTACAGCCAAGAATTATTGAATCACAAATGATCACAAAAACATCCTACATCTTAAAGAAAAATCCTAGTTTCTTCTAAAATGAAAGCTCAGTTCCAACCTACACACAAAAACAAGATGTCATTGAATGAAAAGAATTGTAATAATGTTCTGTATATACATACAGATATACTGCAGATTATAAATCAAAATAAATCAAATGACATAACACTTAAATATAAGCTTAGAGGGGCAGTGTAACATATAAAGTCACTGAATTCTATATTGGAGGAGAGGGTCAATCTTTAAAAAAAATCTCATCATCTACCTCTTTTTGGGTATCTGGCACCATTTTCAAAATCTTCACTGACTGTTGTGAATGAAACAATGCTCTTTGCTGCAGTACTGGTAGTCAGGGTTACACATTAGTATGCATGCATGTATTACTTGATCAGCTGCTTCTGGATGATTGCATCTTGTCAAGCCAAATGCTACACTCCCAGTAGCTTGAGCTGAATCAAAACATGGATGAGGACAAGAAGGAGAAGGAGGAGAAGGGGAAGGAGGAAACCAGATAGCTGATTCATGAGTGACTTTTCCTGGAACACCTCACTCTTTGCTATTTCTGGGTCTACAGACCAAGTGTTGACTGATAGGAATAGATTTTATTCCAGATCTGGGGTGGCCTGCACTTCCTGTAGAATTTCAGGAAATAGAAGTGCACTTCCTGGAGATCTACATGGTGTTTACCCCAAAGCAACAGAGGCAAACCAGCAATATGGGAGTCCCTTTATCTATACAGAAACACTTGGCCTTTAAGCCCCAACTACTATTAGTCAGTGGGTGCATCTATATGAGACACTGAATGCTCAGTAGTCTAATAATACTGCACAGTACCATGGCACAATAGAAACAGTGCTAATCTGCTACTACACAGTATTACTAGGTTAGTGCACAGTAGCATCACTAAAAAGGCATATGCTGGTGCTACTACGCAGTAATGCAGGTTACTGTGCATTGATTTAGTATTTGATTTTACAAGTACTAAACTTAGTGCACAGTAACTACAGTACATTAATGAATGTGTGGACATACCTGGCTGGTAACCAATTTGATGTTAGTAGTTCAAGTTCAGCTGTTGGGGTTCTTGTGAAGAAGGTATGCATTGATATCACAAAAGCTCCTGTAGCCACATGTTGTACAGCTAGACAATCTTCAGGAGGTTACTGATGGTTTTCCATGTATGGAGTTTCCTTCTATTGTATTGGAGTGATTGGTAGAAACCATTTTCTTATTATTTACTTCCTACTGAATGTTCTAGAGTTTCTAAGTAAAATAGGGTGTTTGTCCATTGTACTTCAAAGGCCTGCTTAACCTAATTGACTTCAGGATGGAGCTGAAAAGAACTGTATGATGTGTTTGTTTGTGAAATAATAGTAGATTTACAAAAGCTACTGAAGGTTGGTTTGAAAAAGTTCATGCCACTAGAGCTTTCAGAAAAGTTTACCTCTTTTCTATGAAAAAAGGATGACTTGCTAGCATGGCTAACACAAAAGATCTTAATGATGTCAGCAATACTCTTATTCTAGGAGTCCCTCCTTAACATCTTCTACACTGCTAAAGACACTCTCTATTGGCCATTTCATTCAGAGAATAAAACCACTTGACCACTACTGCTCAAGCAACTGCAATAGGACAGTAACACATGCCAGTAGGAAACTGAAAGTCAGATGGCAGCAGCTAGGTGTTAAGACTAGGTATACTTGCTAGTCAAGTTGACTGCTAGAGCCTACAAGTACAGAAAGGAAAGAACAGGCTTCAAGACAACAGCTAGTAATCAGCAGAGGATGGTGTTTTCCTTTAGTAAAATTTCTTTCTTTGCTTTAGTCATCTTGAAAGCAGCCTGGTGTGTGAATTCCAAAAGTATTCTATTAAATAGGCTTAAACAAAAAGTATCAGATAGGATGGTATTGAACTCTTATGAATATTTAATTGAAAAAGTATTGGATGTGGGATGAGGAATAACTAGGTGACATATAAAGTCTCCATAAACGTAGACTCAGCCTGTCAGATTTATAGGAAAAGTAACTGGAGGCATTGGTAAGTTGACCCATTTTGCATAATTTACAATGGTGCTAGTCCTTGCAAATCACAGCAGAAACCCTCCCACAGAGTTCCCATTGACTGCAAGCACTTCTGAAGTACTTAGGAGGTCCATAAAGTCCAGTCTCAAGGGCTCTCTACTCCAAGTCTGATGTAAGAGCAAAGCGCAAAGGGCACTTTTACATGTGCTCCAAGGGAGATTGGGGGGTGAGGGGGCATGATTTAATCAGAGCAGCTCCAAGAGCCACTGTAATTAAAGCGTTGCAGTGTTTCATATATCAGCATCCCTGTGCTTCAAAATGGTGGGGGGGGGCACTTTATTTAAAGTTTGTTCGATGACCTTTAATTAAAGCACTGCTGCCACTATTTTGAAGCATGGGGACACTGATACACGAGATGCAGAGGCTGGCTGGAGTGAGGTAATTACCACACTGCAGCAAACTCAATTAATTGAGTCTTCTCTGATGCTCTGTAATTACAGCACATCAGAGCAGCCTCCCAACACATCTACAGGCACCCAAAGATTTTAATTAACTTGACAGAAGAGATGAGGTAATCTTGATCCTAGAATACTGTAAGAACTGGCACAGGACCCTGCAGGTCTGGGGATAAGGACTTTTTTGGTAAGTCTATCAAGTTAGTGATGATACCATCTATGAATTACCAGCTATGACCATATGTAGAATTTGAGTTAAGCTATAGATTAAAACAGGGGTGGGAAAAATACGGCCCATGGGCTGGATCGAGCCTGTCAAGCCATTCTGTCTAGCCCGCAGGGCACCTAAAACATTTAGAAAATTAATATTTATCTGTCTCTGGCTGCCTGTCCAAGATGACAAGGCAGCAGGGGCAGTAGGACCCTCTGGGAGCTGGTGGTAGGACCCAGCAGCCACAGCAGCAAGCCCCACCCAGCCCCCAACTGGAAGTCTCTACCTAACAGAGGCTTCTGATCTGGGACCCTGGGGCTGTTGCCCACCTCTGTCTGCCTGAGAGGGAAGTTCAGATAAGAATGCAAGAGTGTGGGGAGGAGGGAAATGGGAAGACCACCCCAGTCCTCAGGGCTGGACTGGGTCCTGCTGAACCCTGCAATCTAGCAATGTGGCAGGGAATGATATGGTGCCAGAGCAGCTGACAGGTGGGCAGGTGGGGGGTGGGGAGAAGCAGTGGTGGTGGGCAGGAAAGCGGGGAAATGGCAGCATCAGGTGGGGAGGTAAGTGTCAGTGAGCAGACATATGGCAGCACAGTGACAGCTGGGGGGGAGCATGGGTCCCATGCCAGTGTGCCACGGTCAGGGCCAGGGCCAGTGGGGGCAGACCAGGGCAGCAGGAGCGGGGCCCTGGCTGGCAGTAGCTCTATGCAGCTGGGCCAGCTTCCCAGTCTCCCTGCTGGAGCAACCCAGCCTGGCTCCATAAAGCCCCTGCTAGCCTGGGCCCCATGCTCTTGCTGCCCCACTCTGCAACCCCACCTGCCCTGGCCCTGGCATTCCAGTGTAGGCCCCATGCTCCCACTCATCAGTCACTTCACTCCTGCATGTTTGCTCACTGCCACTCACCCTCATCCTGTTGCTGCCATTTCCAGGCTTTCGTACTCACTGCCAATGCTCCTCCCCACCCCCCACCTGCCCACTGGGTGCTCTGGCATCACATGGTTCCCAGCTGTATTGCTGGACCACAGGACCCAGTGGGACCTGGTCTGACCCCTACAGTTTTCATCTTGACCATGCAGCTCTGCTGTATCCTGCAGTGTCGGCCATGCAGCTGGGACATAGTGTCAGTGGCTAGCAGGGAGGGGGACAAGGGGGATAGGGAAGTGGCAGGAGAGCAGCAGCAGTGGCAGACAGGAGGAGAAAGTGATGGTGAGCTGGAGCATGGGGCCTGTGCCGGTGTCCTGGGGCCAAGAGTGGCAGAAGGGCAGAGCCTGGTCTTGGAGGAACTCTGGCAGGGGCTCCAGGCAAGCCCTCCCCCTCTACATGTGCCACATCCCTCCTCAGCCACCCTCCCCCCACACACTCACAGCCGCCCACAAACCCTAAAAAACAGGGCTGTGCTAATGAAATTTTCCAATGACTCAAAGTCAGGAGGTATTTTTAATACAGAGGAGGTTTTAACTACTACATAGAGGGCACATCGACGTGAGATGCTAACTGTGCAGTAGTCTAATAACACTGTGCAATCGCATGTCACAGCACAGATCATGCTAATACACTAGTGCGCAGTATTAGGCTACTGCACAGTATTGTCACTAAAAAGGTGTTTGCCAGTGCTACTGTGCAGTAACTCTGATTACTGCACATTTATTTAGTACTTGGTAATACAAGTACTAAATTAAATATGCAATAATCACTGCATGTTAATGAATATGCTGACATGCCCGGTAAGATCTGAATTAGGGTTGGAATGATAGAAATGGTATACAGTTTAATAGTACACAGTCCAGAATTATTAACTTAAGGACTAACAACAAGAATTTCTGCATAAGGTGGGAATTCATTAGTTGTTATTAGCTGGAAATAACAAAATAGGACAAAATCTGTGTTTATTAATTAATAAACCAGGCTGCAATTAAAAAGGCAGAGGATACATCAGGAGAGATTTGCAGTAGGAATTAGGTAGTTCACTGCACTGTACAAGTTTCTGTTAAGACTTGTTCTGAAATGCTGCCAACAGATCTGGTCATCCATGTTCAAAAATTCCAATAGGGGAACAGGTGCTGGGGAAGAAAAAGGGAAGGAAGACACTATTTAATGAGTGGTAACTAAAAGAGCTCATCTAAGAGTGACTATGGGTGTGTCTACATATTGCCCTATGATAGTGTAGCAATGCACTACATCACTGCACAGTGTGCTACAGTGACACAGCAATCACATGCATCTACATGTGACCACCACCTATGTCACTGTAGCAGTGCGCTCCCTGGATATAGTGCACCGCAACATCACCATAGTGGCAAAATTTACCCATGTACCATGTGCACAGCACAGTAGCCACTCATACTGATCCATGCTTTAGTACTTCCAGATATAGATATATATACACACACATCAGGTAAGACTGTTTTCTATAAATATACCAGAAGGGGAAAATAATCAGTAAAGGTCTATGGTGACAGAATAACAAGTGGGCACAACTAACCATGAAAATTTTTAGGCTGGGAATCAAGAGCATATTTCTAAGTATCAGAGGGATGAGTTCTGGAACTATCTTTCATTTGAACTATTGGAGGAAAAGGTGCCTAACTGAGGATGGAGCTTAAAGGAACTGTATGATGTGGTTGCCTGTGCAAGTAACAGACCAGATTCCACACCTAAGCAGAAGTTCCTTTTTGTCCTTTATTCCACAAACATTTGCAGCTAGTTTTTATATATCAAAATTAAAGCAGCTGCACAAACAAGCAAGCACTCAGAGTCTTTTAAAGACAGGGCTACAGCTGAAGCCTATATCTGTTAAATTCAAGAAATAGCATACAGATATTGTAAAAAATATAACAGTAAGAGTATTCAGATAAGATTGAACAACAGGAATAACTCAGGTGCCAGTACCAAGACTAACTTTTTAATACCATCTCTGATCACTCATGACTAGAAAATGGTATTTAGAGATTTGCTTTTGGGAATTGCCTGTTATGGAAAGTACATAAACATTAGAACAATGGTCCAGAGAGAATGGCAAAGGTTACTTGATTTCTGAAAGCCTGTTTTGGGCAAAGTTTCCTTCAAGTCAAGCTGTGTTTGACACAGGCAAGCAGCAAGCAGGCTGGGAACTTGAAGACATGTACCACACTGTTCCATAACATGAACAGCATAGGCAGCAGAAGGGAGGCACTAATGGTGATTAGCCCTTCCCAAACACAGGGCAGCAGTGGGGCCACAAGGAAGCTTGGCCACTGGCTTCTGGCAGCTTCAAAAGGGGTGGGGAGAGCTGCATGCACAGTGGTGAAAAAGTGGGTGGGGCTGAGGCAGGCACTGCACAGCCAGGGCATAGCACAGGACTCAGCTGTGAGCGTCTTGCCTAGGGGGCATGGCTTCTGCTGCTCTGTGCACCCCAGGAGGCACAGGGTATGTGTACCTCTGGATCTGTGTGGGGCAGGGCAGGCTGCTGCTGTGGGCTGGGGCCCAGGCTACACCAAGCTCTTCCCAGTGGGGAGGCTGGGCCAGGCTGTGCTCAGGGCAGGTGGTGGTGGTGCTGGGAGGGGGGTTATGGATGCACTGCAGCCACCCCAAAATTTTCTACAGCCCCCACCCCCAGCGCCAGCACCTGCCCAAGCCCAGCCTGGCCCAGCCCCCATCTATCCACCCCACCACCAGGAAGAGCCCAGTCCCAACCCGCAGCCCGCCATCACCCCATGTGCAGATCCTGGGTACGTGACCCCCATGCCCTCCCAGGCTGTGTTCAGCAGCAGGAACTACCACCCCCTCCCTGTGCTGGGTGCCCCCTGTAGGAGCCACTCATGGCTTCATCCCAAGCCCCACCCTGGCTGTGCATGGCCTGCCTCATCCTTAGCCCCAGCCCCAGCCCCAGCCCCAGCCCCACTCCCTCTCTTACTGCCATAGAGGGGAGCAGATTAAAACCCCAGCAGTGAGGAAAAGAGTGGGGCACAATCAGGGACTGGGGTGGGTGGGTCCTGCCTTTGCCCTGATCCCTCCAACCCTACTTGGGCCTTGATCTGCCCCTCCCCATAGCCTTTCCCTCTCCCCCCACCCCTTCCCCCACAGACTTATCTGTTGGGAGGGCACATGTGCGCATGCATGCACGTGGTCACAGCCCCTCCAAATAATTTTTTCTCCCTCTGTCTATGATGAACAGTGTACCCAAACAAAGATAAGGGACTGTGGCAGGCTTGCTGGGCTTTGCCCAGCTCTCCGGGCTTAGAAGACCACAAATGCAATTGGTGGGGCAAAACCCATCAATCAGAGACAAGCAAGGAAGGTGCCAGACGGAGAGTTCACTCCCTCTCTACTCCAAAAGGGGGGAGTAGGAGTGGACTTAATTAGGAACTGCAGTTGCAGCCCTGCTAATTGGTTCATTTTCAACCTGGGGGTGGAGCCCCAGAAGTGGATATAAGCCGCTGTGTGCCAAGCACACAGTGTAGCCAGGGAGGGACAAAGTGGAAGGAAGAGGTCCTGGGGCCAAAAAGAGCTGGGAGAGCTGCCCAGTGGGCATATCTGGCTTCCCAGAAGAGTCCAAAAGATTTTGCCCCTGTATGGAAGCAGTAGGCAGTACAGGGGTTGCTTCACAGAGGGTCTGCAAGGGACTGAGACCCTGGGAGCCACAGTGAGGCAGCTCGGGTCTTCAACCCTGGTGTGAGGCTGGGCACTGGAGCCAGTGCTACTGTGGGGTAAGTCATTGTGGGACGTAAGGCCCAGGAGAAGGAGGGGCCAGGCAGTCTGGGACCCACTCCATGCAGTGAGTCTGCAAGGGCCTGAGGAATGGAGTGGTTCCTGAGTGCGGGGAGCAACATTCAGAATGGCATGGCCCTGGGTATGCACGAGGCAGCCTAGGCCCACAACTCGCCCTAAGAAGGACTGAGCCACTGGGATGCATGAGCAAGTCACGCTGCTCCCCTGAAGCCTGAACTGAGCCCTCCCTGGAGAAATTAGCCAGGCCAGGGAGCTTATGAATACTGCCCCCCCCGGCTCCTTGGGACACGTGGTCAGTTGGGCAATGTGTCTCCCACCAGGGAGTGACACTCGGGGAAGGTAGCCTCAATAAAAAGGCAGGAGGAAGAGATCCCCTAGAGGAGGGGAACCACTAGAGATCTCTAATGTCTTATATTTTGGAGTGTTTATTGATTGTTTGATACATGCTGTTCATTTTGTAAGTGTTTATTAACTATTAACTGTATGCTTTGGTTTTTAGAGTGCCATTTATTGTTGTACTTACCTGTTCATATCATTTGGGACCATTATGCTTACTGTTTGTATTTGGGTATGTATATAGTTATGGTTATATGTATTTATAACCTGTAAATAATCACTTTAATTCACTACCTTTTTATGTATAACTATATTAAATTTGTACCTGGTTAACACATTGCTTTCTCTTACTCCTCTATTAAGACATGATAGAGGGGAGGGAA
>NW_017729032.1:245082859-245096393 GCF_001723915.1 Gavialis gangeticus
TATACAGGCAGTCCTTGCACTTACAATGGATTACGTTCCTGGAAAAGGCACTGTAAGTGGAACCGATGTAATTCAAATATGATTTTCCCAAAGAAACAATGTTATAATAGGGGGTTATATTCCTGACCAAGGGACTGATGCCCAACTTTTATAGGTATTTAAATCAGCTATTTAATCAACTATAAATGATATACACTGATAAATGTTATACACTGTACAAAGCTTTATAAAGTGCAATGCAGTAACTAAGGGAGGCACCAGGGACAGTGTGGAACACTTACCAAAGGTAAGCTCCTCAGTCCTCTTGTGGAGCAGACAGTGGCTCCTCCCTGAAGTGAGGCGAGGTGAAGCAATGGTGGGGATGGGGGCTGGGGGCTGGCACAGGCCTGGGGAACTGTTTCGCTCCCCAGGCCCGACACTATGCGTCTCCTCACTCCCATAGGCATGGCGAGGTGGGGACAGGGGCTGGCACGGGCTCTGCCGGCTCCAGGAAACTGCTCCATGGGCTCTGCCAGCTCCGGGAAACTGCTCCACACCCCCAAATCACTTCAGGGAGTGAGGAGGCACATGGCATCAGGGCTGGGGAGTGGAGCAATTCTCTGGAGCCAGGCAGCTCGTGGAGCAGTTCCCTGGAAAGCACATGGCCTTGGGGAAGAGCCGCTGCCTGAGCTTACCTCCAGTAAGTGACCCACTCCGGCCCCAGTGCCTCTGCCACACTCCATGCCCAGCTCATTGTCTGCCACAAGTACGAGGATCTGGCACCGTAAGTAATGACAAGGGTGTAAATGGCAGAGCGCCACAAGTACGAAGTGACATAAATTGAAACACCATAAGTCAAGGACTGCCTGTATGTATTTACAACCTGTGAATACTCACTTTAGTTCGGTACCTTTTTATAAATACCTATATTAAATTTGTACCTGGTTAAGACATCCCTTTCTGTCCCTCCTCTATTGAGACACGATAGGTGGGAGGGAACTGTGAGTGACTGCAGTTTCCACCCCAGCATGTGTGCCTTGCTGACTTTCCTCTTCTTATGGTGAGGGGGAAACTCATTCTGGGGACATCCTAGTTACACGACTTTGCAGGTCACCGTGCTAACCTGCAGAGACTTTGGGATTTCCAGTTTTGGTAGATGGACAAAATTAGGAAAGACTGAAGTAAAAGCCCAAATTAAGATGTGTGCATGTGATGGGCTTGTGAAACAAAGGAATATGCTGACAGGACAGAACGTGGACAGTATGATGACCACAGGGAGACCAATCAATGGTGACCAGGAGATGAAGAGTCAGAGGAGAGAACAAATGCAAAAGGAGGGATTTCAAACCAGCAAAGGGTCCCCAAGAGGGGAACCCAAGACCACCATGGACAGAGGGCACACCACTAGCCCATCTCACCCACCCCACTGGGGGAGTGTGGGCCTCAGCCTTCAACCTCCAGGCTGCTGACATCTGACATTCAAGAGAAAACCTTAGAGTGAAGTTTGCATACTGATCAGATGTACCTTGACCCTGTGACAGCTCTGTGATGGCCAGAACCAGAAGGGTTAACAAGCAAGTTATAACAAGAGAAATCTGCTTTTTGAAGATATCTGAAGTAGGTTATGAAGCAGTTTCCTGTTTGTCTGGAGAAATATTTATATATAGCTTTTTATACTGATCTTCAGACAGCATGAACTTTTAAAAAGCAGAACTAAAAAATATAACCACAGACGTAGCTGATTTATTAAATTTCACTTAGAGTCAGTAAAAATTAATGAATGTAATCGCAAGGTATAATTAACATAGTGGGTTGAACTTAGGTGAGAAAAAGTTAATCTCAGACCCCAAAAAGTGATGTAATGTGATTTGCTTATTGAGTAAACCCAAGCTTATGCAGTAACTTATTATAATGATTTCTAACACCTTTTAACCCTATAAGATAACAGCTATAAAGTAACATTATGAATAGCTATATAACTAAAAAAATTAGCATAAATGAGATATAAAAGAACACGCATATTAAGCAACCCTCAGGAAGGATGGACCAGAAAAGTCATTGCTGTCCCATACCTCAAAGATTTCTTACTCCTTGTGAGAGTAAAGACCAGATCCTGACTGAGAGACCTCCCCCGGTTCTTCCTCAGAAAAGCACAGCTCGGAGATGCCTGACTTACTGAATCAATTTGACGTGTATCTTCTGAGAGACTATCAATAAGTTGCTAACCAAGTGGAAACACTTAGTTAATTTCTTTGTCTGTTTTATTATCACTGTCAATTTTAACTTGTATTGTTATGTTGTCTGTTTATTAGCTTAACCTTTTTACTAACTGTTATATGTGCAAACTATATCTTTTGTTGCTATAAGTAAAATTTATTCTTTTTTGTAAGTGAAACTTGTTATTGTTTTCCTCCCAACATCCTCAATTCCGAACCAAAAAGCCCAGTGGCTAATAAAGTTGCAGTGCTGGGTCAGTCTGCAACTAAATTGATATACTCACAGTGCCCGGCTGGCCTGTGACACAGCTCTAGGGCTGGTAGCTATAGAACTGTTTGCATTATTCTTATCTGCTGTCACTGTTATCAAATGGGGAGGTTGTGGTTGTTCTGAAGCTTTGGATCTCCCCAGTACAAGGTATCTGGGCCATAAATTGAGTGCCAACAATCACTTGTCTTTTACTTCTGAGGTACACTGTTCAGGAATGAGAGGCTGCTTTTATAATATGGGCAAGACCACAGCACCTCTTATACAGTCCTTTACACATAGCCGACCCTGACCACAGCAACATATTTACCTTTGTCAATTTCTCAGCTTTACATTAATCAGTCACTCTCACAATAAAATAGTTCCCTATTCATTTAGAATATTTCAGGGCAGAAATCCCATTCCATTATATATATTATCTGAAGATAGCTGGAGATTCCCATGGAACAGGCCACAGGAGTGTGCACAGGTTATATGAAAATATAATAGAAGACTTGGTACATGCAACAGGGAATGTTTTTCTTTAAGTCTTTCTGACATTATGTTTATAATGAGAACATCCAGGGCAGCATTCTGGTGAGACTTTACTTGACTATATTTAGTCTTCCTGGAGGTCAGGTGTTTTGAGAATTAAATTCCATTTTCCTGACTTGTTAATATATAGTTGTTTAAACATATCTATGCATTTCCTCACCTTCAACTATTTGTATATAGTTGCACTGTATATCATTCAAATAAACCTATATTATGTGTATATTTTCTCTCAACCTTATTTTATCATAGAAGCTTTTAGTGTTCCAGTTCAGATTTAACTAGTGACATACTTCATCTTAACCACTAGATGTCACTCTGTAGTCAGAATACTTTAAAGCATTGAAATAAAAGCCATAAAAAAGAAACAAGTGGTAAACTAATTCTTGGTTGATATATTTTCCCCTTCAGAATGAAAGATATGTTCTTTTCAAAATACCAGGAGTCAGTCTTTAAAGTTAAAAACTGACACTAGATTGCTTTGCATCATTGCTTCAAAACGTACAACAGCAAAGCTCTATATTGAACTCACTTAACTATTCTGGCTGCCAACTGGAAATAATCTTAATCTTCTCCCTTCCTTAGAGAAAACACTGGCTGTCCCTCTGCATGATGAAGATTATGGTTAACAATGATGTGAAACCTGGTGGCTTTCATTTACAGGAAACTCAGTGAAGCCATTTTTTGGCTTATGTTTCATGAGCTCCTGCCCTTTGAGCTTTTGCTTCACACAAAAGTTTGATCCACTGACTTCCATAGTGTTAGGGACAAAACAGCCAACATACCCTCCAAAACAACCCCCAGCCCTTATTCCATTATAGATTGATAGGCTTAAAATCCAGAGGTACCCATAGATCATTTATGCTAACCTTTTGTAAGTCTCAGACCTTTGTATTTCACATATCTATCCCTGAATTATGCAATGACTTGTGCCTGACTAAGTGTAATTTGCATTCGGCTAAAGCGTATCTTCTGGGAAAACATCTAGTCATGATCTAAAGATATCAAGAAATGGAGAAACCACTGATTCCCTTGATAGTTTGCTGTGTTTTATTTCTAGCTTGAATTTCTCTGGCTTCAATTTCCAGCCAACATTGTTTTTTGTTATGCCTTTCACTGTTATATTAAAAAGAATCCAGAGTTATGTCCCAGTGAGGTCATTTATACACTGCAATCAAATCATCTCTCAGTTAAAATAAATAACTTGCATTCTTTAAGTCTTACACTGTAAGACATTTTCTCCTGACCTCAAATAACTTTTGGCTTGCTTCACCCTTCCCAATTCTTAAGTTTCCCTCTCAAAATATGGACACCCAAGCAGTGCATAGTTTCACAGTATCAGTCCCATCAATGCTGTATACAGAAATCAAATCACTTCCCACTCATGAACTCACTATTCCCCGGTTTATGCATCCTTGGAACACATGGGTTCCCCCACCACCACCATTACATTGCACAGGAATGCTTGCTTGTTGATCCCTAAAATCCTGTTCAGTCACTATCTTCTAGGGTACTGACCCTGGTCTGTACATACATTCCTTGTTTCCAGATGAACAACTTTTCCTTTGGTTGTAGTGAAATACATTCCAGAAAACTTTGAGTGTCTGCTCGGACCTGATAACTATAAATCTTTATTTCCTATGCTAATTTATTGGTAATTGTTTTTATATTTACTCCCAAATCACCGATGACAAAACTGAATGCCACTGGAACCTGTTGTGGAACCTCTATAGAAACTCCTGTATTTGATGATGATTGATAAGTGTTTATATAGATTTTTCAGATTTGCCCATTTTAGTCCATTTATTGTGTACTTTATTAAAATTGAAGAGTATTGATTTGAAAGCATTACACTGTGTACTAATACGGTGTCGGGAGGGGAGGACCAAGATAGGGGGTCTGATTGGGTCCCCATGGGTGCCTATACACAAGCAGCAAGGCTGCTCCAATATGCTGTAATTACAGCGCATCGGAGCAGACACAGTTAATAGAGTCTGCTGGCATGTGGTAATTACTGCACTCCAGCAGACTCCAGTGTCTTGTGTATCAGCATCCTGTAACAGGGGGTCTGCTCAGGGCCAATCTCCACGTGGCCCACACACCTGTTCTTGGGCTATCCACCCACTTTATCACCTACCACGCCTTGATCTTAATGAATTAATTAGTTAATTAAGCGGGAGGCTGCCCATTTTCTGCCCCGATGCCAGGGGGCGCTATCTGCGGCTCCATTGCTCCCCTACACCACAGCCCAAGCCTTGCAGATGGCATCTCAATGTTCACATGATCACCAGCCTCCACTCTGGGCCCCAGAATCCTTCTGATTGAACCCCAACCTAGAGTCCTCTCCTCAGGCGGCCTCATCCACCTTCATACGGGCTAAGAAGCTCCCTGAAGCTATTTTCCCCTCTCAGGTGTGGTCCCCCCATGGCCTTTGGCTACCAGCCCTGGCCCACCTCCAGGCCAGTCGGAACCCCTGGCCCTCGGCTCTCGGGCATCCCTCGCGGTGGGCCCCTGGCCCTTTTGACCGATCTGGTCCTGGCCCCAGCATGGGCCAGTTGAGGATACTCTCTCGAACAGTACTGAGTCTCTAGCTGCTCACTCTCTCTAGGGGTCCACCCCCTGGGCCCTACACGTAAAGGGATAATCCACCCAGTGGTGGGGGCTAGGGGTTAAGGCACCCTAACCTACCTTTCACCGGGGTGGTAACTGGCCTGGCATTTCCTGGGGGCTCCCATGCCACTGGGAGCCCCACCAGGCCACCCACTCCTGGCAGGGTGCAGTTTTAGGTCATGATCCAGACCCGGACCCAGACCCTACAGCTCCTCCCTTACCTCTGGATGAAACTCAGCAGCCCTCTGGCCAGGCAATATTGCTGCCTGACCTCCAGCAACCAAACTGCCTTGTTTATACAGGCAGCCTTGAAACTAAAATGGCTGCCCTCATTTGGCACCTGGAGGCTGCCAGCTCCAGGGCCTTTATGTGGAAGGCATACACAGTGCCTGCCACACATCCCCACACTTAAAAATGGTGGTGGGGGTGCTTTAAAGCTTTTTCAATGAGCTTTAGATAAAGTACCCCAATGCCATTTTTAAGCGTGGGGATGTTGATACCTGAAACGCTCCAGGCACTTTAATTATAGCGCATTTCAGAACTGCTCTAATTAAAGCCACCCTCCCCCCCGACACACACACACACTCGTGGAGCATGTGTATAAACACTCCATGATCTGAGGCTTTCTACCCAGGGCAGGGGTAGTAGCCCCCCAAAAGTGCCTTCCCCCTCACTTCTCCTGGCCGCCTAGGGAAGCATGACCAGTATCCCCCAGACTGCAGTCCCAGTCCAAATGAGACCTTCTTTAATTTACTCTCTATTTCTCTTTTAAATTCTTTTAACTTCATTTTATACTTCAGTGGCTGATTTGCTTCATTTCACCAATCATCCCCCATCCCCATTTCCTTTCCAAGTCCCATTTAAGTCCTCACCCCTATCTCATTAACTCTTGGCCTCCTAGCTTTGTGTTCCTGCCGCACCAACCCATTTATCACATACCCACACCTAAAGCAGAGATAGAAGCCTGTCAGGGTTCACCAGCTCTCTAGTGGCAACCAATAGCTATGACTCCCAGTCTGGCCCCTGCTTGCCACTTCTCTAGTGGCAAGTCACAGTTGTGGAGTTGGGGAACAGTCAGAGAATGTTTTAAGCCTTAAGGTTTTTCGACTAAAGATTTAAGATTATGGTTATTTAAGAATTTTTGAAATTATTAACGAGGATGGAGTCTCACCTGAAATAAATCAACATAGTTCCGTTGGTTCTAGCTGTCAATATATACACACAAACCTTAAGTACTTTATGATACCAGAGAGACATATGCTACCTCAGACCTTTCCAAAGAGCAATGGAACTATGAATACATTCAGGTAGCTCTAGCCCTGCAATTGTGAAATGCTGTAGCAATCTGGAAGCTGAAAATGGATGACTTATTCCTAAATGAAGGGAATTCATGCTGAATCATCATGACACCCAGCTCTCCTTAATTTTTGTAGTGAACTCCTTTTTTCTGAGAAGCATCTTGTGCAAAAATGGGGATGATGTAGGTTGTAGGATGGTGAAATAATACTTTTTTAAAAAGTTTGTTGCCAAAACTGCAGAAGATATGACAATTTATTAAGGAAGACTTGTTTAATTTTTGAAGAAATTGAGCATTAAACTTGACCAGAATTTCGTTATGTTGCTATGGGCTATAATTTAGTATTGTTTACTGTCACTTGACTAAACCCATTGTAAATTAAGAACTTATCCTCATAGAATAAATAATGGAAAGAAAAGGCAAATGATTCTTGACCATTTTCCATTCACTCACCTACATACATGGTTCAATTGGAGGGACATGAATAAGAATAGGTCATAGGCCAAAAGGGACCATTTTGATCCCATATATCCCTTTCCTGAAATTTTCATAAGTCAGTCTGCCAAACAGTGCTGGTTATGGGAGTTTCTCATAACCTACAAAGGTCCTTAACTGCTTCTCTCAATCATACCAGTGCCTGGGACTGACTGGTTAACATCAGAGAAACAAAGTTGCTTTATCTGTCTGCTCAGGCCAATTAACTCCCCTGGAAAAGCTCCCCACTGATGGACAGGATCTAGAGAATATTGAATACTTTGCATATCTTGGCAGTCATCTTTCAAAGAAGGCCAGCATCAACAAAGAGATCCAGTACAGGATTCAATGTGCCAGCTCTGCCTGTGGAAGATTGTATCATCATGTGTTCAATGATCATGACATCAGGAACTTGAATAGAGCTCCTGTTATATAAGGTTGCAGTAACCCCAACTCTTCTCTACAGCTGTGAAGCTTGGATGACCTACAGGGACCACCTGAAAATCCTGGAATGCCTTCACCAGTGCTACCTCCAAAAGATCCTTGGTATAAAGTGGCAGGATTGTTTCAGAGATGCCAGTGTCCTCATCAATGCTAACACCACCAGTATTCAAGATCAGTTACAGTGGGCCGAGCATTGTGTGTGTATGTCTGATTTCTGCATACCAAAACAATTGCTATACTCTCAACTCAGCCAAGGACAAAGGGCATGTGGGAGTCAAAGAAAATGCTTCAAGGACACCTTCAAGATAAATATTATTAAGTGTGGCACTGACACCACAAATTGGGAAAAACTAGCCTGGCAACACCTTGTGAGAGAACGTACATCTTACTTTGAGGAAAATGGTTTCATCCTGCAGACAGACAAACTACAGAAATGGAAGGAAAGGGAACAAGACTCAGAAATGTGTGGTTCAACCCTTCCTTTAACTATCACCTGCAGTGTCTGCCAGAGAGTCTGCAGCTCTAGGATCAGTCTTCTTAGCCATCAGTGTAAAGAGATGGGGATGGGGAACAACACAGTGGGTGGGGTTGAAGGTAAGCAAAGTAGCTGGAGTTGTAACTTTGCTCAAGAGTGAGAAAGTAGAAGTGAAACAAGTGCAAGTAGAAGGAAGATTACAATAGATGGTGGTGAAGTTTGCGAAAAGTGTTAAAGGTTTTTAATATATATGCACTGGCTGAAAGAGAAGGAAGGATCACCCGGTTTAAGAAATTAAAAGTGTATGTAAGTGGAGGTGTGCAGCAAATTCTGGTGGGGGATTTCAAATATATTATTTAGGAGAGGGATAAGAGAGGGGATGAAGGGGAAGGAGACCTGCACCCCCCCACCCCATCCCCAGGGTGGGATAGGCCAGGCTTCTGGCAGCATTTGCTGCCATGGCTCCAGACCCTATAGCCATCCAAAAGTAGAGGAGTGAATGGAGGAAAAGTGAAAGTGTTCCTTGATAGGATAAAACAAGGAACAGAGAATGGAAAGAAACAAAAAATGGAGGAGAATTTAAGTAGGAGAGAGGTGGGAGACTGCTTAAAAGCTTGCAAGAGAGGGAAGGTGTTTGGAAGAGACAGGCTTCTGGTGGCACTCTGAAAAAATTTGGAGATGGCTAGGGTCAGATATAATAGAGACATTCAGGGAAATAATGAATGGTGGGGAGACGGGAGCAGATTTTGCATAAGGTGTGCTAATTTTGATATTCAAGAAGGGAAAGGAAGACAGGCCAATAGCCATTTTAAAAATAGACTACAAATTAATGGCAAAAGTACTGGCCAAAAAAATTCATGACTGTTTAGCAGATGTGATACAAGAAGAACAAATGTGTGCTGTTCCTGAGAGGAGGATATCCCCAGCCCTACGGTTGATGAGAAATGTCATATCAGATGTGCAAGACAGGAAAATAAACACAGTAATTATGAATCTAGATCTGGAAAAAGCTTATGATAGGGTTGAACATAATTTCATGTTTGACATATTGTGGAGGATGGGGTCTCCTGTAAAGGTGATCAGATGGGTCAAAGTGTTATACAGTAACACGTCTACATGTGCAAGCGCTTACTCCACAGTAAAAACCCTTAATCCCACTTACATTTGCTACCTGAAAATGCAAGTAGCAAATGTAACTGGGATTAGTTACTGCACAGTAACTCATGTGTAGATGTGACCTGGAAGCATGTTTGTTCCCAGGTCTGCCCTACCACTAGGGGGCTGGCCTCAGGCCAGCCCCACATATTTGGGCTACCAGCCTCTCCTTTCCCAGGTCTGGGCTGCCTCTATGACAGCCCATGCCTGTAGGCTCATTTTGAGCCCTGGAGCATACTCAACAGGGAGACTGAGGGCACTCCAGGCCCTCCGTGTCCTCCTGGACAGGCCACAGGGTACCTGTGCCTGCCTGCCTGCACCTCAGCCCCCAGGCCCAGCTGCAGACAGCTTCTGGACAGCAGGGCCTGTGCCACCTGTTTGCAGCACACCCCTAGCAGTGGCAGCTGTTCATGTCACGCAGCTCAGGGACAGCTGTGCAAGGGCCCAGAGAGCTGGTGCAGGACCCACAATGGCCTCCTTCCTGGTTGCAGATGTGCCTTCCACCCAGTGCCACAACTGCAGCAAGTAGGTGACTGGAGACCTTGTGGCACTGCAGGGTGAGGGAGCAGTGCAGCGCCAGTTTGAGCAGGGCAGCCACTCCAACATGCATATTTATGAGGCACTGTTAAGTCGGATGTGGAAGCAAGGGCACAACCGGTCAGCACAGCAGTGCCGGCTAAAGGTCAAGGCCTTGTGAGCACAGTGGGTTGCCATAACTGACCACAATCATCAGTCTGGCAGTACCTGCAAGTCCATACCCTTTATGTGGCAAGTGATGGCCATTCTTGTGCCCCAGGACCTAGGCCACATATGTTCAGTTTACACCAGCACAGGTGGCCTGCCTGAGCCCCTGCCCCAATTTGGCACCCTGAGTGACACATCAATGGGGAGGGCCCCCAGGGACCCAGCAGCCTGTCCCACCCAGCTCTCCAGCTTCAGTTTCCACTAGCACCTTGACGAGCCCTGGCCAGGGCCTGCCTCACCAGCTCCACAGCCCCACAGCCAGCCAGAAGGCATGGCAGGCCATGACACAGACAGCTGCCAACAGTACCAGCTCCTCCCCAGGAGGGCTTCCAGCCAGGAGTCTCCATGCCATACCCCAAGAGCCAAGTGCACACTGTTGCTGGCAGGGAGGACCACGTCAAACTGCCAGCCACGTCAGCCCCAGCCACGTGGTAAGTCCCGCACTGGGGAGAGGGCCCTCTCTACTTCGACCCCCACCCCTGCCCCCAGTTCCTACCAGTGTTGGTGGCAATGTCCTCCTTAGCAGCTGGGGGCAGCGATGCATAGCACAGCCATAGGTAAACCTCTAGGCAGTGGCAGAGGTTGTGGGACTGCCCAAGCCTGTCCCCCATACTGTTATAGCTCAGGGTTCTGTACCAGGAGTGCCAGTGTGCCCAGGGTACCATGAGGATCATCAGCAGAAGGCCATAGTGTGTGAGCCACACCTTGGTCCACCCACCCAGCTCATCATGCACCGTCTAGGGCATGTGCAGCAGGGGCAAGCTTGGTGCACAGTGACACAATGGCAGGGAACTGGCCCTGGGGTGCCTACCTTGAGGGGTTCTCCAGTGGGGATGGCAGGGTTGTGGGCAGCTCTTCATGCCAGTTGTTCAGGAACCCCTCCCCCCAAGCCCAGGCACCGTGGGCTGTGTGGCAGTGCAGCAAAGTGGTTGGCCTGCAGGAGGAGAGGGTGGGCTATAGGGTCTGGAGCCATGGCAGCAAATGCTGCCAGAAGCCTGGCCTGTCCCACCCTGGGGATGGGGTGGGAGATGCAGGCTGCCTGTGGCCAACATTAAGTGGTGCACAAGCCCCAGGGGAGTGCATGAGTATGGGGGGCTTGGCCAGCAGCCACCTGGGCCTGGATCTACCCACCCAAAATGCAAACTCTCACAAAAAGCTTATGTCTTATAGATCTGCAGGTCCTGCAGCTGGATGTGGGGGGAGGGCCACATTTGGCATAAGGAATGTGGCCTCAGGCTTTGCTGGTGCCCACAGGGTACTGCAGATGTGCTGGCTCTGCCAGAGGTGCACAATGGATTGCACCATCCTCCTCCAGTGCCTCACAGCAGTCTCAGAGGAGCATGCAGAGGATGTACAGGCCTGGTGGATGGGGCACAGTGCCCAAGAGGATGAGCAGGACCAGTGCAAAGAGATGCAGGACCAACACAAGGAGGAGTGGGACTGGGTGGACTGGGAGTTCCAGGACTAGTTGCTAACTCAAATGTGACTGTTCTCAGTGGTGGCAGATGACAGAACAAGGAGCTCACAGTCTCAAGTTGCAGAAAGGGAGGTCTAGGTTAGATCTTAGGAAGAATTTAATCACTAGGAGGGTAGTAAAACACTGGAACAGGTTACCTAGAGAGGTGGTGGAATCTCCATCCTTGGAGGTTTTTAAGATCTGGCTAGACAAAGCCTTGGCTTGGATAATCTAGTTGGGAATGGTCCTGCTTTGAGTAGGGAGGGCTGGACTAGATGACCTCCTGAGGTCCCTTCCAACCCTAATTTCTTATGATTCTATGACTTTATGTTATGCTGATACGTGGCAGGAAGAAGGTTAAGAAGTTAGGGCATGTACCGGGGATCTTGGCAAAAGCCATGGGAGAAGCAGCCACCAGCCCACTATGCAAAGATGGAGAGCTTCATAAGGGTAAATAAATCTGAGAGAGTGAGATTGGACTGCTATGCTTGAAAGATCAGGAGAAGGTAATTAATATGATAAGAAAGATAAAGTAACACTAGTTGGGGATCTGACAGAAAGATAGATGGCAAAAGTATGGAAAGAAGTGACAGATACTAGATTGGAAGGAGAACACATGGATATCATATTGCTGTTGATATGGAATATTCTTCCTGTGAGGGACATTCAGCATAAATGGGGTTTAGTAAGATCAGTGGTGTGCTTGACAGAGGGATGTGGGGTTGAAGAATCTTTATGGCACATATTTTGGGACTGCCCTTTTGTGAAAGGTGTATATGAGGGAATGCACCATTTTGTGAGGGTGATCAATTTGAACTGTGTGTGACTTAACATATGAAATGGTGTTGTATGAGTTAATGCCCAAAGGATTGTAGAGACAGGGACTGAGAACTATACTACTTTGTGTGACAGCAGCAATATGGAAAGTGATAAATCTCCTTGTGGTCAAGGGACTGGCTTTCACTAGAAGAGAGTGTTAGGAGTTGGCAATATAAGAATTTAAATACTATGTGGATTAAAATGGGGATGAGATGGGAAATGAGAAGGCAGAAAGATGGAGGAAAGAGGAATGGAATGGTGGTGTTTCTTCCAAAAGGATAAAGGGATGGAGTGAAATTGTTGCTTCTTCCTGGATTGGGGGGTGGCTCATAGATTCATAGATTCATAGACATTTGGGCTGGAAGGGACCTCAGAAGATCATCGAGTCCAGCCCCCCCCCACCCAGAGGGCAAGAAGTCAGTTGGGGTCATAGGATCCCAGCAAGATAAGCATCCAATTTGCTCTTGAAGGTGTTCAACGTAGGTGCTTGAACCACCTCCGATGGCAGGCTGTTCCAGACCTTGGGGGCTCAAACAGTAAAGAAATTCTTCTTTATGTCCAGCCTGAAACAGTCTTGCAGTAGTTTATGACCTTTCGACCTCGTCATCCCTTGGGGCGCTCTGGTGAACAAACATTCTCCCTGATACTGGTGGTCACCCCAATAAACTTTTAGGTGGCCATCAGATCACCCCAACCCTGTGCTTTTCCAGGCTGAAGATTCCCATAGCTCTCAGCCTGTCATCATAAGGTCTGTTTTCCTGACCTCTGATCATGTGCGTGGCTCTTCTCTGGACTCTCTCAAGCTTGTCCACATCCTTTTTGAATTGTAGAGCCCAAAACTGGACACAGTACTCCAGTTGCGGTCTCACCAAGGCAGAGTACAAGGGGAGAATGATGTCCCGGGATTTGCTTGAGAAGCATCTATGGATGCAAGCCAGAGTTTTGGTCACTTTAGTAGCTGCAGCATCGCATTGAAGGCTCATGTTCATTTTGTGGTCAATGATGACCCCCAAGTCTCTTTCTTCCGCAGTGCTAGCCAGCGTAGCACTGCTGAGCCTATCAGGAT
>NW_017729032.1:245096968-245099342 GCF_001723915.1 Gavialis gangeticus
GACCAGTGCAGAATAATCCTCCTTGGAGGTGAATCCCACCCTCCATCCTTTGTAGGCTTTTCTTTTTAGCCTTAGGAGGTCTGCTAGGTCCCTGGAGAGCCAGGGGGACTGCTGTGCCCTCTTGGTGCCGTTCATGAAAGATTAGTGTGTAATGGTGAAAAGGGGTACAAGAAGAACAAGTATTATCATAGGCAAAGTTGTCAAGTTTTATGTTAATGCAGTTTCTTTTATTAGTTTTGTAATTTTCAAAAGTTCCCATAAGCATGCCAGAAGTCCCTAAAATCCTGTGTGGGGGAGGAACATCTATCCTGTAGGTGTCCAAAAGCCTATGCAAGCAAAGTTGGACCCCCTGAAGAACGTCGTGAATCAGCAAAGGATAGTGGGGGAGAAGAGGAGGGTGAGAGTGAAGTACAAATGGTGGATGGGACCAATAGAAATAGAGGTGAAATAAATAAAAGAGCCCATGAATCAGGGAGAGAAAAGAAAGAAAAGAAAGGAGAAGAAAATCAGAAAAAAGTTACCAGAAAATAAGGGGAATGAGTTGGAGTCAGAGCCAGAGAGCAGCTTCCTGCCATTAACTCCCCTGGGCTCCAGCCCAGAGAGGCAAGCTGGAGGTGGGAAGTGGTGAGGAGGCAGGAATATGGAAGCCTTCCTGAATGCAAAGGCGGTCAGACAGCTTGCAAAAGTGACAGGCATGAGAATGCGGAAAGGGGAGGAGTCAACCAGTGAGCAGCAGTGCTGGTGAATCTTAAAGGGGACAGGCACACTCTTTTTAAAAGAGGCACAATGGTACTGATGACATCATCTATTAATGTCAGGTTGGTACTAACAAGGAAAAGATGAGAACAGATTCAACCAATGTTAAAACAAGTAAGGGCAAACCAAAATTCCCTACAAGATTATGGGATACCAGGGGAAAGTTATGCCTGGTGCAGAATTAGAATTTTTAAACATATATGCACCACAAGAGTGGGAGGAGAGGAAGGCTTTGCTTGGAAAGCTGGCAGTTTACATGTTTGGAGGGAGACCACAGATAATAGTGGGGTACTTCAATTGCATAATAGAAGCAGGTGACAGAACAAAGGCAGGAGAAGCTGGATCTTGAGACAGTTCATCCAGATTATTAGAAAATACAATAAAGAAAAAGTCACTAAGAGACGTGTGGGCAGGAGAGAAATTTTTTAGTAGAACTGACCCCAGTGGAAAGAAACAGTCAAGAACTGACTTTGTGCTTGTATCAAAAGAAATAGAAATAGGAAAAAAGAAATCATAATTCTGTCATTTACTGATCACTGGATGCTGAAGGCAGAACAGAGTCTTAGTAAGAGCACAGTAAGAAGAAGGAGTGTTCTGAAGATAAATGTGTGACTCCTACAAGATGATGAAATATGTCAAGTATACATGAGACAGTATGAGAGGAAGAGAGCACTGAAGAAATATTTTTAGAGTACCAGAGAGTGGAGGATGATGGTGAAGAGAAGGACAGGATAATTCTTCAGGAAGGAGAGTCAAAGAGCCATGGGGAAAAGAATGAAAGAGCTGAAAAAGCTGCCAAAAAAGAAGTAGGAGCCGCTAAAGGAAACCTCAGAAGGAAGGCTATGAGAAGAACTAGAAGAATTGGTAAGCTATAGAAAGCTAGTTTACAAGAAAGATGACAAAGAAAATATTTTTAGCACAAGCAGATTGGGTGTGAGAAAATTAAAAGTGGTCTCAATACTTTTCAGTTAGAGTGAAAGGAGAGCTAAAAGCAGAGCAAGAAGAACGTGGTACCCAGTGAAAAAGCAGGAGGAGATATTGGAGGCATTGAGAAGATTTTATGAAGAGCTATATCAGAAGAAGGAAATAGGGAGAAGAAGGTTTTCCTGGAAGAGACTGAAGAGAAAGTAGAGGAGGAGGAAGCAAAGAAGATGGAATAAAAGATAATATTAAAGGAAGTAGAGGAGTGCTTAAAAACCTTTAAAAGAGGGAAATTACCAGGAGTGGATGGACTGCCTATGGAACTTTACAAGAAGTCTTGGGCATGAGTAGGAAGGGATATAGTGGGAGTTTTCAAGGAAACAGCAGAAACAGGAGAGGCAGGAAAAGTTTTACATGAGGCATTGTGATCTTATTCCTTAAGAAAGGAGAGAAAGAACTCCTGAAAAACTGGAGACCAATTACACTGGCCGAGGTCATTGCAGGTCCCCTGGCACGGCTTTACGAGCACTCGTGGTGCACTGGAGAGGTGCCGGAGGACTGGAAGAGGGCCAATGTGGTTCCAATCTTCAAGAAAAGGAGGAAGGAGGACCCGGGAAACTATAGGACCAATGTGGTTCCAATCTTCAAAAAAGGGAGGAAGGAGGACCCGGGAAACTATAGGCCAGTTAGTCTTACC
>NW_017729032.1:245099421-245125059 GCF_001723915.1 Gavialis gangeticus
GTCACTGTTCCCCCGAGCACAGCCAGGAGTGACCAGGAACAACGGTCACAAGCTAGCAGAGGGTAGATTTAGGTTGGACATCAGAAGGCTCTATTTCACGGTCAGGGCGGCTAGGGTCTGGAACCAACTTCCAAGGGAGGTGGTGCAGGCTCCTATCCTGCGGGTTTTTAAGAAGAGGTTAGATGAACACCTTGCTGGGGTCGTTTGACCCCAGTACTCTTTCCTGCCATGGCAGAGGGTTGGATTAGATGATCTTCTGAGGTCCCTTCCAACCCTAGAAACTATGAAACTATGAAACTACACCCCTTAGTATAGACTATAACGTTATTGCCAAGAAGCTAGCTTTGAAAATGAGGAAAAACCTCCAGAAGATAATACATGAAGACCAAATATGAACAGTACCACATGCTTAAAGTAGTTTAAAATCCATACAGAGGTAAGACATGGGTGCTGCTTGTCACCAATACTATTTGTGAAACATTAACACATAGAATAAGAAAAGACAAGGTCATAAGTGGAGTAAAGACACTGGGAAGGAGAGAAGTAAAATACCAATTACACATGGATGACATAAACATAGTAGTGAGAGATAGACTTTCAATGGAAAGGGTGCTAAATCATACATCAGAGTATGGAGAAGTGATGAGGGCTAAACTAAAGAGATTGTAAAACACTATAATGAAAGCAGGGAACTAGGGAGACTTGAAGAAGCTGGACCTTCAAATAAGAGAGAGAGCAATCTGAGTGCCAGGGAACCTGATGGATACTGAAGGGAAAGGTAATACAGCATGGCAAAAGGCCGTGGCAAATAGTTAAATAGTTTGGTCATGGTTCAGAAGGACACTGTCCTTTCTCGGAAAAGTGGTGGTGGTGAAGGATGTGCTACTGCTGATTATTCTATATGCGAGAATTGTATTCCTATCAACATGGCAGCAGATATCAAAAGTAGAGAAGGAAATATGCATGTTCTTTTGTAATGCCAAAAGAGAAAGGTTGGCAAGATCTGAACCATACAAAGCAAGAACAATGGGGAGATGGGGGCTGCCAGATGTGTGATTGTTCATCTATGAGAAATATGTAAATATGGTATGCAAGACAGTAATGGAGGGAGAGAGGAGAGCAGCATATATCACCTGATTTCACACAGCTGCAATTTTGAGGAAATGGGGATATCAGACCTCTTTGAAGAGTCCATATGTGTGGCAACCACTGATTCATTACATCAGGATGGAAGGATTCTTGCAGAGGTATAATATAGGGAAGATAGAGATGGAGTCCTGAAGGATCATAAGAAATTGATGAAAGCAGTAAGCATGGGTGACTAGTGCCACCTTAATCAGGGGGTACTTGCCCCCCCCCAGACCAGTCATTGACTGGGGGGGGAGTTCCCCATGGCCAATCTCACCAATGGGGATGGGGGGGTCCCCCTGCAGGCAATTGCAAAGCAGCTGTAGCATTCACACTCCCTGGCCAGCACTCGCAGAGGGGGCACAGGCACTCCTGCTTGCCCCCCCGCCTGTCACCTGAACAGAATGCAGCCAGTCAGGGGTTGCACTGGTGCTCTCAGAGGGTGCACATGGACTCCCGTGCACCCCCTACGTGTCACCACTGGTGGTAAGGGAGAGAGACAGGATGGTGCCTGTGGGAAACTTCACAGAAGGAGAAGTGAAGAAGGTGTGGGGAGCAGTGGTGGGTAAACAACTAAAAGAGGAACATGCTGACTTAGCATAGATGGTTGTAAGAAGTATCTTGCTGGTGGGAGATGCTCAATACAGGTGGGTCTTGACAAGCTCATCTAGGTGCCTAAGGGGGCATGGGTTTTGAGATTGTACATATTTCCACCTGCTATTTGAGGAAAAACATTGTCTTGTATTTGAGTAAATACAGTACGAAAAAAAAAGTTTCCATTTCAGTTGCATATACTGCACTAAAGCATCTATGAAATTTTGAAAAAAATTATAGATGTTAATTTCTTAACTCAAAAACTGTATCTAACACAGGGAAATTTTAGACCTTATCTTGACAATTAAAGAGAAATTCATCATGGAACTAAAATGTTAGTGGTACCTTAGGCGCAAAGGACTCATGGCTTGAAAACATGTTTTGTATAAATATAATGTCAAAACCAATAAGCAATCTATGAGGCACTGTAAAAGGCCAATTCCACAAAGCTGAAAAGAGTCATTACACAAATTATTTGAGAAAAATAATTGAAACAGAAAAATAGGAGTGATAATTGAAAACAATTTCAGACTTCTTTACTTGATTGGAACACAGGATTGGAAACAATACCCTGCTTTTTCAAGTCCAGTCCCTTGCTGTCTCAGAACCAGCCCTGCCCAACAGCGTGCAGGGCATAGGCATGCAGGACCTGGCCCAGCGTGATGCATGATGCCCACAAGTGGTGCCAACCCCTGAATGACAGCCCAAGTGGCCCGGAGCTGCCCGAAGGCACATGGCCCCATGCCGAGCAAGGCTGGGCCCACACGATGTGGCACAAGTGGCACTGACTGCCAGGGCCAAGCCATGCTGCCCCATGCCACATGGGGGGCTGTGCCAGGAGGGCCCTGAGTGCCCAGGAAATAAATGGTATTAACTGTTAACATCCAACTGCTCACAGCATGTTCTGACTTTAACACCACTTGACATTCCACAGATTTAGTATGGTCTAAGTGTAACATATAACTCACCCTATTATTGCTGAGTCTAATTGGTGCAAGCCTAATGGGAGGACACTGTTCTTTCAAAGGATGAAAAAAGTGAGATCACGTTCACTAGTCAATGTGGGCATCACTTCTCATATTTTTTTAAGCTAAGATCAAGTGTTGTTCCTGTTCCTTAATCTAATCCCCTGTGCTTGCATGGGAGGAATAAGAACCCACAACCTGGGTCTCCAGACCCTGGGGTGGGAAGGCAAGTCAAACATGGATAAAGGAATAATAAGTCCAGATAAAGGATGGACTATGGAGGGAAGAGAAACGTATTGACCAAGATCATGAGAGACCTGATCAAGGTACACTTGAATAATGTGAAATAACTATTTTGCATACAGGGTGGGCAGAGCTGGAGCTAGACTTCTATGAGGTTGCCTTGCCCCTCATTTGCATTTAAATGTGTTTATTTCAAAGTCAGTGTTTTCACATTTGCCCTTCATTCAAGGGAGACCAAGGTCTGACAGTAAAAAGCAAGGGCAGGGGCTGAAGGGGGAAGAAGATGGGGAAGAAGGGTACCACCTGACCCACCATATTTGACTTTCCCTGCTGTAGCAGTGGGAAGGGGACACAATCAAGGTAAACTTCCAGTAATTAGGTACTATACCTGGAAAAGTTAAACATTTTCCACATCTAGAATTTAATTATCCAGTTTTCTTGTATTTAAGTAGATACAGTATTAACCTTAACCCTTCCTTCTTCAGGTCCTATTTTCCTCTTCCTGATACATTTCTTCCTTCTTAAATATTTCTGTTTTTATGTCATTCCTTTGCTGAGATTTACGTTATTTACTTTATTATCCCTCCTTGAGTATTGGTTTTACACTTCTCTCTGAAATGTGTTATCATATGATTTCCCAAGGGTCAGAGTGAGGAGTCAGTTTCAGTGGAGGAATCAGGAACCAAAAAAATGAAGAACCTACTTGCTTGAGGAAAGGAAGAAAGCAACTAAGTGCCTGATGATACCAAGTACCCAAAACAGACCTAAGCCACATGGAGAGAGAATCTCTGCAGCTCTAGATAATATTAAGGGATATAAAATTAAGATAGTGAATTTGCATTATTTTATTAAATCCAGGGATGTTTCGAACAGGAGATAAGAAACAACAAAAATCTTAAATGTGCAAAGTTTTAAAAATATGGTTTAAGATAGGCATACTTACATCTGTACATTCTTTCAAAATCTATACCAAAGGCACTGGAGTGTTCCAAAAGTCTGAAGTACACATTTATTTATTATGAAATAATGGGGATACAGACCCTGTCAAAAGCTTAATATGGCAGAAGGCAGCCATAGTTTTAATAAGCTGCAATTCTGCAATTGCAAAAGCAATGGAGTTTTTGCAAAGAACTATGAGGGAACTTTTTAACAGGATCACAATAACTTGTGCAGCATTATCCTTTGAATGACTAACCCTGAGTATTTAAGTAGTAATTTTAAAATGCAGAGTTATATCAAAATTCATTACTTGCTCACTGAACAATCTATAATATATACTACAGGGTTTTAAAAGGCTCTTTATATTTAACAAAGTTTTAAAAAACCCTTAGTACTACTTGTGGTTAGGCCAGTTTTTGCTGCATGGCGTTCTTCTGACCACTACATCTCTGTGGCAATATATGATGAGGGTAATTAAAAGATAGTTATGAATCTGCTGAGTAGTACATCCTTTTAATGTGCGTTAAGGAAACATTATAGTATTATAGATGCATGAGCAATCCTATTACTTCATAATTGCATTTTAAAGTGCTGCGTTTTAATTATGTTAATATACCTGCTGTTATATTTTAAATGTAACACCATATTTCATGTAATGAATGGTATAAATTCTTGCCCCTTGATAACTGAAATTTTGTGGAATTCCACACATAACACCCTATAAATATACCCTTATACTCTAATTAAATGCTAAAGTTGTTCAAATAAACAGAATACATGGATGGAGTTCTTTTTCAATTTAAAGCAAATTTAAATTTAAAACCCTTTTATGAGGAGCCTCAAGCAACTTGAGTTATTATATCGTAATAGATGTCACATATAGGCCCCCCGTCAGTCTCCAATTTACCCTTACAAGACACGTCCCCACATGCAGAGGTGACAGCATAAATTTCTGAGACAAAAATAACAGCAGCACAAATTTGTGCCACAGCTTTTTGCCACTGTGAGTGCTCTTGCTAATTGGGGTTTGTTGCTGGGCAAAATGCCCTGCTTCAGGGAAAGTGCCATTTCCCTGCACCTCCTTGCTCTTGGCATGCTGGAGGAGTTCGGGGAGTTGTGAACCCTCCAGTTGTTCCAGTGCATGGTCCTGGAGTGTGGGCCATGCCATGGTTTTTTTTGCAGTGTTGGTCTTTTTTTTGGTACCAGGAGTTCCCAGTATCAAATTTGCAGCACGGTGACTGGTTACACAGGTGCCATGTGCAGTTTGGGGCACCTGAAACAGTTTTGAGGTGCCACAAACTGCATGTGTGAACTTGTCTAGATGCGCCAACAGTGTTCAAGAAAGAATTTATCTCAAGTTGATGGGCATGAGCAGAAATTGATATAATACAATAGAAGGTAAAGAAACAAGGTGGGAAGGAACAGGAGCTCTGTAAAAGGTGTTAAAATATATGGATGGTAATAGGAGACAGTGGCAGAGCTTGGGAAAGTGGGAAAGGGCAGGAGCTAAAAAGTGGATGTGGGAACCAAGCAGAAATTGGGCAGGGGGTAGACAAGAACAGACAAGGCCAGTGGAATAGTAGTGGGGTTGAGGTAAGAAGGATATAGAGGAACAAAGTGGAACAGGGAGAACCAGAAGGGTACAAGAGCAGAAGGGTCTGTAACAAGTAAAGAACACTTATTTCTTAACCCCGGAACGGAAGCCAATAAGCAAGTCTCTGTATTTGTTATCACAAGTATCATGGGCGACTGGTGCCACCTTAGTCAGGGGAGGCATGTGTCCCCAGTGACCAGTCAGTGATCAGGGTGGTACTCTGTGGCCGACTGTGCTGGCTGGGGGTGGGGGGCGATCACACCGACTGGGGGGGAGGGGTCCCCCTGCAACTGATTGCACCGACCATGGGGAGGTCCCCCCATGGCCAATCTTGGCAATGCGGGCTCTCACTCTGCTCCTAGGAGTGGCCGTGGGGCTTCCAGAAATGGCCGTGGCCTATATCCAACACTCATGCTTCCCAGCTGGCACTTACAGTGGGGGGCACTGGTGCTCCCACCTGCCTCCCCCCCCACTTGCCCATCACTTGAGCAGGGAGTGTGGCCTGACAGGGGGTGCACCAGTGCTCTCAGGGGGTGTGCCTGCACCCCCATGCACCTCCTATGCATCCCCACTGGCAGATATGAAATGCAATGGCAAAATATGCATCTCCATCCCTCCATAGTGGAAGGTCTAGACATTATGTGTGTTCTCTCTACTTTTATCTCAGACTCCCTCACCATTACTCTTGACATCCCATGCCTGAGGAATCTGAGGATACTGATTGTCCAGATCCTACCTCTGATCAGAAGTGAAAGATGAACATATGAGAGGCAGCAGGTGGCTCTGGAGAGAGTCATAGTTTTGACAGGAAAAACTCTGGAATATTTAAAACTGTGGTTTTTGCCTTCTCGGTGATCAGAGGCAAGTAATGGGGCTCCTGGGGCCGCTCTGCCAGTCAGGCGTGGGGGGAATGTATGGCAAAATCAGCAAGATTAAAGGAGTGTACTTCTGCTGTGATTTTGATAGGTCCCTACTTATCTGCTCAAAGGAGCTGACCGATATAACACCAACCTAGAAACTGTTTCTTTCTTTGCCCTGGTTAGGTTTAACCAGATGCTCAGTATGGACTCCAAAATGCTATTAGTAGGATTTGGACACTTTTGATTCCAAGTCACCTAGGAACTCAGCCAGCACATAGCCTGCTTTGGAATTCGCCACTTGCCCTGCCAAGAAAGCCGAAGGCAGAAACCTCTGGTCTCCCGAAGAACTGGGACTTCAGAGAGTAACCATGTGACATGCTGTTTTAGTTGGCTTAATTGCTTATTTTTAAACCAGTCTCATGACTTTAGGAGGAACGGGACCCCTGCTGTTCAAGCACTTGGACCTGACTGTATGCACACATGCACTGTGACAAACCTCTGGAACTTCGAAGTGTGACACTGCAGAGTTTTCACATACATATCACATGTCTTTCTCCCCAAAAGGAGATTATATGACTCGCAGAATCAGGAAGATCTATGTCCCTTCACCACAAAATGTATGGGTAGGACAACAGTGGAAATATTTATGAAATTGCAGATTCCCATATATCCATGCACTTCTGCTTCATCTCACTTTATTGAGTCAAAACTCCTTAGAGAGAAAAGGTAGGAACAGAAATTACATATAAACCAGTATAAGTGAACAGAAACCAATCCAAATCTGTAACAGAACAGAAACTCAGCGCACATAGCCTGGTTTCAAAATGGCAGACCCCAATTTAAGATAGTCCTGCATAGATGCAGTACCAGATTAAATCAGTTTACGTTAGACTGGTCTATCAAACTTCTGCTCCATATTCCCTCCTCACTCCAATTAGGTCACAGTCCCCTGGCATCCCAGGATGCTTTGCAGACTCCTCCAAACCACCTCTCCCCCTGGGCACCACCAGACTAGCTTCCACCAGTGCTCCTCTGCTCTGGCTGAACCAGACTGGCCCTGTCACAGACCTGGGGCAGCAAAGTCTCTGCTCCCATACCTGTGTCCTGCCTGTACCTGTTAGTGTGGTGGGGCAGCAGAGAGGAGGTGGAGGAATGGAGCCCCTCACTGCAGTCCCAGGCTCCCCACAAGCTGGGGTCTACTCAGCTGGGGGTTTCCTCTCTTCCCGCCCAGCTGACATGCCTCCATAGAAGGAAGGATTGGTCCCCACCACCCAGCAAAAGCCCCCTGGGCTTCCCAGAGTATCTTGCCAGCTGCTGCTAGTGTCAGCCTCCAGTGGGATGTTCTGGGCAGCTGAGAGGGCTTGCACTGGGCAGGATAGGAGTGCTCATAGAGAGAAGGATGAGGCCCTATTACCTGGTGCAGGCCTCCCAGGCCATCCAGAATGTCCTTTATGATGGCTACCCTAAGTGGGGCCCAATCCTTTCCCCTATGGAGTGCTCCTATCCACACTACCTGGCACAAGACCCCCAGACTGCTTGGCACATCCCACCACAATCTAGACCAGCAGCAGCTGGCAACATGCACCATAGCCTGTGGGGCTTGTGCCAGGAAGCAGAGTTTGATCCTTTCTTCTATGAAGCTGACCCAGCTTGGCAGGAATAGAAGAAACCCCCAGCTGGGCAGATCCTATCCCCCGAGGGTCAGAGGCAGCGACTTGCAGGGGACAGGACTCTGCAGCTGGGCAGGCAGGGTGGGGTGGTGAAACCCCCCATGGCACAGGGCTCCCTCTATCTGGGCAGACCCCCACTCAGGGGGACTGGGACTAGAGCAGGTGGGTTATGTTTTTTCCCCACCCTGTGGTGCAGGTGGGTGGACAGCAGGGGGTTGAGAGCACATGCCAGGCAGCCATTGAGGGACGGACCCTCTTGGCCACACTTGGGTACCCTTGGTAATATCCAGCATGCCAGGAGACATGCGACAATCCCCGCCCCCCACCTTCTGGCCTCGGCCAGTGCAGGCACCTGCCTGTCTTACCCAACTAAAGAATGATTGTGAGTTCCATTTATTAATGGTCCAATCTACACAGTTTAGAGAAGCTTGTGAAGATTGGATCAATTCCCCTCAGGCTTTCTGACTGTCTGTACTGTGCCAAAGAGATCGTTTTTGTTCCCTTCCTGTGATCTGACTATGAAATGGTTAGGTGTTTTGTAATATGCAATAGAGACACCCCCTTTCACTTGTCCTAAGTGACTGGGCAATGCTGTTTATAATCCAGAAGAATCCTCTTCTCCTCCTGTCAGGCACTTGTTCATCCTGATTATTCAGTTGGTAAAAGGATGAACTCCTTTGTCTAGATTCAACAACAACCATACCAGGGAGAGCCCTTCCCCTTGTAACTCTCATAAGGAATATGAGGAGTTTTATCCCACTGAACTCAGCCTTGGCCTACTAGCCTCATTTTTTCCTCTCTCATGCATTGTGAAAACCTGGGATAAGAAAATATACTAATGTAGCTTACAGTTTCTAAGCCCAATAAAAAAAAAATTGTCGTTCTTTTCAGTTCACATTAATTTAATTCTCCTTGACTGATATTTCAGTGGAAGTTTTCTGACCAAATGTTTCCTGTAAGCTTGCACTTTACTAGAGCATATCTATTACGTTTCCCCCACATGTCAGACAATGGCTTTTCAGGGCCTGAGTCAGTTACCTTCAGGTTAGAAGTTGCCCCAATTTACTTCTAGTATCAAAGGGAAAGAAAAACTGCCCTATCTGAAAGCAAAATGTGTGGGCTCAGCCCAACACTATTGCACTCAGTCAGCTCCACAGCAGAGCATACAGAAGTCCTTTTAAACCAGTCTCTTAGGGATCTATAAATCCTGTTTCTTTTGTACCTTCACAGCCCTACTGATCTCATGTTCTGTGCCAAAGGTATGTGTACACACATTCTTCCCCCACACAGAAGAATAGTCTGTTCCCAAGGACTCCCCCAAGTTCCTAATCCAAATATTTGACTGCAGTGACTATGAATGCCCTTGTTTTTATATCCAGCACACACACATATTACAATTTATTCCTTTTCTACCATCAGACATATAAGGACCTATTATTGTTGCACTCTCTGATTCTTTCGTAATGTATATTTAATCACACGCAAAGGATTGCATTAAAAGAGTATTAAGGTTCTAAAGTCAAATGTTTAGGAAATACCAGAATTCAAGTTGCCTGTGCAAACTTAATTCAACTTTCTTATGCATATGCATTATGTTATGGCATTTTATACATGGTAATTTTTTCCACAGGACCCTGTCTCATTAAGTGCAACTTTAAAATATTCCTTTCATATTGTTTTGTTTGTGTGTAATTTTATATGTGCCATATGAGATATAGGAAAATACAGACTGTTTATATGAAATCTCTCAGCTGGGAGAGATGTCAGTTCCATATAGGGGATGGAAATACAATAGCTTTAAAAAAAAAACCCATTAGAATCTGTTTCATGCTCTGGAGCAGATTTTTCCTAGAGGGGTGCATCTACACATGCTTTTAACATGCAGCAATAAACTTGGGTGCATATTGTGCTGGAGTTATTGCTCCTGGGTACTATGTTTGAACATGCACTCAGGACTGCAGCACATTGAACCGAGTCAGAGCAGCCCTAGCTGGCAGGGGGCATGGGGTTCAGCATGCCTGCCCAGGACTACTCTGACCTGACTCAATGTGTGGCAAAGGGGCTGGCTGGGGCACAAGGGTGCTTCAGTATAAAACTAGCCAACAGGCAGCCCCTGCACTGAAGCATCCTCATGCCACAGCACCCCATCAGCATCTACACATGCGCTGCTGTAGAGTAAAAAATTCTGCTGTAGGAGAATTTAGTACCTACAAAAGTTAGTACCTGTATTTACAAGTAATAACCTGCAGCAGAGTTTATTAGTTTGCTGCAGCCTTATAGGGTAGCACATGTAGACACTGGGCTACAGCAATATAGTGTCGGCAGGCAAAAACCATGACGCCACAGCTACATTGCTGTAGTGAGGTGCTTCCTTGGTATAGTGCATTGCTACAGCAACACAGTGGTTAAAAATAACCATGAACTATGCGGACAGCACAGCATGGGCTGTTATCACTCCAAAAAGAAGTACTAAATGATGGCACAGTAACAGTGACACCGTAGGGGCACATGTAGATGTGCCCACTGAGACATTTAGGCATCTCCACAGTAAACACCTTGTGTAGATGTGCAAAAAAGTCAGACACTGTGCAAAAGAATCATGGACTTTATTTTCTTCTTTCTGGCTACTCACAGGGTAAATTGTATTTTAAGGGGTGCTAAAAAAGGGAACTGGTTCCTACTGAGGATTAGGAAATAAAACAAATTTCTTTTGACATGTCTATAAGAAGCACCACAGAGAAGTATAGCACATCTTAGAATCATAGAACCAAAGGACCGGATAGGATCTGTAAAATCATCATGTCCAATCCCCTGACATGGGCAGGAGCTTACTGGGCTCAAATGAGCTCAACGAGGTGCTTGTCCAGTCTCCTGCTGAACAGCTCCAAGGATGGCAACTCACTCCAAGGGTGACAACTGCACCACCTCTGCTGGGAGCATGTTCCAGATTTTAGTTACCCTTATGGAAGAGGAGTTTTCCTTGTGTCCAGCCCAAATTTTTCTTCAATTAGCTTGAGCCTGTTGGTCTTTCCCCTCCAAGGGGTGCCTTCCTGAAGAGCGCCCAGCATCTTCTAGCACACTGAACCCCAAAACAGAGATAATGCCAGTTCTTGAATGGTACTGGGCACTCTCACTGATGTTAACTTAATGCCGCATCATATCAGTTCAGTGATTCAGTATGTGCAAAGCAGGTTTAGAGACAACAGTGACAAGGCCTTTAGGGCTTGCACACTCCTGTTAGTCATCTATACCATTTCCCCATGAGTAAATCTCAATATTGTATTTTATTTTAGTACTTATAAACAGTGAAGCTGTCTAGTTTTTTTTCCTGTGCATTTGTACCAAAGCTCATGTGTCTTTTCCTAATGCAGCCATTAAACTAAAAGGTTCTATTGCTTCTAATTTGTCTTCCTGAGGCAAAGTGTTTTATGCATTCTACTTCAGGAAAAGCTTCACAGAGTGTCTATTTATAAATGTTGCCAACATGCGGTTAATGCTTCTGACCTTTGATGGAAAGAAAGTCTAATGGTTATATAACATGGCAGCAACATTTCTGTGTGTTACCATCCTGGATCTTCTTGTTTCAGAACAGGCTGTCAAGTTCTCTCTGTCTCTCTCTCTCTCTTTTTTTGTCTTTTTTTTTCTGAAGTTTCTGCCAAATAAAAGAGTTATTTGCTCGAAATACAGACTGACTGGCCACGTTCAGACATGGCAGCAAGTGGCTTCTCAGTGGGTGCATCTATACATGCAATTAATTTGAAGCAATAAGCTCTGGAGCAGTTAAGCTGGAGTAAAATACTTCCAGGCATAGCATCTACATGTCTGCCCTGGACTGCTGCAATTTGAGCCAGGATGAAGCAGTTTATGGCAGGGCCACTCAGTCTTGGGATCCAGGTGGTGGTATTGGAGAGGTTAGCTGGGGCACAAGGATGCTGAAAATGCAGAGCTATATGGCTAGGCAGAAGGCAGGAATCTGTGTAATTTATGCCCACGGGTAAGCATCTACACATGCATTTAATTTCAATAAATTACTCTGGCATAAGAGTATCTTACTATCTTACTGCAGAGTTAATTAGTTTACTGAAGCCTAAAACCCTTGCACATGCAGATGGTGATCCTTTACTCCACAGCTAGTCTACTCTACAGTTAAGCACATGTGAAGACGTGGCCAGGGAGTCCTAATAAATAGGGGGCTAAGGGTGAGGATAGGAATTCTGGGAGATCCATGTTTAAAATTTTTCCTCCAATATTACTTCTAAATTCAATGCATTTTTTATTTATTAAACATATTTATGATCAGAAAACTCATGGATCAGTGTAACGGAGTGATATACCTGGTCTGTTGCTTAATATCTTCTCTCTGGATTGCTTGCTTTGAACCCATGACCTCATCCCCAACCTGAGTGGCAAGTCACTCCAGGGAACTTCAATATATCTTACACTTCTTCACAGCATCTTTGAGGCAGAAAATAGACCTGTAGGTTGTGATAAATAGGGTGTGACCACACCCCTGAAGCTTCAGGCATGGAGCTGAGCCTGTCTTGCACTGATACCAGTTCTCCTGCTCTGAGTAAGAAGGAAAAAATGCACTTAATGAATCATAGGTTTTATGGAGCTGTTTAGTTTTGGAGGTTCTCCCTTGGGCAAAAACAGGACTATCCTTTTGTCTCTTTCTTTTTCCAGTATTCTCCAGGACATATGTACACAGAGGGTGGGTAGAGGAACAGACATGAAACACTCTGCATTGTCCCACCTTTACTGGTGACATTTCTATTTGGATGTCCCATATACTGGATCTGTAGGTTTTCTTCATAAAAATGAAGAATCATCTTACCTGAAAATTTCCTGTGTGTTCTAGTGAGACCATCCAAGGTCCAACGCACCAGACAATTCACAATATTCACCAGATACTTTCTAATAAACATATTAGATTAAATCCTGATCTCTTCCTTGACATTCCACAGGCAAGAATAAAAAAATAATTTAGCAGCTAGTCACTGTGAATTATTCTCTCATCTCTAACTCTTCCAACAGATGATTTTCTTTTCAAATATTTTTCTTTAGTTAATAATTCTACTGCACAACAAATAAATGGCTTGTATACTGTTCGGCTCTTAGACAATTTCCAGTAAATCTGTATTCCTAGGACAACTTTTTAAGAATAAGAAAAAAAATAATTATAACAGCTTTAGGAGGAATTATTTTCACTTCATAGGCTTTCATGATGCATCCAGAACAGCAAATCAGTACCAAAAGGTTATGTTATCCCTTTTTCTGCTACAGAATAGCAGGCTGTTGATGATTTGCTTTTTTGTAAATGGTTCATTATATTAACCAAAAAGTCATGCATTGTCTGCTACTGGAATTACATTGCCTCTAGGATTTTCTCTCCATAATGAAATATAGTGGCTCTTCAGGCTAGCAGTTAGAAGAAAGTTTGCTTTATAGAAAAGACCCTATAATTTACACATGATTTCATATACAAGGCATCTTTGTCATGTTAGGATTGAATATACTCGCCCACAGTTACTGATAAGAGTTCTCAGATTCTTTAAAATGCCTTTCAGTCATTCACTTTTTATGCAAAGTAAGGAGTTTACTATAACCATATAATTATGCTGCTTTCAGGAAATTTGTAATAGTCTACCCTCATCCAAGAAAACTAACCAAAATTGAAGTTATGTTAGTCTTTTTGTAAAAACTGCACAGTATCCAGAAAATATTTTCTCCAACATTTTGGTGGCAGATACATGTATAGTGTTTTTATTCATTAGAAAGCCAGTCCTTTTTAAAAATGTTATTTTGTTTTAAGGCATGACAATGAATAAAAGTAGGAAAGTAGAGCTATGAGGGACTTCATAAGGTCATTTCATTCAGCCCCATATCAAGGCAGGATCATTCCTGACTAAACAACCAAAGCCAAGTTTTTGTCCTACCTGTTCAGGAGAGTCTGTAACTCCCCTCAACTTGGTATCATCTGAAACTTTGCTAAGTATGCACTCAATCCAATTATCCAAATCATTAAAGAAGATGTTAAACAACAGGGGACCCAAGACAGACCCCTAGGGAACCCCACTTGACACCTCTTCTCAACTAAGCATTGAACCGTTGCTGATTACTCATTGAGCACAATGACTGGAAACACATAGTGTCTAGGGATGTAAAAATTGTTTTAAAAATTATCCATTTGACCTTCTCTAATTATTTTGGTTAAACTGTTAACCAACAACAGTAGTTCAGACATGACTGCTCCTGGGAGTCATTCCCTGCGACCTTTGGGGAGGGGTGGAAGAGTGGCGATGTGTAGGGGGTGCACATGCACCCCCTGAGAGCACTGGTTCACCCACTGACAGGCCATGCTACCTGCTTAAGTGACGGTTGGGGGACAGGTGGGAGCTCTAGTATCCCCCCTGCAACTGCCGGCTGGGGAGCACAAGTGCCGGATGAAGCACCACAGCCACTTCTGGGAGTGCCACAGCTGCTTCTCAGTTGTCATGATTGGCCACAGTGGGACCTCCCCCACCTCCCCCCAGTCACTGACCGGTTGCTGTGGGGAAATGTGCACCCCCCTGACTAAGATGGCACCAGTCACCCATGGGGTGCGGGGAGGAGATGAGGTGGTGGCAAGCCCTGCCAGACAACACAGCTCAGGAGGGAGGGAGGGAGGGAGCTTCTGTGAACCAGCAGCTAATTGCTTAACTGGTGAGTAATTAGGCTGCCTACTCTTTTCTTCTTTAACCCCATAGGCTCTGGGATTTATTTCCCCTTCCCCCATTCCTCCCTCCGGCCTGCCCTGCCACCTTCTAGTTCTTGCGAGGGCCACCATGCAGATTCCCTTGCCTCCTCCCCTGCTGGGCAGTGATCAGACCTATGCTAGACAACAACTGGTAAGTTAACCTGTTATCACTGGACTTACTGGTTAAATGATTAATCATTTAACCTCTCACATCTATAATAGGGTCCCTACCATTAAGAATATTGGGCAATTTTCTTCATACGTCTCAAACCAGATTTACTGAGGTAGCATTTTGCTAAATTAAGGCCAGGTACAGACATTGCACTTTTTCTGATAAGTGATCAGAAACTGGTCTATAACCATAAGAGAACAGAAGTTTGGTGCATATAGCCTAGTTTAAAAATGGTGGGACCTGGTCTAAGATATACCTGGATTGATGTACACCCAAACTTAATAAATTTAGGTTAAGCCACAGGCAGGGAGCATGAGGGGGTGGGGAAGGGAGGCATCTTTTTCCCCTGCAAGAACCCTGGCACCTGAGTTCCTTGACCAGGCCCCATCATGAAGCACCCCACAATGTACACACAGGCCTGACACAAACCCAAGGAGAGCCTCTGTGCTTGGGCTCAGCCCCACAAACCAGAACCCTGGTTCCTGAACACCCACCCAAAGACCCACATGGCCCTGAGAAATTATGGAACAAATACAGGCAACCCACACTTAACGCTGTTTTGCTTAGCGGTATTTCATTATAACATTCATTTTAAACTGATACCTGATTTCACTTAGCGCTCAGCAAGTTTCAGTATAATGCTCACAGTCACCATTTTGAGTCATTAAAAACTCACCATCTTGGGTCATCAAAGACTTTTGGTTTCACTTAATGCTCATTTTGCTTAACATTCAGTTTTTCAGGAACCAATTAAGAGTGCTAAGCAGGGGTTGCCTGTAGCATCATACACAAAATATGTGTAAAATACTAAAATATTGCTTTTAATTTAACTGTGTTAATGCCTAAGATTTTGTCTATAGCACATGATGTTCAGTAATGCAGTGAAAATGAATGGAAAATAAAGATAACTAATTCATAATGAATTTATTCTAACACATTCATTTCTATGTGGTGTGAGATGTTAGAAAGTAAGAATTGATATGTATTCATCTGAGTATTTGTGGACAAACTGCATGTACATTTTACTGGTGGAATATCTTAAAAAATACTCACTTACTACTGGGAGGAAGGATGATTTGTGGAGGCTGCAATGTGACCCCAGCAGTCTGGCCAGTGCCAATGTGGAGGTGGTGCAGGGGATTGGGGCATATGTGCCCAGCAACCAATCAGGGATGGTCTGTGTGCTCAGCTGCACTTGCCAGTCCCTGGCAGCCTGGGGAGCCCACACATGCTGGCATGTGTGTGGAAGGACCCCCAACCTGCTGGCCTCAGCCAATGCAGGCAGCCTGAATGTCTCCCATCACCAAAAGGTGAATGTGTTCTGTTCACTCTCGATCTAACTATGCTGCTTATAGAAACCTATATAGTTTTGATGGATTCTACCTGAAGCTTTTTGAATGTCTATACCTAGCCTAAGCCTTTGAAGATAAATGTCCAAGGAAAAATAAGAGCTTCCATTGTCAGTAGGTTTGTAATCTGCTTTAGATAATTTCACAGTGAATGGAGGGAACAAAGGATCATTTATTTTATTGAAACCATCACAGATCTGCTTTTACTCACCTCTGAACACTACTGGGAGAATAACGGGGTGTTATTTTTTCATCAGTACACATCTGTCCTGGGTTGCTATAACTAGTTACATGGGCTATGGGAGTTCAGTGCTGCTGCTTAGGTAAGAGGTCAGAGTCTACATCATGCTGCTGCTACATTGTACTCAAGGAGTCTTGGGAACTCACATGGTGATCAGCCTACCAAGCCAAAGGCTACCAAAATAGCACATAAGATTCACCATTCATCACCCATGTCTTTGTAATACCTCATGTAAGAAAGAAAAAGCCTTTTGGAATCTTTCTTCTCATAGACAGGCCAGCCCAGCACCAGTTGGGGATTTGCACCAGTCAGCAAAATGACAGTGGTGGATTACACAATGAACAAGAAGGTTTAGTGTGTTACCATAATTTACTTTGGAGACTCCCATCACCAAAAGTTGCAAAAATGTATTGTTTACTGCATTCTCCATACATTGGATATGTTAAGAATTTAAATAATAGTAGTATGCAGAGTTCCTGCCTCCTTTATTTCCTGTTGCTGTACTGTTTCTTTGAAATCCACAGGGAATTGTGAGGAATGGGTTCATATCTGAATGCTTTTAACCTCTCTCTCTCTCTTTCTTTCTCAAGTTCTGTATTTATCCTTTCCTTCCTCCTTTGTTCCACTCTAAACTTTATTTTTGAGTTCTAAATATAATGATCTTAGGATATTTTTCATTAAACTGTACTGAAAAGGCAGGATATATGTTTTTCAGAGAAAGATATTGTCCAGGCTCAGGTGTGGATGGTTGAATGAATGAATAATGCTGAAGGCTGAGTGCTGCAACTATGAGAGAGTTCATATTATTATAAGTCTTATTATTGTACATAAAAAGAGATACTGTTTTTGCCTTTTTTAAGGTAAAAAGGGAATCTTAGGAATATGAAATTTTAAATCTTCAGTAAGTAGAATAGGAAAGTAAAAGTTTTATGTAGCTGATAAAAAATATAAGCTAGGAAAGAATTATATTTTTCAGCTCATGACATAGCTACTCCCATTCCCATTTTTCAAGCACACGCTCAGAAAAAAAGGACTTGTTAAAATAATATTAAATAAAACCAAAAAGATTTTTATCAGAGGATGCAGATGCCAAGAGGAAATAATTGTACTGAGTCTTGGTTTATCCAGAATGGCTCATTCCTTCACATTATTTAAATAATACTTTTGTATGTATATAGGTTTTTTTTAATTTGCTTTGTCTAATTCTAACAACATTCCATATGTAACAGGGAACTTAGAGCTCCTGTTACTTTAAGGGAAGAACTGCAGCAGAAAGAGCCCCAGTCAGCTGAGTGGGGATTAGCTGCAGGAGGAAAGGCAGGCTGCTCATCAAGCCTAGAATGAGAACTCCTGTGGGTGGCTGGAGACGTCACCTGACTAGGAAGGGGACTGGGCTTAGGGAGCATATAGGACCAGGCCCTGAGCCAGGGCAGGCAGCGTGCCCCTGCAGGCTGCAGAGGAAAGATGCCCTGTACAGGAAGGCCGCAGAGGAATTCCTGGCTGACACCTGGGTTTGCCGGGAAAATAAGCTACTGTTGGTTTGCAGTGGAATAGGACTCAGGGTACGGTATAGTTTGTGGTACAGCCAGGGAACTGAGGCTTTATGTTCAGACCCAGTACGGAGTTTATATGCCAGAGGGTTGATGCCTTTGTTATAGTTTCAAACTGGTGGAGTGAGTTGGGAATATCAGGGGTGGAGGAGGTCCCAGCAGTACCTGAACTGGGACTAGACAGGGCCAGGGGACTCAGTCCAAGGGCAGGGAAGAGACAGGGTAGAGAAGCCCAGTGCCCAAGAGGGGTAGACACCAGAGCCAAAGGCCCAGAGCCAAAGTAAGCAAGACAAAGTTTCGAAACCTAGATGACAGGTCCAGTAGAGTGCACCTGGATTAGAGGACCCAGCAAGAGGAAAGGGGCAGAGGGCCAAAACCCAAACAAAGGAGAGTGGTTGAACAGCAATATCTGTGGCTGTGTGTAACCATGGTGTGGTTACAGGGGGGGATCAGATGCCACAAATACCCCTTACAGCACTAGGTACCTTGGAGGCACAGATGGGCCAGGAGGGCCCACCTAGAGTGCATGATTAGGACCAGCAGGATATGAGAGGGATCTGCTGGCAGTCAGACGTACTAGGGTTTGGTCTAGGACCCTTGGGCAGCCTGCCTTTTCACATTCTAATAATTCCAATAAAGGTGTGACAGGAAAGGGAAGAGGGAGGATAATTTAGAGACAAAGTAGATCAGGAGCCACATGGCCACCAGGCACATCACAGCCAACCCTGAGGCATGGCCTGTGTTTATACATATTTGAATTTGAAATGCATCATGCACTCATGAGAAAATGTCTCAGCAAAAGTCCATAAAGAAACTATCTCATCTGTCTTTCAGTCATTTCTTGAAATGAAAAACAAATGCATGAAGTAGCTGGGCAGGTCATTCAATGTTGCTAAGAATTTGTACATACCTACCCATGCTATCCCTCATGTTCATTCAGCTCCTAGGACTTGACTTCTTTTACATTGTAAGCCTTTTGGATCATGGACTGTTATCTCTATGTTTATACAGAACCATAATGCTCAATGTGTTCAGTCTTATGCTTTCTTGACTACACTGAGGAGCTTGAATATATTCCACCTATCAGACAAGCTTCAAATTGGGCTTTACTAGTTTATAGATTCATAGATATTTGGGTCAGAAGGGACCTCAGTATATCATCGAGTCAGACCTCCTGCTCTGGGCAGGAAAGAACACTGGGGTTAGATTATTTCAGCCAGGTCCATGTCTAGCCTCCTCTTAAAGACTCCCAAGGTAGGGGAGAGTGCCACCTCCCTTGGAAGCCCATTCCAAATTTTGGCAATCCTTACCGTAAAGAAGTTCTTTCTGATGTCTAACCTAAATCTGCTCTTTGTCAGTTTGTGGCCATTGTTCCCAGTTACTCCAGGGGGTGCCCTGGTAAACAGAGTATCTCCAATTCCTTGCTGCCGTCCCCTGATGAATTTTTAGGTGGCCACAAAATCACCTCGCAGCCTTCTCTTGTGGAGGCTGAAGAGATCCAGGTACCTCAATCTCTCCTCATAGGGCTTTGCCTGCAGGCCCCTAACGATACAAGCGGCCCTCCTCTGAACCCTCTCAAGGTTGTCCACATCCCTCTTGAAGTGTGGCACCCAAAACTGAATGCAATACTTCAGCTGCAGCCAGACCAAAGCTGCATAGAGGAGAAGTATCACCTCCTTGGACCTGTTTGTCATGCATCTGCTAATACATGATAAAGTGCAGTTAGCCTTGTTGATCACTTTGTCACATTGATAACTCACGTTCACCTTGGTGTCAACAATGACTGAGATCCCTTTCTACAGCTGTGCTGCTGAGAAGGTTCTCCCCGAGCCTGTAAGTGTGCTGGTGATTCCTTCTCCCTAGGTGCAGCACTTTACATTGATCTTTGTTGAACTGCATCCTATTCTATTCTGCCCACTTTTCCAACCTCTCCAGAACCACCTGGATTCATTCCCTACTGTCTAGTGTGCTAACTTTATCCTATAATTTGGTATCCTCTGTGAATTTGGATAGAGTGCTCTCCACACCCTCATCCAAGTCACTGATGAAGACATTGAACAGCACAGGCCCAAGGACCAAGACTTGTGGGACTCCACTGCCCATATCATTCCAGGTCGATACTGACCTGTCCACCACCACTCTCTGGGTGTGACCCCTAAGCCAATTTGCCACCCACCTGACTGTGTAATCAACTATGTCACAGCTTCTCAGTTTATTTTTAAGAATAGGATGAGATACTGTATTGAAGGCCTTCTCAAAATCCAAGTAAATGACCTCTACCTCGACTCCCGCATCTAAGCATTTTGTGACCTGGTCATAAAAAGAAACAAGGTTAGTCAGGCAGGAGCTACCTGCTATGAATCCATACTGGTTGCCCTTCAGCATTGTTTTTCCCACTGGACTCCCACAAATGTGATCCTTAATAAGTTTTTCAAAGGTTTTCCCAAGGATAAAGGAGAGACTAACCGGTATATAGTTACCCGGATCCTCTTTCCTCCCCTTCTTGAAAATAGGGACTACATTGGCCCTTTTCCAGTCCTCTGGGACCTGACCTGAGCACCATGGATACTCAAACAGCCATGCCAGTGGCTCTGCTATGATAATACCCAATTCCTTCAGCACCTTTGGATGAAGATCACCTGGGCCTGCTGACTTAAACACACTCAGTCGTTCCAAGTACCTCTTCACCAAGTCGACACTAGCAACTGGCGAGCTGGTGTCCCTTTTGTGCCTGTCTATGATCCAATTGGGAGATTTGTCCTGATTCTGGAATACAGAAGCAAAAAATTCATTGAAGAGCTCAGCTTTGTCCTCCCTATCTGTCACTAATTACCCTAGTTTGTCCTGTAGGGCTTCTATGCTACCCTGGACCTTCTTTTTTACTCCTTGTATAACTGAAGAAGGATTTTTTGTTCATCTTTCATTTTTGTTGCCAGCCTAAGTTCCATTTCTACTTTGGCCTATCTGACTGCCTCCCTGAAAATGTGGGCCAAATAGGTATACTCCGCCTTGGTAGCTACCCCCTACTTCCACAGCCTATATGCTTCTTTTTTGCCCCTAGGCTTTCCTGGATTTCCCTGTTCAGCCAAGAGGGGTTCTTGGTACCTTTGGCCCCTTTTCTGCACAATGGGATTGTCTCTGCACCCATAGGATTGCTCCCTTTAGGAATGACCAACCTTCCTGGACTCCCATCTCATCAATGCTCATGTTCTTCAGTGCTTCACTAAATAATCTCCTGAGCACACAGAAGTTATCCTTTCTGAAGTCTAGCACTTCTGCCCTACTAGTTATCTTTCCCACCTTACACCAGCTAATGAATTCAATCAAGTAATGGTCACTGTTCCCTAGGTTGCCTTGTGTCAGTAGATCCCCCACCAGGTCATCCCCTGTAGCCAGCACAAAGTCCAGTAAGGTGTTTCCCCTAGTGGGACCATATACCTCCGGTGTTAGGTGAAGGTCATGTATGCAGGTTAACAACCTATAAGTTAGGCTGCTTATATTCAATGTTTATGATCCATTATGCTGGAGGCTGATGCCTCTAGTGTAGGCTTAGAGGTTTACCATAATATAATCTAGAGCTGCATATCTGATTCTTTCCTCATCTGCAGGAGCACATATCTGTCTTATGAACTGTGAATATTTGCATTTCTTTACTTAGCCCTATTGCATACCCATATTAAATACATCTTTTCTTTCAGACTTTACTGTGTGTTTCTTTTGAAAGTTTCACACAATAATTTAAGTTCATTGATAAGCCTAAACACTTCACTATGTATATTCTAATATTATAAAAGTCTTAGTCTGTTTGTCTGTCTGTTCATGACACTTTATTCTCTGGCCTCACCCCCCTCCCTGGCCCTGCTCCTTGGAGGCAGAGAGGGAAGGTTAGCAGGGGGGGTGAGGAGGGAAAAGGGCCCAGACCCGATGCAGCAGGTGGGGACATGGGAGCTGGGGGGAACAGAGCTGGACAAGAAGCAGGTTCAGGGCTGGATACAGGCTCCATCCCCCTCCTGCCCCATTACAGTGGGGCCAGAGGGGCTGGAGTGGGTGGGCAAGGGGGGAAGGTGGGCACAGGGCCAGATATAGAGTGGTGGCAGCATGGGGCATTCTGTCCCTGCTCATCCCCCACCTGTGTCCCCCATCATTCTTGACGGGCAATTTGCTAGTCCAACCCATAAAGTTCAAAGGGAGCAACTTTCCCAGGTAAATTTGGAGCTGTATTCTTGGGAGTTATAGGAAATAAAAGATTGGGTAGCCTAGAAGAGTCCTTAAAAACTCAATACACAAGCTTCCAGCACTAGCAGGAAGTGGGAAGCAATTTTAGGAGCCAGGCAAGAGATGATTTTGCAAAAAGCCAGCACAACAAGGCCCTCAAAGAGAGGAACAGGTATAGTCTACACTGAGTCCTACCTAGTGACATAATGAGCTAAGTTGGTGCCCAAGGAAAATGCTGTAGGACAGGGGTTGTCAACTGTACATGTACCCCTGGGGGTATTTGGAAAGGAGCTAGGGAGTACACACAGGCAGGCAGGGATGGAGCACCACAACCCACCACCCCATGCTGCCACCTCCCAGGAGCAGAGCGGCGGGGCAAGGGCAGTGGCTCTTCTTTGTGGGCCACACAGGCACCACCCAGACTGCTGGATGAAGGGTGGGGAGAGCTCACATATGGCCACTGGCACCACCATCCACCACCCCATGCCGCTGTGTGCAAGTCTCCCCTGCTCTGTGTCCAGCCATCACCATCCCCACCCGCCAACTCCACCAGAAGTGTACCCAGCAGGGGTACAGTCCTTTAAAAAGGTTGAACACCCCTGCTGTAGGAAAGTAGGAGTGGAGGTGGAGACATGTGGTTCCAAGAGCAGAATGGAGGAAGAGGGCATGCAGTTCCAAGAGCAGCACATAGTTTTCAATAGAAGACAAGGAGAAGGAGGGGGTGGGAGGCAGTGCCAGCAGTCCTACCTATTCTAGGAACTCTTAAATATCTTCTGGCTGAGCTACTGCTGCCTCAGCTGTTCCACATAAAGCAAAAGCAGCAGCAACCTCCACCACTGCCACCAGGAATGGGTTTGGAGTTCCTGGCATGGGTATGCTGCTGGGGCACAGACTTTGTGGGGGTGGGAGGTAATTTCAGCATCCCTCCTAATTTGGTGCCCCAGGCAAGTGCCCCTCTCACCCACCCCTGATTGCATTGCTGGCTTCACCAGAGGAGGGATAAATAAATAGGATGTCCCAGCATTTCATCTATGGAACTGGCCTACTAAACAAAGTGCTCAACAGCTCAAGAACAAAGCAGGAGTGAGGTCGGCGGGAGGCTTTTCTTAAATGGAGTAGTAACATGAGCATCCAAGGCCTTTCTTGGTTCTGGAACTTGTAGTGGTAAGGGTTAACTCCCTTACTACAAAGTGATGTCATCCACAGGAAGTGGTTGGTTGACCATTTTGGGTCGGGGGTAAGTTGTGACAATAAAGGCTTAATGAGAAAAAAGCAGTCTCCCTGCCTCTTCCTAAGATCCAGAATAACACAGAACTCAAGTAAATCATAGTTGGAGTTAGGCAGGTAAATTCAAACACACAATCCTAAAAACCTCTGACCAACAGCTCCTAGCCTCAGAAATGCCTGAACTCCATGGTGCCATACTTTACAATGTTGAATCTCTCATAGTTTCTAGAAGTTTACTGCTACACCTGCCCAGAAAAGTGTTTAGAAGTTTGGGACAGACTCAATGGGAGTGGGATGTCATTCCAGCACTGCTCCTAACTTGGCACCTGAGGCAGGTTCCCCTGTCACTCACCCCTAGTTACAGTACTGGCCCCACCAGAGAAGGGATAAGTAAATAGGATGACCCTGCATTTAACATGAAACTGGGCTACTCACCAAACAATAAGCAAACTCTCATGCATAAGCCAAATTTGGATCTAGAAACTAGAAGTCCGTCTGCCTAAGTCTCCTGAAGTGTCTGATCCAGTATGTACTCAAAGATCATGTTTAAGACAAGCCAACACTGGCAATTACCACCACTAGCAGTTGCCATTGCATGGCAAAAGATGGATGGATAGAGAAGGAGTCATTTCTCTAATGACTGTTTATATGTAAACGTCATAAATAACCTTTGGATGTATAAGAGTCTTCCATATCTTGGGTGAGTGCTCAAATCACTAAACTGCTATACAGAAGGAGCACCAGTATCAGCACCCAAGTCCTAATTCAGCAAGTACATAAACCCATACTTAACACAAAATATGTGAGCAATCCCAGTTAAGTGAATGATATTACTTATGGACTTAGAATTAGAGATAAATTCAAACTGCTTTGTTGAATTGACTCTTACAGTATTAACTTAGTGGGCTAGTTTAATTTAGACTACTAATACTATACAGTGTTATTCAGTGTAAGGAGAAAAGAATATAACCAGGGCAGGATCTTTAAATTTCAGACTCTTCCTTATATGTCAATGATAGAAAACTTCAGGATTTAAATATGCTACCACACACACAGTGAAATAGAGTACCTAAACCCCAAATATGATTGCCCTTTAGTTCAACAGTTAGCATATAGCAGAGTAAAAGTTTATTACCCCATATTATCTACACCTTTTCCACAAAGCAGTCTATGGGTCTTATTACATGATAAGTTTGGAGCTCTTAACTTGGATTATCCACACATTAATGCTTGAAACTAGCTTTATGCACACATTAGGTAGCTCAAAGTTACGACACTCCGGGGCAAGATTCTCTTATCTGTATTACCATTACCGGGCCTGTATTACACTAAGGTATAGCCACTCCAAGCTGTATGTTAGTGTAAACACCCCACCTGCTTCCTCTTGCCTTCTGGCCCTGCTGCCCCCAATCACTCCCACTTTCCCCAGTAACCCAGATCCCTACTCACTGCCTCTCACTGCCACTGACTTATGGCTGCCCATACTGTCTGTCCTGGGGAAGCAGGCAGGAAAGGGTTAACTGACCTGTCCGGCTTCTGCCACAGGCGCTGCTGCTGCTGCTTTCTGGGTGGCCGTCCCCAGAAGAGCAGCATCCTGGCTTTTCCCCAATGGGGGGAAGCAAGGGATTCTTCTTACCTTTCAGTTCTACAGGCTGAAGTGCAACCTGAAGTGTGACTGTTCCAAACTTGATCTAGCGCTAACACCCATTGACATTTGTGGGCCTCATAGGAAACACCTACACATTGCCCTATGGTGATGTTGTTACTCTGCCATGATTTAGTACTTCCAAAATTTGCTACCAATCATGTCTAGACACCCATGGACATTCTGTTGCTGTAGCACGTCACTAAGGTGACATAGTATCATGTGTAGATGCGTCCACAGTGTAATATGTAACAAGACCCTATAGCACTGGTCTCCAACCTTTCTGAGCAGGAGATAACTTTTTGAATTAAAAAGCAACCCAAGATCTACCCTGCGCCGCCACCTCCCTCCCCCCCCCCCTCCACAGGTCAGTCTGTGGGCAGATTGAGGTTGAGGGAGAAAATATTATTTGGGGGCTTATCTCCCCAGCAGGTAAGTCTGTGAGGGAAGGGGTGTGGGGGGAGGGCAAATTGAGGCCCCAGCAGTGAGGGAAGGAGCGGGGCACAAGCA
>NW_017729032.1:245130059-245141821 GCF_001723915.1 Gavialis gangeticus
GCAAATTGAGGCCCCAGCAGTGAGGGAAGGAGCGGGGCACAAGCAGGAGCAGAGGCTGGTGGGAGTGGGCCTAGCTGGGCCAGGTGGTGGGGCAACTGGAGGCCCAGGGGGTATGTACTACCCAGGCCTCCACTTATCCCCCACTTCTGCCAGCCCCTGATCCTTCTTGTGCCCTGCTCCCTCCTTCACTGCTGGGGTCTTGATCTGCCCCCATGGCAGTGAGGGAAGGAGTAGAGCAGGGGCAGGCCCTGCATGGGCAGGGTGGGTACAGGATGGAGCCATAAGTGGCTTGTCCAGAGGGCATGGGGAAGGGGAGGCACCAGCCTGGAAGGTAATGTGGGGTGGGGTGGGTTGGGGCTGGCATAACACCAGGTCCTTCCTGGCATGGCTCTTTGGCTGTGAGGCTCTTGGGGTGGGTGGCGGCAGTGGTAGCAGCACTGGAAGGGGGCTGGGGGACTACAACAAATTTCAGGTGCCTGCAGCCCTGCTCCTAGTGCCACTGCCACCTGCCCCGAAAGCCACACGGGCAAAGAGCTGTATCGGGAAGAGCCTGGTGCCACCTCAGCCCCAGCCCACCCCATGTGCAGATCCGGGGTTATGCACACCCTTTGCCCTCCTGGGCTGCATGCCCCCCCCTCTCCCTGCACCTCCCCAGATGAGCTGCTTGCGGCTCTGTCCTATGCCTGCACATACTGTGCAGTGCCTGCCCCTGCCTCACTCCCCCTTCACCGCTGTGCATGTGCCCCTCCCCACCACTGCTGCCGCCACTGAAAGCCCATGGCCGGGCTGCCTTATGGCACTACCACTGCTCTGCATTTGTGGGAGCTAAGCTCCATTAGCCCCACTTTCCACTGCCTATGCCCCTGTGCCTTTTGCCACCAGGTGAAAGGGGCTCCAGCTGGGCCAGGGGAGATTTGGAGCCCAGGTGGCTCAACCAGGTGCCGGGGCAGGGGGGCTCCCACCACTGCATGCACCCCAGTGGAAGACCAGGGGGCACATGCACCCCGATATGTGTGGGGCTCAGGGCACAAACCCCAGCATGCAGTGGAGGGCATGTAGTCCCTGGGCCTCCACTGGGGTGCATGCAGCATGGGAGCCCTCCCATGGCCCTGGACAAGCCGCCTGGGCTCTGACCCTTCCCTGGCCCCAGAGCCTCTATAACTATATGACTCTTTCCATATTATTGGTTTTCCTATATTTATAAGAAGTGATATTCCTTTCTAACACAGTTATGTCAGTAACATTTGTGTAGACTGAGTCCTTGGCTCCTTTGCAAGCACTTAGATGACATTTGAATATACATTAGGATAAATTTGAAAAACCACAGTAATTACCATTGCATGATCAACATATACAGCTTCAGTTTTGTTATGAGGAACCTTAATTATTCTTTAAAAATGAAAGATGTTCTGACATCTGTATGGAAGATATTAATTAAAGGATAGAATACTGAACCACGTGTTTGGTAGTAGTACTATTTGCTGGGCAAACGATTCTTTGAGTAGTGAAGTAGCCTCCATATAATTCTTTCCCAGGGACAAAGTAGAATAGTAGTGCAATGACTGCCTATTATAGAAATTTTCCTGGTACAAGAGAAAAAAGAGACAATATTGGACAAAATTTAAAAAAATTATGGGAATCTAGAGGTAGGCTCCTACAATCCATTTTTAAACGACTAAATATACTAAGCCAATTTTCAATAGACATGAACACTAAAATCTGAAGTGCCAGGTACTCCATTCTTCTGAAAAGTAAAATATCTTTTTAGGTACTTAACAGATTTCTGAGCCTTGTTTGCTACCTTCATGACTATGTTTTCAATAGTAGGAGGAAGGGCCAAACTCATCTCTGGTGTAACTCCATTACTTTCAATAGCATCCTATTTAAAGTGAAACTAGCACAAGAGTGCTGAACCTTCTTGATATATATACTTAAAACATGAGAGAAAATATATTTATAACATGTTTCCTATTATTTTCTTCTTTGTTTGCTAGCAAGTCCTTCACAAAGCAGAAGAACTGCCATGGTAGAACCCTGGTTTTAAAGCCATACAGTCTCACTGCTAAGCTATTTTAGGGAGTGTACTATTAGGCTGAAATCTACCAACACATCTATTTAATGGCAAGTGAGTAAGTAGTCTACTGAAGTCAGGAGATTTAATATACTGCTGGATTCCTTCTTTCAGGGTGAAAATTGCTAAAGGATCTTAAGGGATTTGGTGCCCAACTCCCATTAAGGTCTAATAGCAACCCCACTAACTAGACCACTATGTATGAAATTTGCTGACATTAAAACTCAGAGGTTCAGAGACTAAGCCAGCAACAGTTATATTTCATGCTTCTTCCATACTCGTGCTGTGTCAGAACACTTTTATGGCTGGCAATTATGTGCCATATGAACAATTTGCCACTCAACCAAAGTCATAAGAAGAAAGGGAAGTTCCAAAAGTTCCAGTAGTACTGTTCCAGTTAAGAATATTTTGGCTTATTTCCCTCAAGTCTCTGCTACGTCTTTTGAAATTTCCATTGGGTCCATTTATTGCCATATTAAAAACCTAAGCTCCTAACTAAAAAGAAAACAGCTGTTACGTTGTATAATCCTGCTTGTGTACAAGTCGGGTTGCCACAGCACAATTTGTGTTGCACAGTAAGGTCTAAGCATTTTTTAATGGCCCAGATCATACAATGTATTTTAGGCAACTATTTTTATACAGCCCTCACCCTTTTATTGCACAAAGCTGCAAAGGAATGTTTTGCTTCTCACATTAGGTTTGTTGTTAAATAAAGTGTACCTTTTGTCTGGTAAATTTCTTTGCCTTGTGATATTTATTCACAAAATGTTGGGGTGATGCCTCTGAAGGGTTCTTAATATATTTTTAAAATTAAAGTTTAAAGGGTTATGTCCAGATAGTAGGAAGATTTTGTGCACAAAAATGTTAGGCCTTGATAAGTAAGAGAATGCAACCATTTAAAAGTTATTAATCTGTCATAACAAAGCATTTACTATAAAAAAATAGTTATTATATGGAGAGAAAAGTGTGGGGTTTTTATTAAAACACTAGACTGGGACTCCAACAAACTGATTTCTTCTTCCAGCTCTCTCATAGATTCATTGTATGACCTTCAGCAAGTCACCTAACCATTCTGGGATTCGTTCTTCCCCTATTTGCCCTCTATATAATAAGCATGCTAACTTCCTTTTTTCTATCCTTTTCCTGGCTGGTATTTTTAGACTGAAAGGACTTTGGGACAGAAACAGCTCCTTGCTATCTATAGGGAGATTTGTTTACCAAGGAAACTTAGTTTCTTTCTTTTTACGTGCTGCTTTCAACTTTAGTTCACCTGATTGAGTAGTTGCATATGTCAATGAAAAAAATCCGTCAAAGAAGGCTTGCATACCAAAGAGTCAGTGCACTAAGCATGGTCTGCCTTCCTGATATTGTTTAATTTTACTAGGTACTCCTCAAATCAAACTGCAGTAGCAAATTACAAGATGTTAAATACATTTTATATTGCATTCCTATTTAGAGCTTTATTGAAAGCTGTATTAATAGTACAGCTCTCTTTTTGATAGCTGAAACAGAAATTTAAAAAATTAGTTACAGGTCAACCCAAACATTTTGTTTTCAGTGTATCTAACTTTCTCTAAAAAAGTATAGTCAACTGAGATGGGTGGGAAGCTGGGGGTAGAAATTTTGAACTAAAAATGTTTCATATTGAAAATATCAAACCAAATGCTTATGCTTTTCTAAATCACCCCTATATTTTTAGACAAAATAAATTTTCACTCAGTTCCATTCCTAGTCTTAACATACGTTTTTTAAATCAACTGTAGTTGTAATTGCTAATAATAATTTTATTTTAACCACAAGGTTTATTCTAAGTTACTTTTATGTGAAGATAATTAACCACTGGAACAATTAACAAAGGCCATGATAGTTTAAGTTCAGTTCTTACTTACAAAGGGCTGGATGTCTTTCTAAATGACAGGCTACAGCTCATCCAGAAGTTATAAGCTTGATGCCTGATAATGGTCAAGTTCCTATATAAAACAGGCTATAGCATAGCAGCCCAGACGGTCATAATGGTCTATTTAAGTCATATAAAATGAGATTTGATATGAAAGATTCCATACTATAAAAGCATTTGAGAACCCTTGATGTAGAGAGTCACTAAACTATTTATATTTCACACAGTAGTGGCAAGCACAGTATGAGAAATCATAGTCTCTGTAAGCAACAGAATTATAGTGTTGAATATGAAAGATTTCTGAAAGTTTCCTAAAGCTGTCTGAAAAACTATAAAGGCTTTGTAATGTATGAACAGAACAGGACTCCCTGGCAGATTGCTTTGCTGACTCTATTGCACCTGAAAGACACCATCGAATAAATTCATCCAGAATGTGTATTGCAGCTGCCACTTAGTAAACAGGATTGTTAAAAGTAATTTTATTGCAATCCATAGACACAAACCTATTATAGTATTAACAAATAGGGGTGTTCCGATTCATATTAAAAAACCTGCTTAGTTAATTGTAGGAAATGCACTGCGTTGATTTGAGCATGCAGAGCACCACTGATAATGTCAAAGAAAAAACATGCCTAGTAGAAGTGTTTTCAACCACTCAGCATGCTTAAGAGGACTAGAACAGTGCAGCTTTCCAGCATGAACAAGATTTGTTTTCCTTTCACCCCACTTTAGGAACCACAGTTTAAGCACTGCGGTCAAATTAAACGCAGAGCTTCCAAAGTGTGAGTGCATTTGAATGGTGTATACTCTGCAAGGTATAAATCTATAATCATAGCCATTATCTCACTGAACAGCCATTACAGGACTTTATGGAAAGTCTGCCCCTACTTGCATCAGAGCAATTGAATTGTTTTTCATGCATAAGTGTTGTGCTTAAAATGTTAAGACAAGAAGTTCCCACAAAGAAAGCACATTTAAAGTGAATCTTTAAACCTACATAGCAGTACATCTAAGGAGAAGTATTTCTTTTAAGAGTACGAGATTGCTCAATACCCTCTTGAAACTGAAGTCTAAGTGAAAAACAAGGTTTTTGCTTTTATTTTGATAACTACATTTAATAAAGTACAGATTTATTTGTATAAAGAGGACTCTTGTTTTCATATTATCAATCAAAATCATTTATAGAATGCTGGGTGCATCTGCATAACATGTTTACTTGCAGAATTATCTGCGCAGTAAAAATCTTGGCATCTACACACATGCCCCTCTTAGGCTAGAGTGAACTAATTTACTCCATCACAGGACAGTACTTGTAAATACAAGTACTTTCCTGATGCAGAATAAAAAAACTTCTGCAGCAGCACACATGTAGACACTGCCTAGCGGGCTGGAGCATGAGGGAGGTTCAGTGTAGGGATGCCTCCCCTGGCTGAATGTACTGCACCTGAATAAACTGCGGAGCTTATTGCTCCAGAGTTAATTGCTCCCAGGCACACTGTTTGAATGTGTGCCCAAGAGCAATTAACTCCCAAGCAATAAGCTCCATAGTTTATGCAGGTGCCATAACTGGTCATGTAGATGCACCCACTAAAATTCTCTTAGAATATTTAGAAATGTTGATGCGAGAGACCCAGTATAACCAGTTTAGAAACATAAACCTTCAAAATGGCTCAGTAAACAATGAAGGGAAGTTAGAACAACCTTGAAACCATCTAGGCAATTGATGTGATTGTTTTGCTGCATCAGTTTTTCTCTTTTGACAAAACCAAGAATCATTAGAAACAGCTAGAAGCAAAACACATCTTTGAAATTTCCCAAATAGCAGAAGTCTTTTATAATAATGCCCACTAGGTGGCAGACTGAGCCTATTAAAGGGCACATTATTATTCCCTACCTGAGGTAAAAAAGTATTTGGCTAGACTTTTGCAGGACTTTGCTTTACAACTAGCAGCACTCATGCCAAAACAGTGTAATAATCATCACCATACAAGCGTGGTAGAGTCTGGCTGCTAAGTAGGTGAGCACATGTATAGACAGCCAAAGACTACAACAGGTGGGAATGTTTTTGACACTATGGATTCCTCTTAGAAATCTCTGAGTTTATCTTGTGAACTATGTGCAGGTGTTTGTACTTGGAACACTGTGGCACCCTTAAAAGGATGCTGGTTGAGAATTAGTGGCATAAAAATTGGCACCCTGGTGTGGAAGTTAAGCAACTCTGCCAGATGTGATAGAGGATTGGGCCGGGTGCCTTCACATTGCCCTCCTCTCCTGACAGATCTTTCTCCCTTGTTTTTCTTAATGCTTAAGAATAGAAAGTACATTCCCTGGAGGAGCTCCAAATATCCTTGAAGGACTCAGTCTATTTCCAGGCTGTCCAGGTTCTGTCTAACACTCAGGTTCCTTTAGCTGCCTGATTCTTTTTGTCTTTTTCTATATGATAATTTCTGTCATTGCACAACAGGTAGAAAATGCTACCAAATCAAAGTACTGCATTTACTCAAACATAAGATGACCCCCAATAATTAGATTATACATAGGGAATATGTATACAATTATTATCATTTTCCAGTTATAGAATCTAATTATTGGAGATTTACTATAAATTTGTCAACCTCTCATTGCTGCAGCAGAGTAAATAAAACTGGGAAGTCAAGTAATCTCCTTGCTCTCTTTCCTCTTCCCCATCTCCTTACTGTCAGGGCCTGCTTCTCCTCAGAACATGGAAGTTAAAAGCAAATTTGAAAACAAGGTCCTTGAAATTAAAAATGACTGTAGTATTTTGCATATAGTACCTTTCTACTAGCCTCATCTAGAATTACTGCATATTATCCTTTTTTGAAACTACTGAAAGTTTTAATACAGGCACTAAGCACACTTTGATTGGCACTTTGGCACTGCCTTACATGTAGTACAAACTGGGCATATCTACACATGCATTAATGCACATCAATAAACTCCAGAGCCATTTGAACATATGCCTGAGAGCAATACACTCTGGAGCAATAAGCTCCGGAGTTTATTCATGCTTAGCATGTTGAGCCAAGTCAGAGCAGCTCCAGCTAGCAGGAGGTCCTGGAGGTCAGCTCAGAACTGCTCCCGCTCCCTGCCCCCCCAACTCAATGTGAAGTGGAGGTGCTGGTTGGGGCGTGAGGGTGCTTCATTGTGGGGCTAGCTGGCAGGTTTTCCCCACACTGAAGCACCCTCATGCCCCAGCCAGGCAAGGCAACATCTACACATGCGCTACTGTGGAGTTTTTTACTCTGTAGCAGGATAGCACTTGTATTTACAAGTACTATCCTGCTGCAATGTAAATTAGCTTACTCTGGCCTAAGAGCAGTGTGTGTATAGATGTATGATGTTTACTGTGCAGCTAATTAGTCAACTGCACAGTAAATGTCTCATGTAGATGCGCTTACTATGCACAATATTAATTCAAAGCCAAAGACTTGTGAAGTACTGCATAGCTGCTGAAGAAACAGGAATAATTGGAAATAGGAAAGAAAGGCACATCTCGCTGTAGGAGGGAAGAGGGAGTCTAAATGTATTCAAAGTAGTGGCTCACCATGACTTGGAAAAAGAATCCACATTGAGGGGGACTGCACAGATACATGGAGTGCCTATCATAGACGATAAGACAGAAACAGGCTGGCTTGTTTAATCTAATAAAATAAATATTGACAGGGGTCACAAGTGTTCCCTTTTCGTTTGATATATGCATGGAAGAGCTATTAACACTAAATGATACTAGCCTAGGTCCTAGAATAAAAAGGTACAAATTGGTCATAAATACTTGGGCTGGACAACTGAAGAAGCTTCCTATCCATCTAGGCAGTGAAGTCTGAAACAGTCTTGAGAGGACTGGGAACAAGAGACTTACCATATTTGCTTGATTTCCCAAGATGAGGTTTTGGGCATGGGGGGGAAAGCCCCTCATCTTATAATCACATACAAGGAAACCTCACTAAATACATAGTTACCATTAAGCTGCTGCCAAAAGCAACTTGTGGTCAGCAATGGAAATCAACTAGGAAGTTGATTAAATGCAGTCAACACTGAGCATAACTATAAAACACATGGTCTATATGGGAGAACATGCTGATGGGAACCTTTGTTTTCTATTTTGGCCCTTAAGTAAAAACAGGCAGCTGTTTCCTCCACAAGAAATTGGCACTGGGCCTGGCCTGGAAGTCCTACAACACTAGGCTGGCACCAGGAGGGCCAGAGCCAGCCCTAACACCCCTCCTCTTGGTGCCAAAAATGCTTGATCAGCCAAAAGGCTGAAGGGAACCTACCCCAAGAATATATTAACACAACACATCTGAAGAAGATATAGGGCAATGCCCATTGCACGCAGACCCCCTTCAGCACTGAATCTTTTTAAAGTCATGGTGAGTCACTACACTGAATATATTTTGATTTCCTCCTCACTCCCACAGCTGAACAGAACCTTTATTTCCCATTTCCAATTATTCTTGTTTCTTCACCAGCCTTAAATGTCTGGAAAACATCAGCAAATTTGGCCCCAAACAGTTTACTCAGAATTCCTCTGTCATCCCCTCTCTGAGACTGGCACATATAATTAGTGTGGTCCAGCGCTCTACTCAATGAAACCAGATCACGTTGTCCTTCACTTTATCTGCATATAATTTTTGGAGGATCCCAGGACTTGTGACAAGATCATCTGGTTCTAGTCATGAGTGAGGTGCTTTGTGGGGGATGTCTGGAATACACACACACACACACACACACACTGAATAGTGCTGAACTGTGGGGCTATCATGGCTTGAAACACTATTGACTCTGTTGGGGCACAGCCCAGTGAACCATATAGTAAATCATAAGCCTTTGGATTTTTCACTAGATATGAATTGATACAAAAGTGGTTAAAACCATGTTTATAGAATCTCTCTGCTAAAACTTGCTACATTTCCAAAAAAGGCAAAATGTATCAGTTCTGCATAAAATAAGCCTATGGGGTACCTGTAGTAACTTGCCTATTACAAGACACATCTACACGTGCTATTAAGGTGAATCTATAAACTCGAGTTCATATTGCACTACAGTTTATTGCTCCTAGGTGTCACATTGACATGGGTACTCAGGACTGTACTACATTGAGCTGGGTCAGAGCAGGCCTGGCTGGCAGGGGCCCAGACATGTCAATCTGCCAGCCTGGGTGGGGCTACTCCACCTTGGCTCAACATGCTGCAGAGGTGTTGGCTGGGTCACAACGGTGCTCCAATACAGAGCTAGCTGGCAGGTACCCTCACACTGGAAGTACCCTCATGCCCCAGCTAGCTCTGTCACCAACTACACATGCATTGCTGTAGAGTAAAGAACTCCATTGCAAGATAGCACTTGTATTTAAAAGTATTACGCTGAGGCAGCATAAATTCATTTACTTCATCCTACTAGCACTGCATGTGTAGACAGTGACATTTTAATGTGCAGCTAATTAGGCAGCTCCACAGTAAATGTCTTGTGTAGACACATCCACAAATTTCTGCAGGCATGTTTATTTCAAGATCTGTGTTTTCAAATTTGTTTCTCACTTTCATATGCTCAGAGAGTATAGGATTTGATGGTAAGGAGAGGGTGCAGAGGGAAGGGGACAAATTCAGATGTATTTTTCCTCCTGATGCAGTGGGAGGGGGACAAATTCCAATAATTAGATTCTATACCTAGAAAATTATAACAAATTCATAATTTTTCCATATATTCAATCTAATTACTTGGCGGGGGGTGCTGCCTTACATTCGAGTAAGTATGTTATTAAAAATCCCAAAGAATCAGGAAAGTAGATTTGTTTGTGTTAAACTGCCATATGTGGAAAAAATTGTCATTAATCTTAAAAAGCACATATCCCTTTAAATTTGCACTTTCTATATTCCACATTAGGTTCAGTACCTCTCTTTACAGAACTTTTTTGGCTAGCATCTAAGATGATTTCTAAATTTGACTCGGAAAAATAGATTGAAGATCTTGAGTTTACTCTTCTATGCCTTAAGTCCTTTAAGAGAAACAGATGTGGAGTCCCCTAGGCATTTTAAATTTTTACCATCTTTACCATATCTACTCTAGTCTGCACCTCCCATTAAAATAAAATTAATGCCTTTTGTTTTAACCTGTTGTTTCAAGGGTCCAATCACATTACCTGACACTTGTTCATGAGCAAAACATTACGCTTAGAAAAAGGATCACCACAGCTAACTGTACAAAAATGTAAGCTCTCATTTCCCATTAGATAATTGATTGATTTTTCCCCTAAGTAAACTGTCCTAGTTAAGCCACACTATTTAATACAGTGTTGGCATTAAATAGCTGTTATGATCCCACCCCTAAAAAAAGTAATTTATTTTCTATTAATACCTTTATTTAGGAGACAGATCATTATGTTATCAGAGGTGTATTACATAATTGTTAATGGTGACTATTCATTTTAGTTGCTTCCCCTTTTTTAATGTTTGAATTCCAGTGGGTACTTTATGAAAATAAGACTCCCGCTAAGGCATATCAAATTGGGCACCAATCAATTAAGGTAGTAATTTATTGAAAAAAATATTGAAATCATGGCTATTGACCAAAATTGCACATATTTTCAGTGGTCGTGGGCAAGAGGTGAGGGAATAGATCCCCTCAATCATTTGAATATCATTGTCATTGTTCAAAATGTTGCCTAATTTAAGGCTGCAGTACAGAACTCAGTCCTATCCACTTTAACCTCAGTGAAGTTAGGATGAGATCCTTAGTACAGTTTGATAACAGTTTGAAAAAAGCATTATTTCTTTGTTTTAACTAGTTACTGATTTTTTACCAGTGATTCTACGGTTGTGATCTGGGTGCAGTGGAGCTGGCCAAATAGATCGCCCTACCAAGAACCTCAGACTGTTCTGCTTCAAAGCAGGGCTGCAAAAAGCTCCACACATTCCTTCTGTTTAGGACCTTGATTCTCTCCCAACGCTTTTTCCTTTGGTCATTTTTTACTCTAATCCTCCTGCCTCTCTCTCTGACACTTGCAACTTTCTGTTCCCAGTTTAGAAAGCTCTGTAACTAAGTGCCTATTTTATTTTTCTTCAGTTAATGAAATGGGTCCTTCTGAGCCAGAACCAGGACAGCATCTGGCTGTCAATACTTCTCCCCAAACCCCCATGTTCTTCTGACTCAATAGCCAGCTAAGTAACCACAAGCACTGGGCCTACAGTTGAACAGACTGACTCCGAGACAAGATAAGGTGTCAGAGGTTGGCAAGTATTTTGTTCTGGCAGTAAAAATATTTTTCCGGAAGTTTTCAGCTCCAAAAGAGGTGTTCCAAAGGCCAAGGTCTAAACTGTAAAGAATTGAAGCAGCAAGGAAGAGAATTAGTTCTTGCTTCAGGTACCCAAAACAGATGTGGCTCTTACTAGAGAGGCCAAGGAAGCAGTTATCTCAGCCAAACACTATTTTTGCTTGAAGGAGAAGGAAGCCATAAAAAGTGACTCCACTCTTAGGTAGGGTTATGATTCCATGGCCAGCTTCTCTTCAAGTTTCATCCACCTCAATTTATTTTGCATGGTGCAAGATACTGACAAGCAGCTCCTCAATACTAAGAAGCAGAAATACACAGACAGAACACCAAAGCTGAAAGTTCATGCCACTGATTTTTCCCCTTGATCCAGATACTGCTAAGGATAACATCCTCATTCTCTCTTGAGCTATGACAGCAAGTACCATTGCCAGAAGGCAGATGTAGTTGACATGGATTCTCAGGCAAAACAATTTTGTGTTAGCTACTCCCTTCCAAGGACAGAGAAT
>NW_017729032.1:245146821-245150997 GCF_001723915.1 Gavialis gangeticus
AGCTGAAAGTTCATGCCACTGATTTTTCCCCTTGATCCAGATACTGCTAAGGATAACATCCTCATTCTCTCTTGAGCTATGACAGCAAGTACCATTGCCAGAAGGCAGATGTAGTTGACAGGGATTCTCAGGCAAAACAATTTTGTGTTAGCTACTCCCTTCCAAGGACAGAGAATCTTTTGGCACATTTTTCAAGTAGGAAATTAGAACTTAAGAAAAGAGAAAGCCAACTTTCTTTGTCTTCATCCAGACACCAATACTGCCTTCATATCACAAAGGATAGAAGGCCTTTGTTTTCTCAGTATTGTTTGAAATACTAGAGGTGCCCATAGAGGGGAAATCTTTGTTTATGGAGGCACAGCAGGGAACTGTAAGCACACAACAGTTTCTTCTAGGTTCTTAAACAAAACCCAGAACAATTAAGGTAACACATCTCTCTCAAGGGGCCAGATCTCTTGACGAGGAACACCAGAGCATCCACACAGCTTTCAGAATTCCTTATACAGAGCCCATCATCCCATTCAATGCAGTCTTATATCCTCAGGCCCTTCCTACCAGCAGGCTAGGCAAGACCTCCACAAAGAACAACTCATGGAAACCTTCCTACTTGCTTTCTGCTCAAGCAGCATCCCCCATGCCTTCCTACCAAAAGTCTTTTCAAGGTTTGTAACCCCATTCCTTAGGAAACTCCCTAACAATGAGCATCTCTGAAAGCTCAGCCTTCCACCTAAGCTTCAGCAGCTTTTTATCCCCACCTGCATCTGGCCAACAATTGGTCACAGCTGGACAGCATAGGGCCTCTGACTGGGTAACTTTAGGCATCTTCTGGAGCTCTTAAGCCCTGGACTGGCTGCATGTTAACACCTTTTAAGTGGTTAAAAGCACTTGTTATTTGGTTTAACATTACCCTACTCCAGGGCAGGATTATCTTAAATCCACCTAATTTTGCTCCTGTTTTATTAATTTGTGGCCAGGAGCTGGGGCTGCAGCACTCACTCTGCCCTGAGAGAGAAGGGATCTTGTCCTCTCCCTAGCTCCTTGTCCTGTCCTTGCTCACCAAGCCTCTACTGGCAAGTCACAGCTGTGCAAGTGAGGAGCAATCAAAGCAGGTTTTTTGCCTTCAGGTGTGACTGCTCCGCTAAGCCAAACAGCACTAACATGATTAACATTTGTTTGGCTTACAGGGTAAGGTCTGACAGGGCCCATAGGGAAGGCTGTTATTTGTTCCTTAATCCCTGGGTGGCTGTTGACACTTTTAAACCTGATCACAGCAACCTGTCCAAAGGGAGATGTAAACCAAAGACAGCATAAATTATGCACACAAGAAAACAGAATTAATGTTGCAAGGATAGATTTAAATCTGAGTTTTCCTACATTTGAATATTCTACACTGTAATCTTAATACAATTCTATAAATTGGTGCCTTGCATAATCTTGCATCCACCCCCACCCCTTCCTGAGGCCCCAAACCCACCCTGCTCTGAACTGGACACTGATTCAGAATCCAAGCAGGAGGAGAAAGAAGGGGAACCCATGGGCTCTGGTGACCTTGATGTGCCTAAAGTCCTGGCTCAAAGAGAGAAATGATCATCCCTTATTGAGGGATGGAGCCCCTCCAATGCTTCCTTTAGGGATGCATTTAGGAAAGGTTACTTCCTTGGAAGCATTGTTAGGCTCCTTGATGAGATCAAGGGATCATGGAAGATTGAGAATCAAATACCTGAATGATTCCCAACAGTAAATGTTTTCTAGTCTTGGCTCATAATGTAACAATGAAACTTCCAACAGGAGTAGGCAACAAAACACTATGCATACTGTGACCTTCTCACACCTCTCAAAATGCTGACCTTTACCCTTGGCTTATTCAATGTAAATACATGCAGGAACTCAGGAAATCAAGCAACTCTTTTTCAATTCCTAAACCAGAAATGGTTAGACTTCACCTGGCTGCAAGACATGCACACAATCGGGACCAATGAGGCACACAGGCACAGCACTTGGAAGGGAAGAGCCCTCCTCAGCCACAGCACTAGCTATGCTGTGAGGATTACAATCATTGTCTCACAAAAATTGAGACTAGTTTCAGTGGTTGCCTCAAAAGTCATCCCCATTCACTTGCTACTAATCCAAGCCAATTTGGAGCAGGGCTGCCTCCTCCTAATTAGCATCTATGTACCCAGTGAAGGGTGGGAGAGGGTGCACTTTTTTGGAACAATGGCTGACCTCTTACATAGTGACCATGAACCCACGGGTGAGCTTGGCCTGCCCAACGAGCCACCCCTGCACCATGCGGTTCATAGCCCCCATGGTCTCCCTTGCCGTGTGTGACTCATCCAGCACCTTGGCTTGCAGTAGAGCCCACCAATGGCCTGATTGAGCACACCGTGCCCCATGAGGGAGAGGTAGGCGTGATCCCCACCCTGGCTGCTCCAGATGTCAGAGGTCAAGTGCAAGGCTACCTGCAGCCCTGCCTTGTGCAACTCCTCGTTCAAGTACTCCCTGTATGCCTCATACAGGGAGGGCACCACTGCCCTGCTAAAGGTGGTGCATGTGGGCACATTGTAAAATGGGGCCAGAAGTGCTACGAACTGCCTGAACCCTGGCCGCTCGGGAGAAGAGCCGGCTATCCAGAGCAAGCATCTCCCCAGTGCTCTGGGTGATTTCGCTCGCCTTGGGAACACGCCCCCCTTCTGTCCACCTTTCCCCCACTGGTCCAGGGTGGCCTGCCTCTTCTTTGGGGGCAAGGGGGCTTTGGAACAAGCAGGGTACTCCCCTTTTGGCACACTTGCACTAGTGCCAGGTTGAGCAGGATGAAGGGCAAGGAGGTGGTGCCTCCTCAGATGCAGCAGCATGACCATGGTGGAGAAGTGTCTCACAACCCTGCCATGGCTCATGTGCCTTCAGCAGTGCTGGCAGATGGGATCATCTGCCACCTCAAAATGATCCCACATGACACTACTCCCCACTTCTGGGTTGAGGGCAAAGATCCTGCCTTTTCCCTCTTCTCAGCAGGCTGAGGCTGAACTGCAGGAGGAGCTGCCTCAGCTGAGCCACTTGCCTCCACAGCCTCAGCCTCCTCCAAGGTGCTGCTTTCCAGAGGAGACCTGGGTCTAGGGGAAACTTGAGGGGTGTGGAGCACAAACTCTGATTCCCTCTCAGTCCCCAGAATTGCTTGAGCCAGCATGCTCAGCATCCCTGGTTCCAGCTCCAGCTCCTCCTCTGGCAGTGGGTGGCTCATGCTGAGAGCTGAAATTGGGGTGGAGGAGGCAGTGATTCCACTGCTGGTGCCCACTTCTGGACTGAGTGGAGGCGGTGCAGGTACAGGGATGTCAGGTGCAGACACTGCTCCCACTTCGTGGCTTCCACTGGCAGCACTGATGTCATGGCTGCTCAGGAATAGAATGTGTCTGTGTTTGAGACAGGGAGAGCTTGCAGCTCTAGCTCTTCCCCTACCCCTTCTCCCTTCCCTGCCAGAAGACCTGGCACCTGCCTTTCCAGCATGCTTCATATTGATCTTTCTTGTGCTGCAAAAGGTCTGTGTGTGTGTGTGTGAATGCTTTTGTATTGTACGTTTTATTCCCTCTGTTGCGTGCACACACTGGCCTCTTCTTTGAATGTTTGCTTTGGTGTTAAGGGTTATGTAACAATTGTGTGCTGTCTGTCTGTCTGTCTTCTTCTGCTATGAATATTTGATTTTTTTCTATATTGTGTGTGTGTGTGTGTGTGCGCACGCACGTGCATGTGTGCAAGCAAGCTGTGCCTCCCTGCACCATGATATATCACACTGGCAGGGAAAACACACCTTCCTTTTTGCAAAGTTTCCACAAAAAAAAGAGCAAATATAAATTCAAAGAAATAAATTGAATTGTAATACTAATAATAATTGAATAGAATAGCTAAGCTAAGATAAACCCTACCCATTCCTTCATAACAAGAAAAAGGACTAGGCAAGTTCAACTAGTACTGAGCCAGACCAAGCTGCAATGTCTCAGTCTCAATGTTCATCTCTCACAAAGGTCCTGACAGGCACCAAGCTGAGAAAAGGTACAGAATGCCTCAAACCAGAGGCTTTTATGCTCTTTCTAGTCCCACCCCACAGATGCTGCCATTGGAAAGGTAGCCAGTGCGAAATCCATAACCAACTCTCCTGGACTCCTTGCCCTCCTGTGCTGAGAC
>NW_017729032.1:245151413-245152137 GCF_001723915.1 Gavialis gangeticus
CCCCCCCAATTCAGGTGCTGGCATATGCTGATGATGTGACTGTTTTTGTGAGGAGCAGTAAGAGTGACATCCAGTCCCTGAGTGTCAGCAGACCTAAAAATGTGCCTCCTCAGTCAGTATCAACTGTGCCAAAAGTTACACATTTCTGGACACCTGAGCTGACATTCACCCCTGAGACCTGCCCGGAGGCTGGCCTGTTCTGATGCCATGAAAACCAGTTCACAGTGATTGTCTACAACTCTTTTGCTTCTTGGTCCAGGTGTATATCACATTTGAGTTTGGGCATTCTACCTTGCAATGAATTGTGGACCAGTTTCTGGTATGCTGGGCCACCAAGGGGATACTCTGCAACGTGGAAGAGGCAGAGGTAGTCTGAAATGAAAGTAATTTAGGGGAGGTCCTTGCAGGAAGAGAAAGCCACTAGGGGAAGGAGGTTTCAATCTCTGATGATATGGTTTCATTACTGACACGTGTTTCATGCTTAGTCCCTATGTTGCCCTGTGGGGTCAGGCCAACCCTCAGGATCTCAATATTGCGCTGTTAGACAGGAGGGTGTGGTATACAATTGCACACGCACACACTCAAAAATCAATTAGGTGCATACACACACACTAGATGCATATACACACTCTAGGTCCATGCACCCCCACCAGGCATGCACACACACACTACCAATCCAGGCACACTACCAATCCAGGCACATACACATCCAAAATTACCAGCC
>NW_017729032.1:245157137-245157777 GCF_001723915.1 Gavialis gangeticus
TGTGTGTGTGTGTGTGAATGCTTTTGTATTGTACGTTTTATTCCCTCTGTTGCGTGCACACACTGGCCTCTTCTTTGAATGTTTGCTTTGGTGTTAAGGGTTATGTAACAATTGTGTGCTGTCTGTCTGTCTGTCTTCTTCTGCTATGAATATTTGATTTTTTTCTATATTGTGTGTGTGTGTGTGTGTGCGCACGCACGTGCATGTGTGCAAGCAAGCTGTGCCTCCCTGCACCATGATATATCACACTGGCAGGGAAAACACACCTTCCTTTTTGCAAAGTTTCCACAAAAAAAAGAGCAAATATAAATTCAAAGAAATAAATTGAATTGTAATACTAATAATAATTGAATAGAATAGCTAAGCTAAGATAAACCCTACCCATTCCTTCATAACAAGAAAAAGGACCAGGCAAGTTCAACTAGTACTGAGCCAGACCAAGCTGCAATGTCTCAGTCTGAATGTTCATCTCTCACAAAGGTCCTGACAGGCACCAAGCTGAGAAAAGGTACAGAATGCCTCAAACCAGAGGCTTTTATGCTCTTTCTAGTCCCACCCCACAGATGCTGCCATTGGAAAGGTAGCCAGTGCGAAATCCATAACCAACTCTCCTGGACTCCTTGCCCTCCTGTGCTGAGAC
>NW_017729032.1:245158118-245158478 GCF_001723915.1 Gavialis gangeticus
CACCTATCACCAATTCAAGCACCTACACACACTATACAGACCAAAAGAAATTAGATCAGAATCCATTATCAATAACTGCACACCCAATACACATACACAGATCACTAATTTGTATACACAGGTGAGTTCCTAACTTGGGTATTGTGATGCATATGTATGTATGTGCTTGGTGTACTTGGGATACCTGGGGAAAAGTTAAGGTAAGAAGTTGAAAGTGTAGAGAGTGAACGTTACAGGGACTGGGATTAGAATCAGTAGACTAGAGAAAGCTGGGCTGGAAAACTGAGGCTTAGGGGTTACTTTAGGTTAACTGACCTTAACTGATTAAAGGACAATGCCCAAAGCCTGCAGAACAGGGGA
>NW_017729032.1:245163478-245164092 GCF_001723915.1 Gavialis gangeticus
GCAAGCTGTGCCTCCCTGCACCATGATATATCACACTGGCAGGGAAAACACACCTTCCTTTTTGCAAAGTTTCCACAAAAAAAAGAGCAAATATAAATTCAAAGAAATAAATTGAATTGTAATACTAATAATAATTGAATAGAATAGCTAAGCTAAGATAAACCCTACCCATTCCTTCATAACAAGAAAAAGGACTAGGCAAGTTCAACTAGTACTGAGCCAGACCAAGCTGCAATGTCTCAGTCTCAATGTTCATCTCTCACAAAGGTCCTGACAGGCACCAAGCTGAGAAAAGGTACAGAATGCCTCAAACCAGAGGCTTTTATGCTCTTTCTAGTCCCACCCCACAGATGCTGCCATTGGAAAGGTAGCCAGTGCGAAATCCATAACCAACTCTCCTGGACTCCTTGCCCTCCTGTGCTGAGACACTGCTAGCCTCCTGAAGGTGAATGGAGTGCAATGTGCCCCATTCCTGGCAAGCAGGCACATCCAGCAGGGTTTCTCCCTTTTTGGAATGGACTACTTCCTAATCATTGAGTCAATGCTCCATGCCCTTCAATGACAACTGCCAGGCCATGGACTTCCCCTCCCCCCTCCCCCCTGGGCCTTCTCTT
>NW_017729032.1:245165067-245166406 GCF_001723915.1 Gavialis gangeticus
CACCTATCACCAATTCAAGCACCTACACACACTATACAGACCAAAAGAAATTAGATCAGAATCCATTATCAATAACTGCACACCCAATACACATACACAGATCACTAATTTGTATACACAGGTGAGTTCCTAACTTGGGTATTGTGATGCATATGTATGTATGTGCTTGGTGTACTTGGGATACCTGGGGAAAAGTTAAGGTAAGAAGTTGAAAGTGTAGAGAGTGAACGTTACAGGGACTGGGATTAGAATCAGTAGACTAGAGAAAGCTGGGCTGGAAAACTGAGGCTTAGGGGTTACTTTAGGTTAACTGACCTTAACTGATTAAAGGACAATGCCCAAAGCCTGCAGAACAGGGGAATGATGCTGGAGAGAAGCTGACACAGAGGCTGGAACCGAAGCCGGAGCTACAGAGGAGCAAAAAGGTAAGCGGGGAGAGGGAAACTGCAACAGAGGGTGCAGGGGAGCTAGAGAGGGTGTGGAGAAAACTGGGGGCTGGCTCCAGGAACCAGGGGAGGGGCTGCTGGTGCAGGGAGCTGGAGAAGGGCTCTGGCTGCCAGAAAACCAGCAGGGAAATTGGTGGCAGGCCAGAGGACTGTAGGGGAGAAGGGGCAGCTAGAGAGGGTGTGGGGGAAAGCTGGAGAACACAGAGGAAAGGGGGAAAGGGGCTGGAAAGGTTGGAAACAGAAGGCAGACAGAGAGAGAGATGGGGAGAGACAGCAGGAGGCAGAAATGAGTGGGGCTGAGAGGCTAAAAGTGGCAGGAAGAGCTGCGGAAAGACATGGGAAGGAGGTGGTGGACAGCAGAAACGGGGCCAGGAGGCTAGAAGCAGCAGAAATGGCAGGAAGGCCTGCAGAAAGACGTGGGAAGAAGGCAGTGGATGGCAGGAATGGGACTGAGAGATGGCAGAAAGTAATAGGGCCAAGAGGCTGCAGCAGGGTAACAGAGAAAGGACAGAGAGGAGCTGAGAGGTGGCAGGAAAAGGGGTTGGGGAGGAGCTGAGAGAGACAGAGACCGGAATTTAAGGTGGGGAAGGAACCAGGGCTCAGTAACATACAACCCAACTGAGGTTTACAAATGACAGTGGTTTTATTGAACAGGGAAGATGGTGACACAATATCTTATTGGTTTCTTTGCGCGCATGTGCACGCACACGCACACACCCACACACACACACAATGGCAGCAGGGGTTAAAGAGGCTTGGTACAGGGGCTGAAGTCTGGGAGGAGAGAGAGAGACAGAGTCCAAATTGGAGGAGGAAATGTGCAGGTGATGGCCAGTCAGGGTCTCCTTCAGGTTGGTGTTGTCCAGAGGGGGTCGCTGGCAGGGCCTCTGGGG
>NW_017729032.1:245166957-245170264 GCF_001723915.1 Gavialis gangeticus
CTGGGTGAGGTCCATGGTTCCTGGATGAATCAATGCAAGGTGATGCCTCGTTGTTACGGGTCATTCAGTGGAGGCCTGTTACCACTGTATTTCAATCATTCCCAATCACTCCCATTCATCCAGGAATCAATTTACATGGGAAGGGTACATGAGTCACACAGGTACAACACAGGGGGTGCCCGGGCAGAGGACACAAGATGGAGGCTTGACATACAAAATGGAAACTTGACATGACTTACGCTAACTGACATATGTAGGCCTGAAACAGTAATCACACAATATAAAAGCAGTACAAACATAATAATTATAACTTATAAAACAGTGGAGTCAAAATAGCAGGGCACTTATTTGCAAAGAGGGGAGAGAAAAATAAAACTACCCAAAATAAAATATTAAAGCTTATCCTACATCTTAGCTTACTTATACTTATTTGTAGGGAAGAGAGGGAGAGAAAAAGTCAGAAATGGTTGGGGGAGGGGAGGGAATGCATGTCTATAGATATATATATATATATATGAGAAAGAAAGAAAAAAGAAACTGGGGGGTTATGTTACACTTAAGAGGGTCACACATTTTTGCACTTCACCTTTCATTTTTTAATATTTTTATAATAAAGCTTTACAAATCTCTCTCTTTCTCTCCTCCATTCCTGTCAGATACATACACGAATAGCAGTATTAGCCAATGAAAGAACAGTGAAAGAAAGGACACATTTATGCAACTCATGCCAGTGGGTATAGGCAAGAAACCTCACTGTAGGCTACATCAGCCTTGCAGAAGTAAGTGGGGCTGCTCCCATCAGAAAATACACACTGATATGAGCAAAGTTTTAACATTTAAGTCATTCATTGCCATGTCAATAATTGCTCTATAAAACTGAATTTCAATTCTGCCCATGCCTTTGAAAACGTTATTTTTAAAAAAATAATTATTTCTAATTTTTGGATTAAAGATTTATTTCTAGCTACTAATCTGTCTTTTCTGGTAATTTTGTTGGGTTGCAAATACTGTGCAACTCTCCTTGGTCAGCTTAGCAAGCTGTACAGCCAAACAATTTAGTTGACAGTCCTGAAGTTGTTCACAGACTAATTCAGACAAACACAACATTGATATATTGCTAGCCAACAGCCACAAATACACATCACTTTTAATACTAATGCACCAAAGAGTTTTGCATACATTGCCATTCATCCAAATTACCTTAATTTTGAATGAGTCAAATTTCCATTTCTTTTCTTTCAGCTTAATAATTTAAATAATTGAATTGCATTAATACACAGTAACAACTACCACTATTATTTACTTTTCATCTGTTTGTGATTCCTACTGTTCAATGAACAATCATTGTTTATAGATTAGCAGCAGTTGTAAAGTGTTGCAACTTTCTCCTCCTTTCAGACTTAGGAGTGAGAAGCACATTATATTGGTTGCTCTGGCATTTTTGGAGTAGCTATGGCATTCACAGTGCAAACCACTGTTATTCATACTGTTATAATTCCTTTCCAGTTAAGTCATTAACTAGCAATCAGAGCAGGCTTGTAGTACAATTCCTTATTTGGGAATGTCATGTGAGATGCCCAGAGCAATATGAAAAAATAAAGGCCAACTTGTCTGGCTGTAGAGGGATTTATAACAGGCCCACTGGCAGAGATCTGTTGGGAAGTATTATGAGCTCCTGCTTAGTTGAACATATAAACACCAAAGCCAGCAGGTGCATTACATTTGTACACTCTCTTTCTCCTTCAGGTGCAGTATTAAAAATCCTGTCATCACAGCATGTTTATAGAAACTTGAATTATAATGTCCTTTTCCTGCAGATGGTAGAACTAAAGTTTTTCTTCATAGGAACGTGAGAAGCATTTAAAACCACTTAAACACTTTCTTCTTGCTTTTGACAAGGGGAAAAAAGTCTGCTTTAGACAACCTTTTTCTCTGAACAGAGCTGAAAATCTCCCCTGGCTTATGTTCATAAGAGAAATACCTAATAATCAGTCATTAATGATAGCATATAAAAGTGTTTGATACAAATTCCTAACCCAAATTTAAGAAAGTTTTAATCCAGACTTTGAATTGATTCAAGTTAATTGTTGTTGGGTTTGTTTTTTTTTTAAATATATAGGGGTTTTTTTATATGGAAGGCCCATTTAATAAAATGAATGGTGGAAGATGTTTATGTATTTGAGGTGGTAATAAGAACCTCAGTCTGAGGCAATGAGGCCAGTCAATGAAACACTGTGTGGCTCAGAATGCAATTATAATTTAATTATCAGGATTTCTCTGCAAGTTCCTATTATTATCTGCATACAGTTGATTAATGTAGCATTGTTTAGCTGGTGAAGCATTCAACAGTCATGAAATGGCAATACTAATGTTTCATATGTCACCTTACCACTGTTTCTTGGGTCAAAAGGCAAAGTTTGAAAGGCAATTATATGAAAAAAGTTTGAAGGAGCTAGGCATGTTCAGCTTGCAGACAAGGTGCTTAAGAGTGGACATGAGAGCAGTCTTCAAATACCTGAATGGCTGCCATAAAGAAGAGGTGGGGGAAACATCTTTTCTGTCTTGCTGCACATAGCAGGATACAAGCTAACAGCTTGAAGTTGCAAAAAAGTAGGTTTAGATTGGATATCAGAAGAAACATCTGTACTATTAGAACAGTGCGGCAGTAGAATAGGTTGTCTGAGGAATTTGTGGAATCTCCATAGCTAGAGGTGTTCAAAAGGAGGCTGGACAGGCACTGGTCAGGGATGATTTAGGCATAGATATGCCTATGTTCTACTTTGGGGATTTCCCATGCTTCTGGGCTTTGCTGTTTGCCACATGGTTCAGGAAGAATTTTTTTCCCCTTCCTGCTGCTGCATGTTGGGGGTGGGAGGGGGAAGGTTTTAAGTCTTTCTCAGAGTCAGTGGTTGTTGGCTCCAGCCAAGGCTGGGGATTTTGACTGGGGTAGGCCAGTGTTCCTGCTGGGACTTGAACCTGGAGGTTCATGGCTAGAGGGTCATGCCCCTCTGCTCAGCATCAGACCAATTGCCATATGTGGGGTCAAGAAAAGAATTTTACCCCGCGGTCAGACTGGTATGGACTGTGGGGTGTTCTGTCTTCTTCTGTTGCGGAGGGTATGGCCTTCTTCCTGTAATCTCTTGAGCATAGTTTTAGTAACATTTGCAGCAGCAGAATGTCAGCTGTTGTAGTCCTTCTCCTTTACCTGAGGTAGATGAGGATGTTACATTTTGTGTTGGTTGTATATTTTTGCATAGAATTAGACAGTGGATTTGTATGAGATCATTTTGATAGGTATGATCCTGCC
>NW_017729032.1:245175264-245179076 GCF_001723915.1 Gavialis gangeticus
ACAACTTGTGTTGGTTGTATATTTTTGCTAAGAATTAGACAGTGGATTTGTATGAGATCATTTTGATAGGTATGATCCTGCCTCAGGCAGGGGGGTGGAATAGATGACCTCTTGAGGTCCTTTCAAACCTTACTTACCTGTGACCTTATGGACTAATGAAATCAGTCCATTGGGGCATAAGAATGCAAGATCTCTTCCTGCCCTATGCTGCTTTGGGATTTTCAGTAAAAATAAATAAAGGGTATTGTAAGTCGTTATCTTTCCTATGTGCTAAATGCTCTTAAAATGAGAGTCTGTGTGTTAAGGCAGGACAAGGTGAGTTAAATGGTCTCTGAAGGCACATCTACAGGTTGCCATATGGTGACATTGCTACAGCGCCATGCCTTACTACTTCCTTTTGGAAGTACTAAACATGGTGCGGTACAGGCAGTTACTGCACTGTTCATGCAGCACATGAGTAAATTTTGCCACTACATCACTGTAGAGGTGCACTATACCTGGAGAGCGTGCCGCTACAGCGATGTAACTGGTGATTACGTGTAGACACACATGAATGATACATTGCCGTAGCATGCTGTATGGTGATGTAGCGTGTGCCTCTACATCACTGTAGGGTGATGTGTAGACATGTCCTGAGTGTCTCAGAGTTGCATCTCTTTGGCCAAGATATATCTGGCTGGTTTTAGGCAGCTTGCATTGTGGCAATGTCAATCTGCTACACAGCCAATATGAGCAATTTGCACCCCAGCACCTCCCACCCCATAGGATGACATGTCCTCCCAGACTTTACTCAGACTGATTGCAAGCCAGGGCCTGGCAGCTGAAGGGGAGACAGGGAGATCTTGGGAGGAGCTAGGGACCTGGCAGCTATGAGGAAGCTGAGGAGAGCCACAAGAAAGCTGGAGAGCTAGACAGCCAAGGGGCAGATGGCAATTCCTAGTCATGCACCTGTTCAGCAGCCCTCTAGCAGCAAGTCAGAACTGTGAAAATCAAAGAGAGTATTAACCGTTAATGCTCACAATACATGCTAACTTAAAAAAACACGTAACAGAGTTGGCACAAGTAAGTAAGTAAATAGAGGAACTCACAAAGCAGGATAAATAGAGGAAGGGCAATTCAAGGAGCTGCATGGCCTGACAGAACATATGTAGCAAATAATCAGGATAGCAAAAAGAGATCAAGAGAGAAAAGTAGACCATGGAAGAATGGCTGCTCTGGCAGTTAGGATTTATTCTATAAGCCTGGATAGAAATTGGTCTTAGAGGCCTGAGACTTAAACCTTCCCTACCCTGGAGAAAACAAGTACCATGCCTTTTCTGAAAGGAAAGGAAGCTCTAGCCTAAAACTGTATATTTCCTCAGGCAGTTAAAAGATGACCAGTTCTTTCAGAGGCAAAGAAAAAGCCCAATACCAGGTTTTCTTGGGTTTTTCTTGAAGTCCCCACCCTCATTAAATAGAAGTAACTATGCAACCAATATCCTGCATATCAAAAGGAAAGGCCTAAGAGTGGACGAGCAAGAAGCAGGATTTTTCTCTCTTTTGAATAGACTCTGGGCAGTGCTTGCTCACATCATCCTTTTCCAGACTCTTTGGCTGTTTTTTTCACTTACTTTTCACATGCATTCAATTATCATCACTCCCTGCTCAGCCTTAAATATATTCTGCACATGGTCTAGATGTTTCAGTTTGGAATCTGGCTATTTGAGAAAAAGCTTAACATATTCTTTTAAAGAATACATGGAAATAATCTGATATAAAATTAGGACTGTCATCATTTTGCCAGTATGTGGGGGGTTTTTTCCATTATCCCTGTACAGAAAAAGCTAAAGTTGTAGCTTAATGAATCTGAAATTGAGTTGTAAAGAAGCAACTAATGAAATAGGAGCATGGTAGTTATTTTTAGTCTTTTCCCCCATAGAAAAAATGTGCAAAATGAATTCAGTGAATTGGGACCTTCAATCTGTGGTGCCTCTACTGGCATCCATGAAGAGTTTTACAAATCTTTAGTCCCTGTACTATGGCTATTGTAGGTGTCATTACCAATTAGCTGTTCACAGGAATCCAAAAACAATCTAGTTACATAGCAAATGAGTGGTGAGGGAATTGCTCTAAAGTGGAACCTTTTCACAGTTCGTTTGGAAGTCAACCTGAAAGAGGCACACAAATATTTCTTATTGTGTTCTGTTTCAATGAACCTAGCCTAGAATCTGTAAGCTTTCATTGGTTGTTTTTAATTTTATGGTGAACATATGAGACTGATATTAGCGGCTAAATGTGCACAGGTATTCTGAAACTTCCCACAGAGCTCAGCTGAAGTTCCTCTCTCCTGACCTATATAAGCCTCAGTGTTGCATAACTGGGCCTTGCCTATGGAGCAATTGTAAAATGTATAATGGTAATGTTGGGAAATCATAATTAGGTGTTAGACTGAGACCACCAGTGTAATTTAATTTATGAGGTCAGACTAATTCAAGCCCTCTCAACCAGTGCTGATATGGCCAAATTAGTTGTCATGGTCAACTTAATGAAGTATTTTTCCCTCTAGTCATACACTGTCAGGAAATGTATTATAACTCTTAGAAATTTGTTCACAGCTGCTCCTTGAACAACTCTGTATGACTAACTAATGGTTTGGGTGCTCACCTGGGAAGGCAGAAGTCTTGTTTTCTAGTCCCTGTTTCAAAGACCATTTATGCATTTTGTTCCATAGCTGTTCAATGAAAATGCATAAATAGTAGGGCTGTGTGAAACACCATAATTTTGTTTCAATGTCCGTTTCACCGTTTCAAAGGGATAGCATTTAGTTTCATCATTTTGTTTTGTTTCAAAGCACTGTCCCATTTTGTTTCATTAAAACTGTTTCTCTGTTTTGATGCGTTTCAACACTTCACCCATAGGCTATAATGAGGAATCATTAAAATGCCTAAAACATTATCATTTCTTGCCTGATTTGGATGAAAATTGCAGGGATGGTAGACCTTCTGAGGGCATGAAGCTTGCCATGTTTCAAGGAGATAGGTACAGAGGTTTCTGGGAAACTACACCTCAAACTGTTCAAAACACAAGTCCTGACATTTGCTGGCAGCGGCAGCCACCTTTCATCTGGGGCACAGATCCAGGGGCTTGGACCCCTGGGAAGGTGGAGGAGCTGTGCTGGACTCCTCCTGGGGGTGTGGGCCCCTGGATCTGTGTGCCAGATGAGAGGAGACTGCCGCTGCTGCCTGGGACCAGTGCTGAGCTCAGCCTGTGCCCAGCACTGGAGAAAATTGCTGTTGCCACCTGTCCTAGGTAGCAGCAGAAGCCTTCTCTCATCCAGCACACAGATCTGGGACCTTGCACCCCTGGGAGGAGACCGGCACAGCCCAGCAGGGGGTGTGAGCCCCTGGATCTGCACTCCAGATGAGAGGAGGCTGCCTCTGCCACCTGGGACTGGCACTGGGCATGGGCTGTGCCCAAGTGGCAGTGGCAGCCTCTTCTCATCCGGTGCACAGATAGGGGGCTCACACCCCTGGGAGGAGTCTGGCACAGCCTGGCAGCCCTCACAGGGGTGTGAGCCCCATGATCTGCGCCCCAGTTGAGAGGAGGGTGCCTCTGCCACCTGGGACCAGTGCTGGGTGTATGTTGTGCTCAGGTGGCAGCAGCAGCCTCCTTGCATCCAGCACACAGATCTGGGAATTCACACCCCAGGGAGGAGTCTGGCACAGCCCAGCAATCTTCCCAGGGGTGCGGGCCCCTGGATCTGTGTGCTGGATAAGAAGAGGCTGCCACTGCTGCACTGAAGCCAAGTAAGCCCAGTTTCTAAACTCAAAATG
>NW_017729032.1:245184076-245185766 GCF_001723915.1 Gavialis gangeticus
GCCCCAGATGAGAGGAGGGTGCCTCTGCCACCTGGGACCAGTGCTGGGTGTATGTTGTGCTCAGGTGGCAGCAGCAGCCTCCTTGCATCCAGCACACAGATCTGGGAATTCACACCCCAGGGAGGAGTCTGGCACAGCCCAGCAATCTTCCCAGGGGTGCGGGCCCCTGGATCTGTGTGCTGGATAAGAAGAGGCTGCCACTGCTGCACTGAAGCCAAGTAAGCCCAGTTTCTAAACTCAAAATGTTTTGAAACTTTTGAAATGTTTCAAGTGCCCTTATTTCATTTTGAAGCTGTTTTGAAGCCTTTTGTTTTGTTTCGATGTCACTGTTTTGAGTTCAAAATGTGAGGAAACAGCTTCCAAATGAAACACCTGGCAAAATTTCATGCAGCCCTAATACATAGGAAGGGATGGACGTGGACAGGATATTTTTAGCACACTGGATCCTGTTTCTATGAAGACCTGATATTTTTAGAGCATAAAAGTTGTGGGAAGGAAATACTTTGAATATTGTATGCAAAGAATTCATAATATTCCATAAATCAATTTTTTCTATGAAGATAATACTACAGAAAGAAAGAATTGTCCAGGAGTATGTAGAATAGGTAAAGGGAGCTGGTATTAATTATATTACTTATGAAACTGATACATTATGATTAATATAAAATATCAATTAGACTGTATCCTAAAATCAACCACGAGATGCCAACCCACACTAAATAATGGACCAGCTGTGGGGTTATTTCTTTGAAGGATATTTTTTTTCCTTCACCAGAAATTATCCTCCATGGATAAATTAGAAATGAAAGAGCTAAGTACAGTGTTCATCTTGAGTGTGTGTGTACAGTGTGTGTGTAATTATTTATAAAAGGAATAAGAAAAGATTAAAAGAACTGTTGAAAAGACATGGTTGTAGAACCTCTGATGGCTGTTACAGAGGAGGGAAAAATCAGTGAACTGAAATCTCCCTGTGGAAATATGGCCTAGAAGAGTGAGCTACTTCTGAAAACAACATAACCCCTGGATAGTAATTAGTAATTACTAAGAACTTGTTTCATAATTATACTGTTTTAAGCCTCAGGCTGCTGGTTTTAGTGTTTAATGCTTATAGTGATTAATCTTCATTAGACATTTTAATTCAGATGAGTTTTTAATTACTTCACAAGTTGATGATGGCTTCCTCTAAAACATGTTGGATTAAATACCCTATTAAATATTCCTCCCCAGCAAAAATATCTGCAGATTAAGGAAATGCTACAAAAATCTTTCTGCAGGTGGTCTCTCAGCATCTCCCAAAATATCTTCCCTGGGGGAGAAGAATTAGGTCTTAGACATAGAGGCCTGAGGAATAATAGACTCACTGGCCTAGATCCCTGTGATTTGGTATAGGATCTTGATTACACCCTCCTAAGGGGTACACTTGAGGCTACAGATGAGAAATTAATGCCACAAGGAACAAAATTAGCTTAAAGGGGAACATCTAGCCTAAAAAGTTTGGGATCTGGATTTTCAAGAGATCATACTCCCCTTGACTTCCTTAAAAAGTATGCAGAGCTTCAGCTAGAAAGTGCTAACAGGCTTCTGCAATGTTGAGTGTCAGGAAGCATTTGATTTAGGTCTCTCTGGGTGTATCTACATGTGCATTAGGTCTGGGAACAGCTTGTATACTACTTGTGAGTAAATACTCCTG
>NW_017729032.1:245190766-245232332 GCF_001723915.1 Gavialis gangeticus
CTTGACTTCCTTAAAAAGTATGCAGAGCTTCAGCTAGAAAGTGCTAACAGGCTTCTGCAATGTTGAGTGTCAGGAAGCATTTGATTTAGGTCTCTCTGGGTGTATCTACATGTGCATTAGGTCTGGGAACAGCTTGTATACTACTTGTGAGTAAATGCTCCTGGGCAGGCATCTGCACATGCAAGGAAGCTGGAGCAGATTTGCAGCTAATGGCAACAAATTGCTCCCCCTTCCTGCAATAGACCCTTGCTGCCATCAGAGGGAAGCTCTAGGCCTGGATTCTAGCATATTTGGTCCCAGTTAGGCCTCTACGTGAGAGCTACTGTACAGTAATTAATAGCAAATCAATTTGCTACTTGCATTTGCAGGTAGCACATTTACTCACGATTAGACCAATTTACTGTGCAGTAGGCAGATGCACGTGTAGATGCGCACATTTACTGCACAGTAAACCGCTCTACTGCTCAATCAAGTGTCTTGTGTAGATGTGCCATCTTCTAGTAGAAATGCTAAAAAGCAGGGAGAGGAATATTGCTTTCAATTGTATGAAATACGTAGTTTTTTAAGGCCTTCTCAGGAGGACAGGACACCAGTTTTTTGATAACATAACACCATCTAAGCTGGCCATGGGTAAGTTCCCAGTCATGACAGCACTGTAATGCTATGCTTTTTTCTGAGCATTAGTTAAGCTTTAGCTTCAAGGATATTGTATGTATAAAAGGGAAACAAATGGCACACTTTACATTTGACAAGAGTGCAAATGTTCTGATTCTAATCCATAATAAATTCAAGAATTAGAAAAAAACCCAGAATATTCACATTAACTTCTGTGAGAATTAACTAGATGACCTCTCTTCCATAATGTATGGAACTGTTGCTCAGACCCAGTATAAGCCTGAAGATAGACTGCACCTGTTAGCTTTTGTTACATAAAGACCTTGAAGTGTTTCTTCCAAAAGAGTTCTCTGAAATAAATCCTAGACCAACAATTTTCACACTCATATTTTGAAATACTACCACATTAAAAACTGGTTAAATTAAAAAGGTTGTCAGTCACAGGTTTGTTATTAGCCACAACATATACTTTAAAGCTGAGTGAAACACAAAATAATGCTATGGCAGTTAAACTAAAATCTGTTGTTTTGAGATTTGCACTTATTCTCATTCCTGTAAGGTAAGTATGGGAAGGGATGCTTGCTACAGTCTGACGCATTAATGTTATTGTTGTCTTCAGTAAGCTACAGTTCCAGCACTCTCCTGAGATACAGTATCTCTGCAGCAGCACCTGTACATCCATAATGACCACTTGGAGACATCACAAAGCTTTAAACCTATGGCTTTCAGAATTAAATTCCCATACATTTGCCACTTAAGGAAAAGAACTACCAAGGCAGAAATAGTAAGTTGTTGTCCTTTAGAAATCAGTCATAGGAAGCGGCACAGAATAATTTTTTCTAAGCATTTTGCCCACAGTTTTTATTTCTTCATTGAAATTTGACAAAAGTTCAATTTAATTTTCATTAAAATTCTATTTTTAACTATTGTTTTCTTTTAACTTACCATAGGCAAAAAATAAACAAAAAATACTTAGCTTTGTGACCTGAAGTTCCATGACACATCTGGTCTTAATCCTGCCCCCACTAAAGTCAAGTTTGCCATTGATTATCAGCCTTAAGAAATCAGCATCACAGCCTTCAAGAAGAAATTTGTTCTTTGAAGGGTCCTTGCCTTATTTATTTGTATGCCATATAGTTACAATAAATGAGTCTGTATGTGCTGAAAAAGCAGATGCAGAAAAGAAACTTGTGTAGATAGACTCCAAGTTTATCTGAGTTTCTTAAAGCAATATGAAAGATTGTCTCATGAAATTTCAGTCCAGAAAAGGCAGCTGCTGCATGGCTGAGTGCCAGTGTGGGAAAAGAGTGTGAAGACAGAAGAAAAAGTCATTTGCAAAAAAGTGTAAATGATCTTCCCTCAAATAGTGCAGTATTAGTTTGCATACAGAAATAGTTCATGGCATGATTGTAAGAAGTCTATATGTATCTATGCATACACCTGCATATAGTTCCATACATATAAATAGGTATAATAAATACCCATTCAGTACTCTGAGTTCTATATCACAAAATTATGTAATATAGGCTTTATTAAAAAATCCTAGTAAAAGAACAATATTTTAATTGCTTAGATTGCAAAGTCAACCATTGACAGTATAACATTTCTAAACTATGCTCTGAAGTATAGAGATGCAAAAGCTTCTTAATGAAACTTTTGGAAGAAGCCCTTTAACTAGGTTAAAACATTTTTTTCTGTCAGGTTTGTTCTGAGAAAAAGCTAAAAAAGTTTTTGCTGAAGTTCCCCAAAAATATTCAGTCTGAGAGACATCATAGAAATCTTCAGTAGAAAAATTTAGATAAAGTTATATACCATGCTAAATAGGATCTTAAAATTAAAATATAAGGCAACCTGTTGTACTTACAATAAATGGAGTATCCATTGATAATGCTTAATTATCAGTGAATAATCACATTTCTTTTCTGGATCTTACCACCTAAAAAGAATTATTAATAGGAAATAACTATTAATCCTGGTTTTACTATATTTACTTGAATACAAGACAACCCTGATTATAAGGTGACGCCCCAATTAGCAGATTCTACATATAGAACATTTGTAAATGTTATATTTTTCAAGGTATAGTATCCAATTATTGGAGAGTTGCCCTGAATTTGTCACTACCACTAATACAGTTGGAAAAAATCTGAGGGTGGAGGTCAGGTAGACCCTTTCTTGCTCTCTGCCTCACCCCACCAGAGCTTTCTCCCTCCTTCCTTACTGTCAGACCAGGCTCTTCCTGAGCACATGGAAGAAAGAAACAAAATTTTCATATTAGTGCATTGCTACAGGCACTCACAGATGTAGCTCATCCAGAATTGATGCAGTTGGCATTTTTCAAAACTGCTGTACGCTTTAGCAAAGGTATTCCATACACATACTTTTAAGCAACACTTTTGGACCTATTTACATATAGTACAACCTATACTTTTTTTGTGTATGCCCAATGATCTAGATCTATATCTATATATATAATAGATAGATGTAATAAAACTATACATGGTATTAGTCCAAATACAAAAGGCTTATGATTTACCATATAGGTCATTGGGCTGGACCCCAGTGAAGCCAACGGTGTTTTAAGCCATCGTGACCCCACAGCTCACTACTGAGTATGTGTGTTTACTTCAGATATCCCCCCACAAAGGTTCCACGTGCTAATTTCCAACCCCCTCTCAATGACTGGAACTGGGTATTCTCATCATGAGTCTTAGGATCCTCCACAAATTTATATACAGATGTGGCATAGGGCGACCTGGTCTGGCTCCACTTCATGGAGGGCGGGGACACACTAGTCATATGCACAAAGCTGAGAGGGGGGGACAATAGAGGGATTCTGCGTGAACTGTTTGGGGCTCCGTTTGGTGATGAAACAGGAATCACTGGAAATGGGAATGAAAAGTTCTGCTTAGCTGTGGGAGTGAAGAGAAAGTCAAAATGTATACTAAGTAGTACTTGGTATTTTCCATTTTTATCTACCTTGTACTGTACATAATGCCTTACCACAACTTTTGGTTTCTTTGCCTTCACTCTGTATAGGTGAAAGTGATACAGCTGTCTATTAGTACTTAATTTTATTCTATAGCATGCAGTCTGTGGGAAGATACAGAGCAAACTAAGAACAAATTAGTTATAACATAGTGGGTGTATCTACACAAGACACTTTATTGTGCAGTAAATTAGTAGATTATCAAATTGTTCCTGGTCAGCCCAGACAGCAGAGGGCAGGGGAGAGGGGAAACTGTCCTGTTTGTGGGGTACCTCCCTGTGAGCCCCATGTCTAGCACGGCTCACCCAGTTCAGCACAGAGTGGACAGGAAATGTCATGCTTGTTGGGCAGGGCCAAATGAGGCTCACCAGCTCAGCACGAGGTTGGCCAGGAGCTTCCCTACAAGCAGGACAGTTTCTGCCTGCCCTGTACCAAACCAGGTGAGCCCTGCCCAGCACAGGGCTGGCAGGGACCTGCCCCAGAAGTGTTACAGCTTCCTCTGCCAACAAGGCCAGGCCTGATCCCCATGCTCCCTGACAGCCCAGGGTTAGCACGCGGGAGAGGCTGGAGCTCCCCCTGGCTGCTGCAGGGTGGCAAAGCTGGGATGGAGCAGCCCTGCACTGAACTGCTTCCATCAGGAGGAAATTACTCCCTACAGGATCATGTGTAGACACACTGCCAGCCACATATTAACGTGCCTTAAGTTACTGTGCAGTAACCTTAATGTGCATTAATTACACATGTAACCATACCCAATGATAGCCTTGACACTGCAGAATGCAGAAATAGGATCATAGGAAAGCAAGGCTGGAAGCTACTTCACAAGGGCATGTAATCCAGACCTATGCTCAAGTCAGGATCCTGAATAAAGCACCTGAGCCATTTGCCTGTCTAACCTGCTCTTGAAAACTTCCAAGAATGAAAATTCTACAATTTATCTAGGTAGTCTCTTCCAGTGTTTAACCACCCTCATAGTCTAAGTTCCTCCTGAACTCCAACCTAAATTTCCCCTCCTGCAATTTGAGGCTATTGATCCTAGTCCTACCACCTACATCTACAAAGGAAAGTATATCTCCATCCTCTCTATGATCACCCTTCAGGTATTTGAAGATTGTTTTAAATCTCAAATCATTAATAAAAATATTAAAAAGTGCCAGCCTCAGGATAGACCCTGGAAACTTCACTTGATACCTCTTCCCATCTAAACATTGAACCATTGAGGACTACTCACTGAGCATGACAATCCAACCAGTTACATACCCACCTTACAGTATTTTTGTCTAGACAGTATTTCCTTAGTTATAACATCCACTATTAGTCTCATCACCATTTAAGCTCTATCTGTAGTAGTTTAGCTATTCTAATGTTAGCTCCCTCTCTAGATGCTATTGATAATGGTATAAACTTGGTCTTGTTGTCCAAGCCCTTCTGCTTTTTATCCTCCTTCCCAGTTCCTTCCACTATCCATCTGTCCATCTTCATCACTCTGACTCACACGTTTCAGAAAAAAGAATAGATTTTTATTGGCCTCAGTACTTCCTATTTCTATTACAAAGTGAGATAGTTTAATTGCAATAACTATATATTTTACAAATGGAATCTTTAAGAAATTCAGAAAAAACATCTAGATTACTATGAAATATAAGGAAAATTGTAACACTTTTCAGCTTGCTGAGGCTTTCATTTGCATTTTATTCTATTTTTTTTCAGTCATTCCCAATTATAATTTCCCATTAATAGAGGAACTGTATAGGTTCTTTAGGGCAATATAAGAATTACTTTTTGATACCAAAACCACTGTGGTAAAAAACTGAAAAATAATACTTCACTATTTGTCAGAGTTGTAATAAAACTGATGGAAGTTTACAGATGGATTTAGCATTGCAAACATGTTACAGAATGTGCTTGCACAGTGTTAAAACACTTCATGCCATAGTCAACACTAAAATCCTGACTTTTTAAAATAAAAACTCTAATTTATACTTGTGTTTGTAACTTGTAGAGGTGCCAAGCTATTCCCCAGAGTGTGTTCTTCATTTTCTCAAACAGCTGTGCTTACGACAATGGATCTGGTTAGAAAATGTTCTCTGTCCTTTCTTCCATAGGAAAAATCTACCAAAGTTGAGGAAAAACTCATCACTTTCATAAATTTCCATAGAAAATTTGGACTTTTCACTTGAAAAGACTTTTTGATACAGTCAAAGATTTCTGTTACCTTTTGCAAGTTAAAAAATCTGATTTTCTGTTGAATGTTTACATTTTTGACCAGCTTTAAAAAAAGCATATGGAAATAAACTTATCATGAGATCTCTTAGATTCAAAAACTCTCTTCCAATGTAATGTCCCTACTTACAGCATTAATGTTTAGTAAGGATTTCTCCTTATCCTTCCAGTTACTGTACATTATATGTCTCAGTATTTAAGTTTACCAGGTCTTCATACACCACTACCCTTGGTCAATGCAGGAAAATTCTTGGGACTGGTCTTAAATCTGTGGCATTAGGGAGAATGTCTGTTATGCAGGGCATTCGTAAATGTATGTAGTGCCACTCACTGCTTCCTACAAAGAGCCTATTTTTTAAACTGTCAAAGAAACAGTTGTGGCATTGCAAAACCAGAGAAAAGCTGTCAATTCTATTCTTAAATTGACATTCCCCACATGCTACTTTCTGATGAGAGTCCATAATAAAGTTGGTTTCTTTTTATTTGCTTCCCATTCATGGCAGCACCTAATGCTTTCTCTCTCATCTGTCCCTCAAACAGACACCAGCTGGTAAAGTGTTGGACATGCAAGCCCTACAAGAGGTCATCATTCTGACCTATTGACAACTGTTTGGAACACCTGAAAAAAGGATCCCAAAGCAGCTCTGGTGCACTAGGCTACTACAATGAAGGATACAGGGATAGTGACATCTCCCAGGGTATTGTCAATCAAGATGTACCAAGCTAATGCCTGACAATAGAGACCATTGTAATCCCATTTGAGAAAAAAGATGGATCACAAGGCTTTGTCTTGGCTTTCAGAATACAGCTCATCTGTTTTTCTCTCACTGTTGCAAGATAAAATGATAACATGGGTTGGTCTGAACCTAATAGGAATTGATACTAATTTACCTAACTAGTTTACCTAACTAGAAATTGGATGCTAATTCCATTGTGATTCACATTGTTGCGCTGGCAAATGAAGCTACAAGTGCTAAGGGGAGTTCCCAGGAAAAGGATCTCCCAGCCTCCCAGCTTGTTTGTTTTGATACATGCCTGGAAGATATAGGTTTCAGAAGCTCAGACTTCCCAGGTAGCCTGTCTCACCAGGCTTCCTGCTGTGAAGTTTCTATGAAAATAACAAGGCAACCAAGTAGCTGTCTCTTGCCTTCAGGGGCATCTTGTTTAGTAAGTGACTGTGATTGACAGCTGTTAGAAAGAATGACAGAAAGATATTTTACATCTGTTTGGTGTCTTGACTGTCATCCATTTCTTCCCACACTGGCTATTGTCATTCTTGGTATATCCAGGAATCCCACTGCTGCCAATGCAAATGCCAGACCACTGTGGAGCTATAGTGGTATGCAGTATACATTATATGAGAAATGAAAAGTGGATCAGGGTCATTGCATAAAGGAATACAATGATTCTGAAGCATTCTCATCATTCCTAATGTCAGATTTAAGTTAGATACCAAACCAAATTCAGCTATGGTCTGTTCTGCTGCAAATGTACCAAATATATATTTGGTTCAAGGCAGATCATAAGACTGATGGAACTTTCTTAAATTATTATTTGCATTGGAAGGTTTGATTTTTTTTTTTTTTTTGCAAACTTCAAGGTATTTTCTACTAAGGCAGTACAAATAGTGCAGTACTTCTGCAGAAGTAGGCTTGCATAGAAAACTAACAATGATCTATTCTCAAAAGAAAAATATTCACTAAAGAATTCTAGAAGCCTTGGCTTTTCATAGTTTCTTCTCTATCGAATTGAAAGCCATTATATGGTTCTTTCAGTGGTCTGAGAGAAACAAAGTATAAAATGGGACAAAGCAAATTTCTGGAAGAAACAAAATAGGTTCAATAAAGGACATTAAGAAGCAGAATGGACAAATGAAACTGAAGTGCATTCCCAGATGTTGCATCTACCTGCACATTTTTATGGTTTTTCTTTTCTGCAGTTCTGAAGCAGTTATAAGAACATCACCAGCTCCATATATGTAAGGAGGCAATTTTCTTCAGTTAATATGGCTATTGTTTATAGTTCTAGAGCATTTATACATATACCTTTTCCCCACAATACACCAGAGTTCCACTGCTTCAGAGCAGACTTAGTTAATCAAGTCTGCTCCAGATGCAAGCTGAGGTGAACTGCACTGTGCCGCTGTGTGCATTTGTATCAGTGGCGAAATGCACATCAGCACGCAGAAAATGGCAGTGGTGCACTTTTGAATTAAAGCACCTCTGAGGTGTTTTAGTTCAAAAGCACACCACCACCATTTTCTGCATGCTGATGTGCATTTTGCTGCTTATACAACTGGAAGCATTGCAGCACCAGGTGCTTTTCAAAGCGCCCAGTGCTGTGGCACTTGCATCTGTAGAAATGCCTCCAGATGCTACTCATCAGTGAAAAATAAAGAATACATTTAATAAAGGACCTGCCCAACTAAAACTATCCATACTACAAAAGTATAATTGTTTAAGGCAAGCCATACCTATAATGTGGCTTAGCCGGCATAACTTCTCAACTCACCCCTGAATTAAAATGTAGATAAAAAGATACGGCCTTTGCACATAACTGGAAAGTTGACACATCTAAATTCTGTGCCAGTTCACTCCTGGGAAGTGAATTTCAGTATTAAGGATACTTCAAATATCTTAGCCAATTGCAGAAATATCATAGGCCCTGTCAGATAACAATATTCCAAGATAATTAGGACTTCTAGGTTTCCAAATCAACACCATACATTCCACTAGGAGCATTTTAAGCAGCAGCACACCAATGAAATATATTTTCAAGGTAAAACCTGTTTCATAGGAAGGGCGCCGTCTTCAATACCAGCTTCAGCTTTTGAATGGGTACTAAGCTAGAGGTCATATATATTGACTGATTTTGATGTGGAAAAAGTCTGCATTAAACTTCTTCAGACCTGAAGAAACTTGTTAGCTCCTCTTTATATCAGAGGTGATTTCAGAACAGTAAGTGACAAAGCCATCCAGATTCTACACCAAAGTTAACTTGATGAATCGAAAAAAGATAAAACATAGTTTTACAATGAAGAAATCTTAAAAGGATGTGTCTGGGGTATAAAAAAGTGACTTTTCTACAGATCTGAAATATAGCTAGAGTATAAACAAGTTACGTCTTCATAAGACATCTGTCACATCAAACATATTCTGTACCTTAGTCAGCAGAGGCAGCTGTGGCAGGGTGACTCTCCAGGGGTGGATGTGAAGCCCCTTAAATCCCTGTAGCCGTCACCTTCTGGGGAAAAACCCCTTCAGTTTCCTGTCAAGCCTTGATGTATTGTACCTTTATAATAGGAAGACTGATGTAGGGCTTCCTAAATTGCTCTCAAATGACCACCAAGTACACTATGATCTCTGCCTTACGAGCTAATTGCATGGCTCCATCCCTCCCCTACACCATGCTCCATGCCTCACAGATGGCATGCTCATTGATGTTCTCTTTCAGTTAGTCCCCACTTCGGGGTTCCTGGAGCTTCTCTTGTCCCATATACAGCCTCTCACTAGGCTATTAAAAGGACCTCTCAACAACCTTCTTCCTTACCTAAAATCTAGATTTCCTTGCTAATGAGTTTGATTACTACATGACTCAGTGCATTGCCTACCAGCTTGTGCATTTCATACACCTGTCAAATAAGTAAATATCTCAGGGATTTAGGATTAGGATTACAAAAACAAGTACATCTAGAAATGTCTCCCCCTATCCCATAACCTTGCACATTATATGTGTGTCTGAGAGTGGGCAGGGGGTATGTGTGTCTGTGTATAAAAATAGAGAGAGTGGATGTGAAGGGAGAGATATGAAGGAAGAAGTTTAATGTTTGTAATGGCTTGAAGTCCTTAAGATCCTTACGATCATTTCCCTTTTCACCTGGATTGTAGTACTGGAAGGACCTTGTGCAAGGGAGGACTGTGGAGCTCTCTTTCTTATTCTCCAACCAGTGCTACTGGAAGTCATTAATGGAAAGGCAAGCCCCAGAGCACATAAGAAAGATTCTGTCCTGACTACAGGAACTATTTAGTAGGTAAGTTAGGTGAATACCATGGTCATCTATCCATTAGGAACAGTACTGAGACTAACAATGTTTTATATAAACCTTTCAACAGCAATCGAACACCAAATTACTTTTTAGATTTCTAAAACAGAAATATGCAGAACTCCCAACCCCAGTTCTGGCCTCCCCTAACAATAATTAAGGTTCCCAATCAGCAAAATTAGTCAGCCATTGAAATCCACTGCAATCTGCCCAAAAAGTGTAGCCTAATCTGACCCCACAGACAAATTATACCATACGACTCAATAATTCTATTTAGTTCCCTTTACCTGCTCTTCCAAATTACCCACAGAAAAACAAATGAGCTCTGAAGGACATCTAAAAAACCTATAAAATTAACAGAAACAAAAATGCTTTAATTTCCTACCATCAGCAAAAAAATGTACTATTTTTAGGTGCTATAACCAGAAAGTAAGTTAAGGAAAGGTAGATTTTGCATTTGGATTTGAAACTAGTGAGATTTATGCTTCTTCTGATCTCTGGGGATGCTGATCCATAGTTCAGTCACACTGTGACTTCTGGGCACAATAGTTTCATTCCTGAGATTGCTAGTTCTATTTTTCCAGCAGAATATGACTATTCACATGACAAAGAAACAATACAGTTGTGTGACTAGTAGAGTAGATCTTCTCCATATTATCTTTGCTGCCAGCAGGAAGTAAGAGCTTTATAAAATGTGCTAATAAATGCATGTTTTACATGCATTCAAAAACATTCTTATTAACCTGTATAGATAAATTCACCCATTCACTGCACAAGGGTAAATACAAGAGCTCTTGACTAGCAGAGCCAAATCTAATTATGCAAATAGAGTGGGTTTTAGATGACAATGACTCCAAATATACTGTTTCCACACTCTGAAAATGAGACGATGCAACAAGAGTCTGACAATCTGCTGCTTTATGAAAGAAAAAACAATCATGCAGGTTTCAATTCTTATGTGTTGCCTTAAAACACTAAGTGGTACTTGCTGTTGCTTAAAAAGATATTTAGAGTTCTTATATGAAGGGTATGTTCCATATTTTAAGCCCAATAAATCTTGATCACAGCTTTCAATTGAAACGGCAATCTGGCAAAACTGCATGGACAGCAGACACTTTACTATGGCTCTTTTTTCCCCTTGAATTGAAGTTTGTTGTTGCCAGAAAAAACATGCAGCAGCATATCTGAAATTTAATTTTCCCTAAATTTACAGACCAAGTCTAGTGAGAAGATTAACCATATTAGTTGGACATATTTTATTATTCTTCCCAGTATATACTTCATGACTATTCTCCTGGTGTTTTCTGTTATTGTTGATTACTGAATTTCATTCCTCGGTGAAGGGCAGATTTAGTAATTGTTGTGTTAACTATTTTTAAAAATATACTGTTGTTGTAAAACTGACTTGAACTGCAGGTACTGTTGACAAATACATAGATTGGGAACAAACAGCAGAATATTTAATGGATAATTAAAACTGTTTAGTTATATTTCAGTCAACAAAGAATCTGAAAAGTACACCCTTCATGTTTGTTTAAAAATATAATTGTATTCTAGCTTTCTATGTTGGTGCCAAGAAGCAAATAAATATTACGTGCATCTCACTGCTTGCCCAGATGCCCATCTGACAAGAATTAGACAATAGGTGGTTGTACAGTTTGATTCTCAGTGCATGATCTTAGCCTATTTTATTTTTGTGAACCATCTGGGTTTGATCTAAAGCCCATTGAAATCAATGGAAGTCCTTGCAGTGTCTTCACTGGGCTTTGGATCAGGCCTTTCTGTATGGGTTTGGGCTTAATCGTCAATAATCAATATTTTGTTTTCCTTCTAGACTCAAATCATATATGACAGAAGTACATCTTGTGAGATTATGACCATCCATATCATCAGCAAGGTTGTTTTCTCTACAGTAAATGCAGAAGTGCTTCCAAGCAAAATTTGATGATGTCAAATATAGCAAAACCAATATACCTACTTATATACTATTAAGAGATGCTTTGCATGTGGGCATAAGAAGGAGATTATAGTGATACAGAATTTAAGGTAAAAAATAAGGTTGGGCCTTACTGCCTGCATTATTTTTACAAATAAAAACTGAAGTTCAGTTACTGCCAGACTGAATACTTAGTCATTAAAATGCAGAAATGTTAAGTGAGATAGGAGAGTTATGACCATCTGTTCTTGCTGCCTGTATAGCTATGGAATATTACTCAGTAAGTCTGATATCAAACCCATACCTTCTGGTTGAGCAAGAGCATATCTGACACCATGTCTTCATTTTAAGACTTCAGGTAATGGAGAATTGATCACAAATGAAGCTTTAAGAGTGTATGGCCTGAACAATCACATTGCCCTTTCATTTATGTCTTGAACAGATTTAGCATTTACAGAAAAATGGCAGAACAGCTGCTGCTTGAATTGTTGGCCTTGCTTTGCAAAATACACATGGCACAGCCTAAGACATGTACAAGTCCAAAAAGAGTAGGAGAAAGGGCAAATCAAGATCCAAATAAATAAACTGATTACATTTGCAGAAAAGTTCCCATAAATCTGGGTGCTGAACTTAGCTGTAATTTGTATGATTAACTCTCACAAGACTGTACATGGCAATAACTCACAGTATCCCTGACCTTACCAGCATTATAAAGCAATCCTTTTTAGATAATAAACTTAATTATGGATGCTAATTAGAAAGTCTATACGATTGTTTTGGGAGCCTTTGATTCAGGAAAACTTGCCTGTTCAGAAAAGAACATAAAAGTAAACACAGATGCAACATTCAAAATGTTCTAGCCACGGACAGACATATAGTCCTTTTTGTCATGCTATGCAGCTGGAGGACTTCAAAATGACTGTGGCTACATGTAGCAGCATGCTTCTTAGCCAGAGGACATAACAGGGGGATACTGTACCCTATGGCTCTGCCCTCCCTGCCATGGCTGGGGGAGTGGAACCAACTGTGGCCTACCTCCATTCACCCAGGATGCTCCCCTGCTGGCACGGAGAGGCACAAGAGGCATGGGGCCTCTAGTCTCCCTGTTTCAGGGTCCTGCAGTGTCTATGTGACAGCACTCTGGGGGCACACCCACACATGCAGGCACATGCGCTTGCAGCAGCTCAAAAAGGAGTGGCTCAAATTTCAGCTGGGGATTTTTGCTTCAGCTCATGTGCTCGGGCATGCACTTTGGTGTGGGGCAAGTTGTGCCACATAGGGCAAAATAACCCTGCCCAGCTTCTCCCGGATCAGCAGCCATGGGAGAGTTAGAGCCTGAGGCCAGCACCTGTGCTGGCTCCAGCAGTATAAAAACCTGCCCTGGTGAGCAGCTCAGGGCTACTTGCCCTCAGGAGCTTCTGAGGCCTGGCCACTTGGTATCTGGGGACATTACTCCTTATGCCAGCTGGACTGCTGAAGCAGTCCTAATCTGGAGTGACCCCTGCAGCCTCTACAGAAGTCTGGCAGTGGGGGCTGCTGCCTGGCTTTGACCTGCTGTCACCTGTGACATCATCTGCCCCATTGGAACTGCAGCCCCAAAGCTGTTCCCCTGCCAGACCCGGATGGGGTGTCTCCGCTCTGCCATCTGGACAGCTATCACCCAGAAGATGTGCTCCTTATGGTGTCCCGCTCTGAACTGTTAAAGCGTGTTTCCTTGGCCCCAAATGGCCAAGAGGTCAGTCACCTCATCTGCCCTCCAGCTGGGTCCCCCAGAGGACTGGGGAACCCAGCTGGAGGGCAGATGAGGTGGCTGACCTCTTTATACTCTAATATAAATCCCAAATTCATTACTTAAAATACCCAAAATAGTGTTCTTCTGCTATTAAAATGAAATACTACCATATAGAGAGAGACCAGTTGGGGAATGTTTTACTGATATACTTACAACTGTAGAGCAATTTGGAGGTGGGGATGGTTGGGGAGTTTGTGGGTGGGTGTAGGGCTTATAGGGGTGAGGTTTGAGGTGGTATGGGGCTTGTGTGGGGGTTCAGTGTTTATGGCTGGGTATGTGGGTGAGAGATTTGTGGGGGTAGCCTAGGGATGTAGGTGTTGTGGGTGGATTGTGGGGGGCTGCTCAGGAGGGGTGGGTTCCCTGTCCCCTCACAGAGTGCAGCCCCCCCCCACAGCACACAGACTGCCCCCCCTGGGCCCTCATGGCACACATGTGCCCCCACAGGGCCCTCATGCCCCCCTTCTGCAGGGTCTGCATGCACCCCCGCCAGGTCCTCATGCGCCCCCCACAGGGCCACAGACCCCCCCCCCGCAGGGCCCACAACTCACCCCCACAGCAGCAGTGGCTGTGGGGTGCTCAGGGCCCACGGCAGCCACAGCCCCTCAGCATCCCTGCTCACGTAATAGCCAACGCTACCTGTGCTGCTCGGCACGGGTTACAGCCTGTCTTGGTGCAGCACCGTATGGAGCCATGTGGCTTCAGGCAGCCCCAGGGTCACTCATGCTGTCACCCGGGGCTCAGCCCCACTTGCAAGGACTGTGCAATATGCCGAGCTGGGTTCTGCCTCCATGGTCCCCACATGCCCTCCTTCCTTCTTTCACTGCCTGTGAAAGGGTAATTAGATTTGTTGATGTACTGTAAAAAGATTCCCTTGAAAGTATATGGTATTTTATATTATAGTTACAATGGTTTCTCTGGGAAGGGATTAAGCTGTCAAACTTAGAAAGATAGGAAGGAGGGACTTAGGGGATGTGTAGATCTTGAAGCATTAAAAGAAAAAAAAACAAGCTCTCTTTTTATGGAGTCTAATCCATTTGGTTTACTTTGGCTAAAACTTTCTGTTTTCATAACTACTGTATTTAGCTAAGATTTTGTTGACATTAGTGTCTTGTCCTCTGAGTCTGATGATCAAATAAGTGAAGCTTAGTGAAAGGTAGTGTTAAGACGTGCCAAATCTGGAATGTTATGCTACTTTACTGTTTCCACTATCTGGAAAAGATTTGCAACGTCTGTTTCCAGTGTACAGTCTTCTTACCCTGAAAATTACTCAAATGAAGAAGTCACAGTGTATCTTTTAGTGCAATATTCCATCAAATTTAGGACCGAACAGTAATAAAGTGGGAATATCAAGCAATCTGAGAGAAATATGATTTAAATGAACAGGTGCTGTTGTAAGTATAATTGGCCATAAGTCATCTTTCATGATCAGCCTTTAAGAACTACACGGTTTACAGATAGGTACTAATATCATTTTAAAGTTTGTTCCAGCAACCAGATAGCACAGAATAAAAATGTTCTCAGTGAAAGCAGTGCCTGACTCACCTCTCATTGAAGTTAGTGGAAAGGTTTCTATCAGCTTTAATGGAAGTTGCATCAGACTTACGGGCTTTAATTAAAGTTTCAAAGCTTTAAGGGTCTAGCAGACTAGTTTTACTTTTTTGATACCTGATCATTTACTTAGTGTATATCTTTTAATCAAAAGTGAAAATAAGTATGCTGTTTTTGGAGTGTAAAACTTTTCATATTCATTCATTCATTTCATTCATTCCTTGGACTGTACTTGCTATACTGAAAGAATAAGTTTTAAATCGATGCATTAAAAAACAAGCTGCCGTCAGAACAGAATGATGCTAGCTTCCATTCCAGGGCCATAACCAGCTTAGCATAGACAGCAATATAGTTTTCGAGGACTGTATGTGAGGAGCACCATTTTATAAGTTATATGTTCTTTAGAATGACGTAGAGTAGTTCTTCAAAAGGAACGATTTGTTTTCACTGCACAAGAAACCTTATACCTGGAATTTGCCCCAGTTCTGACTGCCCAGAGCCTAAAATATCTGACTATATTATGGAGAAAAAAACTTTATTCCTTAGAGTGGGAAAATCCATGAAGGAAAATATTTTTAATATACTTTTATAATTTGTAAGAAAAGCAGACAAGAATAAGTAAATACATAACAGATATATGGTATCTATATTAAAATAAATGCTTCCATTTAAAATGCAATGTAATATAGCCATTTACACTAATGCTTACATACAATGGAAACATGGTATATCTGCAAGCCATTGTTCATGAAAAAGAATAAAGTGCACACTGAACAAAGAAATCATAAGAGTATTACTGATGGCAGGAACTATATGACCTGACCTTCACATTCAACCACACAGCCTACCATGACACTATAAGCATGTCTGGAGTGGGTAGCAGCTGTACCTAAATAACTGCAATTTGCTACAACACTGGGATAGAGAAAATATCAAAAGCTCTTCAGAAAACATCCTCTGCACTATGTCATTAAAATTGTTTATCAGTTAGTGAGTCAAGAAATTAGGGCAATCAAAAGATGGCTGTGGTGTACAACCACAGAATATAAGTCTATTGCTGTGACTCAGAAACCAGCAAACAGTCTTCCCCCTGTACACATGCGACCTTGTTTTGTGTTTTTTTCCCTGTTTACCCATAACTAGCTTTTTAATTTGAGAAACATCCTCTGTCCAACCAAATCTAACTTTGTCTCAATCTTTGTCTTTGCTCTTTTCCTTCCATCTGGCCCAGCCCTTCTTTTCCATTTAATTCTCTTCAGTTTAAAATGTACCTGGTTCTGCCTGCCTCCCAAGTCAAGACCTATTTATTTGTAGATATAGCCCAAATGAAGAACAAGTAATGTACCACCTGAATCTTTCTCTCTCTTCTTTTCCTATTTTTGTTTTAAAACACAGTGGCAGAGCCTATGGGTTTATAATTTACCATCGTAATTATAGCTGGTCAGAGTACAAAACATTGATACTTATTTTCCAACAAAAATGTTTATCCCCTGAAGTGGCCTTTTCTTCTAGAAGAAAATTTGTTCAGAAAAATTTTGTTTTGTTTGAGATTTTTCCAGTTTTTCTGTGCCTTTTCCTGCCTCCAAATATTTGGCAATTTTTAAAACCAAAAATTCAAAAGTGTAGGAAAACAAAAGTTGTTTTTGTTTCTTGGTATTTATTTTTTTACCTACTAATTTAGACAATTTTTTAATTTTTTTTTTTTTTTTTTTTGGAAAATACCATTTCCAGACCAGCTCTTATTATTATAGTAGTGGTTCTGGGTTATTAAATCTGGGTAAATTCAAATTATTAGTAGTCTGGCAGAGAGATGCGACAGACTAAATTGCTTAATTTGGGCTGCTTAGCACACTTTTTAAAATGTGTTCACTGTTCTTGTCTACCTGCTTCCCCTCACCACTGCTCTAATTAAACCAAGCATGTACACAAATTACTATGTGAAGAAGACTTCCAGAAGACTGGTTTTCAATCCAATCTTCTGTAAAGAGAAGACATATATTTTGGGATTGACTTACTAAGAGCAGAAATAGCCATTCAGATTTTTTTTAAGAAAACCTGCTTAAATTGTGTTAATTGTTAAAATAATCCAAGGTTTTTTAGTTGTCATACGTGACTGTCACTTTTAGAAACCTTGCTCTTTCTTCCTACACCTGGCATAAATTTACATCAGATCAAGAACAATGAGGCAAGTTCTCTGGTCTGCATAAGAGAAGAGGAACCTAGCAGTGGCTGGTTCATTCTCTGACAATGCAAAAAAATTCTTCAAGGAGGGAACCCCATTTAACATGCAACTAGTAATCTAAGACCCAGAAACATTCTAGCTTCTCACAACCTTTGTGGCACAGCATGTCATGAAATAGAACAGCACAGCTAAAATTAGGCAATAGATATGCCTTCTCCCCCCTACCCCCCCCCCGGATAGTGATTCCGCTTGATATGAACTTTATTAAGTAGAAGCTAGGTTAGCTATTTGTTGTGAACAATTTAAGCAATGATTTTTCCCCACTTATTATGAACTGTTTTTGAGAAAGCTTTGATTTTCTTACAAAGTTCTTTATTTGCAGTTATTGGAAGGTTCCATGGAAATAAACTCCAGTCTGTTCATAAACTCTGTTTTCTACAAATATTATTGGTGTGTGAGTGACCTAGTTAGTCACCTGGCATTGTTTTGGTTCTCTGATCGAATGTCTGTATATTTATATCTTTGAATGCAAATACAAAATGAAATGAAGTGACCAGTAGCATGGTCTTTAGCTACCAGATATTTTCCTAGACAGCTTGATATAGCCTGCACTGAAGTTTCAGCTGTTACACCTTCATTGGCCATGTCTACATGTGCAAATTAATGCACCTCAATAAACCTCAGAGCTTATTATACTGGAGTTTATTGCTCCTGTGCACCGTGGGAGCCAGGTTGAAACAGGCCCAGCTGGCAGGGGACCTGGGGAATCAGTCTGCCAGTCCAGGGCTGCTCTGATCAGGCTCAATATGCTGCATAGGGACTGGCTGGGGCACAAGGGTGTTCCAATACAGGACTAGCCAGCAGGCAGCCCCTGCATTGAAGCGCCCTTGTGCCCTAGTCAGCCCCTTCTGTGTCTACACATGCCCTGCTGCAGAAAAAACAAAATCACAGCAGGATAGGGCTTGTATTTACAAGCTGTGGAGTTTATCAATTTACTCCAGTCTAACGGCTCTGTGTAGACACCAAGAGATTTACTACAGAACTAATTAGTCTACTCCACTCATGTAGAAATGGCCATTGATATTGGTAACTGCACTAGCTATACAAAACCACATATGCTGCTACCTCTCCTTTGATAGCAGGGGAAACCCAGCATTAGCTAGACTGTCTTTTGATTTGTCTGGACTAGAAAAGTAGATTCAGCCATGTGTAGTTAAACTCCTAGCAAAATCTTCTTGGTATAGATCTGGAATCGTACCTTCAGTTGAGCTGGCCTAATTGGGGACTGATTTAAAAACGATCCTCACAAACTCAGCCACTTCTCCTTAAAAACCTTCTGATTTAGATTTTCTTAAGTTCTTGCTGCAGTTCACGTAGACATATCCCAAGCTGGTGCACTACAGAGCTCATTGCTGACATGGCTCAAAAGCTGTTTAAATGCTTATGCCCACATTGAATTCTGTGCTGATGTGGCTACACTGCTGGAGCTAGTTTAAAGACGGTTTGGGTATATCTGTGCTCCATTACAGTTTTGTTTGACTACTGTGCAGACCAACATTTAGCTTCATTCTGACCTAGTCTCCTCCCCATCTCTTAATCCCTTTGGAATGTACACAGTATATGGCAGAGCCCTTCTGACAGGCACTACAACTGTGCCTAGGGTAAGAAGAAAGAAAGAATGTTGTGACTTTCTTCCTTTGCTTACCCATAGAACAGCTGGATACATTCTGACCCTAAATTAATGTAATTTACACCCAGAAAGGACTGAAAAAATTAATCATAGCCACTTAGACTGTATGAATTAAGCTCACTGACCTTAAAAGATTTTGCTTTCACAAGCTTTTCATTTTGCTTTCTTAGTTTTCAGAGAAAATCCCTAAATTCTTACCATCTGGTGAATTCAGGTCAGCTTGCAATACCCCATAGCAGTGATTCTCAGCCAGGGTGTGGCAGCACCCTGGGGTACCATGAGATCCTTTTAAGGGTTCTGTGCAATATTAGGTCAGCAAGGGATACAAACACCCATGTATGATTCACAAAGATAAACCCAGAAGTTTCAGATAGGAATCCATAGCAAACATTCTGGCCTGTTGTGGTCTGAGTTCTTTGCAACAGAATAATTGCTCTGTTATTTTTCTGTAGTCAAGAAATGAGTAAAAGTGAAGTGTTGGCATTTTCTGAGGGGTGGCTTCAGTCTAAAAACACTGAGAAATACAACCTGAAGTTTTCAGCTTCAGTCCATCAGTGCTATCAATATCATGAATCTACATGTGAATATTTAACTGTCTTTTGGGCCACAAATTTTGGTTTCTTTCTATAAATCCCCCAGTCAGAAAAGGCTTCACCTTTTATCCTTGCCTGTCAATGCCCTTAGACCAGCACAGCTACAGCCGAAAACCCAGCGACATGGAAGCTATCACCTTGCCTGCCTATGTCCTTAGACCAACATGGCTACAACCAAAAACCCAGCTGAAAAAAAACTCGCCAGCTTACAAATCAAAGGCTGATACATAATGGCACATAACATTGCACAATAACTCCAATACTGAGCAATAAATACCTTTGTCACATACGTTGGCCTTACAGTCTCTGCATCTGAATTGTAGCCAAAAACACATTATTTAGCACAACTGTTCTATAAATGATGAGTGACTGTCCTTTGAAACAGTACCGATGGATGCCCATTCGATATACAGAATTATTGTCTGCTTGAGAACTGTTTGTCCTGGACGGCTCTCCATGGTTCCTTTGTGATTCAGGATAAACATATTAATTTCTCTGTTTTCATCCATTGCAGTAGATTATCCACGGATAATTTCTACAAAAGGGTTTCCCACTTGTTCTCTCTCTCCCTAGCTTTTCATGCTTAGTTCCCGAGAACATGCCTCCTACAATCAGGAGGCTCTGAGTACTTTAAATTAAGATCTGCTAATGAGGGGCTGTAATTTCTCTACTGCTTGTAATTTCGCTATTGCTATGAATCAGCTAAATTAAGGGGCTAAATCTCCCTCTGTCCCTGCAATAGCACTCTTCACAGACAGTCCTTGGTTAAGAGCCGAGTCTAACTTAAAAACACTATGCAGCTGGAGCAAAAACGAGTCTTCACACACAGCGAAGTACATTTTTAAGAGGGATTAAGAAGAAAATGTCAGAAGGGTTTTTTTTTTTTAACTAGAATTGAAAGAGTGAAAAATGCATCGTTTCCCTCCCCCTCAACAACAATATGCTGCTTCAGTCAAAGTAAACAAAGAATATATTTTGTTGATGGGTCAGTTAAGTTTAATGTAGGCTGAAAAGTAGATTGTAATCCTGTGAAGCTGCAGTCTACTTTTGTTCCTCCCTCCCTGCCCCCATCCTGAAAACACACATGGCTTGACAAAATGCCATCAGAACGTGCTTGAAAACAGTGATCTCATTGTGAAGGCTGAAAACTTGGGGCTCGGTATAGCTGAATGATTGAGAAGCACAACATGCTCAACAGATGTAAAAACTGTATAATTCATGACTTTCTCAAGTGGGGAATGAGGTTCCACAGCCAGTTACTAAACCGCTGCAAGAGGTGTAAAATATCCAGTGATTTCCTATTCGAGTGCACCAAGTATTTCAGATATGCACATACTACTTGTGAGTTTTGGCTAGTGGTCATCAGGATTATTTCTCTCTGTGCTGTACTTTACTTGTTTCAGGGTATTTTAATAAGTGAGGGGAGACTTAACATTTTATACTTGGTTTTCCCATTAAAAAAAAAAAAATCAAGTCCAGAGAAAACTTAAAAGAAGGTTGTGAACCTTGGACTTCCCACTTGTCTTAGCAAGCTGGCAGGTAAACCAATTTAAGCCAACTAGGTTTGTTGAGCTCTTGGGACTTCAGTCCTGCATAGACCTCCCTGGCAGAAACTGAAATTTTGGAATACTACTACATAGAGGCCCACAATATCCCTTTTCCTTTCTCCAAGGAGCTTAATTGCTTGCTTTCTCCCTACTGAATCTCAAAACTGAACTACTTCAGAAACATTTCTAAATATTATTAGATATTATTCCTTTAAACTGGAGGCCTATATCCCTTCCTGTCTATAGTTTCAGTTCAGTATAATATAGAGGTTGCAAAGGATTGGATTGTGACTCCTTGGCTTGATGTGCCACTGTGACTGATTTGTCTTCCCATCATCTAGTATAGAAGAGACTCAGAGTTGTTCTTTTTTATCCTGTGGTGGTAACAGTTTCTAAGGGCTATCTGTCCAGTGGATTCACACTCTCTGATCCCAGGTATTTGTCCTATTCAGGGGATAACCCCTTTTTGTCTTTTTAAGGTAGCATGCATCACTGTTGTTGACAGGAACTGCAGGTACTTAGCAACTCTGAAAGTATGGCCCCAAAGTACATGAAGATAATCTTGTATATTTTGTTGGCATATGCTAGGTGAATATTTTTAAAGTAGTGATAGAGGCTCTAAATGATGTGGGGATTTGAGGAAAGGGGTTGGGGTAGTAGCTCTACACCATGTATAACCGAGCTCTAAGGGTAGACTAGTGTAGGTTTCAGTACATGATAGTATGCATGCATTTTGAGATGTAGTCCCAGGGGTGCTTCATCACCAGGGGTGTGAATGAGGCAGAGGAATGGCACATGATGCACTGAGAGTATTACTAAGTTGAGAGAGAAAGCAGAACTTCAGCTTACCTAACAGGCCTTTTTAATTTAAGTTTACCAGAGCTTTCCAGGCAGCCATCCAGACTTCACAGCTGTTGTCCAGGTAAAAATGGGTAACCTGGGGGGATATAGGAGATGAGAGCAGCAGAGGGTATAACCCTCTCTATGGGAATATGCAGTCTGTGAAGGAGGATGTTGATTTAGTTCCTTTCATTAGTCACTAGTCAGAGGTTATTGTTATGTTCATAATTGCCATTCCCTAGTGTTATTCCATCGCTGCTGCAGTGTAGAAGTAGTAGTTTGTGGCAGCATTTTCTTACTAAACTTATTTGTAGTCTCTTATAACTTTCTCTTCTCTTAATACTTTGGATACAATTTCTCATAACTGGTGCACTCCCATGTCAGATTATTATCTTTGGATACTTCTGAAGGTATGTATGTGTAAAAAATAATAGGCTGTTCAGCTGTTACCTCTTGTCAGATTCTTTATTGAACCAGAATAATTCAGACCCTGGCCCCCTTTTCTTTCTTCTTTTATTTTTTCCTCTTCTTTTTTGGAAAAAAAAAGAAGACTTCAGAGTTGGCACGTACATAGTTCCATTTGATGAACACATGTTTTTCCTTGTTTGAAGGAACTGGATTTCCCTTAGCAAAGTTTAGGAGATGTAAAAATAAAGTACATGATCAATGTGTCTTTTCTATACACTTCAGACAAGTACAGGAAAGTGCACATACTCAAACGTTATTACCCATATCCAGAGGTTGAAATAAGAGAATGAATCTCCCTAAAAGTGAAAGATAGATCCCTACCTGCTCTGTTCCTGCCTTGGGACTTTAAAATGCTGTCCTCAAGACAAAGAAAACATTCCTGTATTGATCTTGTCTACCCACTGCCTCTGTCTCATCAAATGCTTCTACATTCACAGGCAGAAGATGTTGGGGGGAAAAGATGAAATGATGAAAATAGACCTCTGACCTTAAATTGCAAAAAAAAGTTGTACTTTCTCTATGTGTGTATCAGCAGGTTCCCATGCGTGACAGCCATGCAATAAACAGCAGAATCTTGGCTTCTTGTCCTCCAAAGTCCCCCGAACTTCACAAGTCATGCTAGCTTCTTGGTCACTTACAGAGATGCTGGTAGGAATTTGGTCCATATTTCGACCGAATAAATGTTTATTTGCATCTAAAAAGAAGTGAATTTTGGCCTCACTTGTACTCTGCCTTTCAATCTATCTTCTGTTGGACTAAAACTGCATTCCAAAGTCATGAACATCCTTCAAGCAAGCACATTTAAAAAAAAAAATCCTTCAAGTTACACCACAATTCTTCAAGGGAATCTAATGCAGGGAGGGACATTTCACATGTAAGAAGTCCAACTGACTTAATGGAAACTCAGGCAGGACATATTACAAGCAGAGAGATATACAAAATCTTTAGATAGATAGATAGAGAGACAGAAAGATAGAGATATACTAGGGCTGTGCGAAATTTTGCCGGCTGTTTCATTTCAATGCTGTTTTGACTCATTTCGAGCTCGAAACAGGGAAATCTAAATGAAACAAAAGGCTTCAAAACAGGCTCAAAATGAAACAAGCACAATCACGTTTCGAAACGTTTTGAGATTCGAAGCTGGGCTCGCTTGCAGCTAAAGAAAGACTAAGGAGAGGGAGGGGGATTAGGGAGAAATGACTGCTCTGACATTGTGTAGCTGGCCAGTGACTCTGATTCTTCCCTGAGGTCCCTTCCAATCCCAGTGCTCTGGGGAAGAGACAGAAAAACAGCATGAAAAGCATCGTTTTAACTGAGCTTTCTCTGTGCCTTCACACTTTCAAGTGACACAAGTTTTGCTCTAAACAGTTTGAGGTGCAGTTTCCCACAAACCCCTGCACCTATCTCCTTGAAACTTGGCAGGCTTCATAGTCTCAGCAAAAGCTACCATCTCTGCAGTTTTCACCCCACTACGGTGTAACACATACACATGACATGAGTTTTGCTTTCAAGAATTTGAGGTGCCGTTTCCTGGAAACCGCTGCACCTGTCTCCTTGAAACTTGGCAGGCTTCATGGTCTGAGAAGGGGCTACCATTCCTGCAAGTTTCATCTGACATAGTTATAGGCAGTTTCATGCTTCTCCATTTTAGCCTATAGGCAAAATGTCGAAACAGCGTCAAAAAAGCGAAACAGTTTCAATAAAATGAAACGGAACAGCGGTTTCAAAACTAAATGAAACTTGAAATGAAACACTCTCCCATCAAAATGGTGAAATGGAAGTTGAAACAAAATGGTGCTGTTTCATACGGCCCTAATAGATACCTTTCTAAGAGTCCTAAAATAGCTATTCGTCACATATGCAGAAATACAGTCATTTTTACACTCAGGGCAGATCCAGGATTTGCCAAAGGTATGGCCAAAGCAGGGGAGCAGCCATCCATTCTGCTGTTGCACCCCTGCTGTTCCCCAACCCAATGGTGTGGGTAGACTGTGCTGTGAGAGCCTCTGGGGACCCCTCCATGGTCAGAAGCATGTTCCCTACCCCCCTTTCAGTCCCTGCATCCTCCAGTCACTACTGCTTTCCTCACTGTCCTGGGGCCAGGGGAAGCTTCAGAGCCAGAGCCACTTTTGCCCAGTCTAATCGGGTTTCACAGGAGCTAGCCACAGCTGGGACAGCCACAGCAGCAGCAACAATGGAAAGGGTATGTACCTCTAAGTGGAAGGGAAGGGGGATTTTGTTTCTGCTTTGGGGACTTTTTTAGAGGCTTCAGAGGCTTCAGACATGGTCCAGTGCCAAAAAGGGGTGCAGCCATGCCACTGCACTCCCTCTGGATTCACCTCTGTCTCTGCTCAACTTCCATGTTCAGAGACCTTGTATTCACTGCACCACTTCATGCAGGACTGTCTAATCAGAAGTACTTGAATCACATGCATGCACTGCTTCAGGTGGCACTTGTATGAGGTGAACCTGGATTTAACACTCCCGTGGATTATGCCTACCTCAAAGTCATTCTGATTAAAAATATTTCTCCTGCAGGAATGGCTTTAAATTCCCAATCTGGAAACAGAGCCTCAATGTACTGTAAGTGCATACAATGAAGTGAAAGCCATGCCCCAAAGGACCTGCAGTCCAAATAATTAATCAGTAGTATCATAACTAAGGAGGGAGGAGGCAATTGAAGCAGTAGTACTAGCAGCTTACTTGGGAGACGGTTCAAAAGGAGCAGCCATTTCTACTGCTTGCTCAGCTTTGGCCTGTGTCCAGGACAAAGAAACGCCCAATTTTGCCTCTGATTATCAAATTCTGAAAATTGGCATCCCTGGAGCAACAAATACCTGATTCAAGGACTGATTGAACATAATCCTTAAAATATTTAACATATTCCCTTTATTTGCTTAGTAACGGAAAAAAATCAAAATCAAGCACAGAGAACCAACATATAATTCCTCATTTGCTAAACCTCACAGCAATATTACTATTAACTAGCAAAAATATGCTTCCCAACTGCATTTTTCCTTACCCCTCCTGTATCATGGTTTGTTGCTCTGCCATATGATCAGAATCTTGGCATTTCCGGTACCGGCAACCTCACAGAAGAGGTCACTGAAGCACTTGACAGCTTCAGAAATGTACAACAATATTGATGAAGACTACAAGAAGGACCATTCATCAGAATTACAGTTAAAAGTATAACATACATCCCACAATCTTTGTTATGTATCCTGCTACTTTAATTATACATAGCACTGGCCACATCTACACAAGATGCTTTACTGCAAAGTAGTATAGCTTACTGTGCAGTAAGCACGTGTGTCTACAAATGCACATACTTACTGCATGATAAATCTCACTATTCACAAGGAAATTTGCTACCGGCGAATGCAAGCAGCAAATTTACTCGTGATTAGTACTGGTGCAGTAGCACTTGTGTAGATGCCTGAGCGGGAGCAAATCTTGGTTTTGCATTGTTTCCCACCTTCCTGTGTGCTGTGGGGAGAGGAACCTGGGGTCAGGGGAGTGCAGGTGGGCCAGGCAAGGAGTGGGGACAGGGGCAGGGGCTGGAGTGGGGTTTACCCTCCCCCCAGTGTGGGGCTTACCACATGGCCAGGGCTGGCATGGCTGGTGGCTCAGCTCAGTCCCAGCTGCTGGTGAAGGTGTGTGGCTCCAGGTGGTGTCCTCTGATAAGGGGGCTCCCTGCATGAACTGGCGCTGCACTTCCACCTCACCCCATAGTGCCATGAGGTCGCCAGTCTCCTCCATGGTCTTGCTGGGGTCCCAGGTGGCAGGCATGGGCAAGGATGAAGCCACTGGGGCTCCCTCACTGGTTCTCTGGGCTTCTGTGCAGCTATCCCTGTACTGCTGGGCCTAGGCAGCTTCCTGCAGCACCCAGCACAGGGGCACAGCTTGGGACTGGGAGCTGCATGGCAAGATTGTGCCCCACAGCACCTGCGGCCTCTGGGCAGGCTGCTGGGGGTGGGCTGCAGGCAACTGGAGCTTGCCCCAGCAGCCAGGAGTTGCCTGAAGCTGGGCCCAGGTGCCTGACAGGCCTGGCAGGAGCCTGCAGCACTGTGCAGGCCTGGATGGTGCAAGCCTGGCAGCCACGTGGCACTGGGGTGCCAGGCAGCAGTGCTGGGGTACAGGCAGGCTGGTGTGGCTAGCCTGTGGCCTGCCCAGGGAGACACAGGCCTGGAGTGGCATCAAGCTTCCTGCCTCCCCCAGAGCTCAAAATGCCTGCAGACTTTTAAGAGTCTGGGGCTGAGGCAGGCATAGAATCAGGCCAGCTCTGGGGCAGGAGAGGCTCCCAGCCTGGAGCCTTGGAGCTAGCCTTTGGCTGGTCCCCTAGGGCATTTATATACATACCTTTTTGTCCTGCCACATGTCAGAGATCTGCGCCATGTGCAGTTGTATAAGTGGTGAAATGCACATCATAGCACAGAAAATGGCAGCGGTGAACTTCTGAACTAACTAAAGCACCTCTGAGGTGTTTTTATTCAAAGCACACCACTGCCATTTTCTTCGCGCTGACATGCATTTTAGCACTTATACAATTGCATGCATCACAACGCCGGGCATTTTCCAAAGCACCCACGCTGCAACACTTACATGTGTAAAAAAGCCCCAAGTGGCAGGGCTGACTCAGAGCAGTTTTGCTCCCAGTTGGCATCTGCACATGCATTACTGAGCAGTAACAAATCACGAGTAAATTTGCTACTTGCATTTGCAAATTTACTTGCAAGTAGCAATTTTTACTAAGTAGTAAGCATGAGCACGTGTAGACCCACGCACTTACTGTGCAGTAAACTACACTACTGTGCAGTAAAGTGTCTCATGTAGATGCACCAGTTGCATCTTTGTCAAAAATGAACTATCTAGTTAAGAAAAGAGATTTTTTTTCTTCTTCATGAAAGTTATGAACATTATGAACATTTTTCTTTTTTTTTTTAATGTTGATTTAGAATACCAACAAAATGATTTAACACTGGCTGTTTACCCACATTCAAATAATCTGAGAGAATTCTGTCAGGTTTGTCTCCTGATCGAAGAACTTACCCGGATATGTGTGTACAGACATTCAAATGCTGAGCTCCTGAAGAGCATATAGCTTTCAGTGTTGACATTGTACAGCTGGGGGTGGGGGAGGCTGTCCACACATATCAGCATATTTTGCAGGTTCCTTTAGTATTTTTGGTAACAGATGGCAGCAGTGCACAGGGCCACCTTGACTGATAGACCTAATTTGTCCATAGCCAGCCTATGTTTCCCTGCAGCATAATGTGGAGTTTGTTAAGGGGGCATGTTCCACTCCTTGCTGGAGCAGCAGAATTCAGCAAGCAACATGTTATATCTCTAGAGGCACCTCCCCATGAGTGTGCAGGTCTATTTTCCCAGGGGAAAACAGCAGCAGCACATACTTGTTCCCAGGGAACATCTCAGCATGTGCACTCTGGCGCATGGCTAGGCACCAGCAGCCTTACCTGGGGTCCTGGGGGTCTCCTGGGGCTGCAGCAACTGCAATCCAGTCACATGGAGCCCAGCCAACATCCAGAGTGTGACTCTGGCCACCCAGGTTCCTGTTTGGGGGGCGCACACTGCATCCACGGGAACCAACCTGCTTTTGGGGGGCGTGGTTGTTTTTTTTAGATACTAAGATTTCCTGGTATCTAATTCTGGCTCTGTGCTGCAAATATACAGCACAGAGAACCTTTTCACATGCACCACATGCATTTTGCTGTGCCTCAAAAGCCTTTGGAGGTGCTGCAAAGCATGTGTTCCCGCTCATCTGGACACTCTCTAAGGGGTAGAGGGAGTGTGATGTTGGGACTAAGCTCTCTTCTAAGGCAAGTCACAGCATGTACACACATTTCCTCTCCCATGAGAAACTCTTCTAGGAGTGATCTAACCCTGGTTGTTCCCAAGTCACTTTTCTCCTACAGCAACCCAGGAGAAACTAAATTTCTGTATGAGCCACTGTTTTAAAAAAAAAAATCTTCTCTGTCAGGATAGTTTGTGTTAAGTGAGGTCATAATGAATTTGAGGGATCTTGGAAAATTTAGTCTCTCCCCCTGCCCTTCCTAACCTTCATCCCAAGGAGGAAGAAACCATGAACATTTAAACATTTCAATTTTGATTTAATTTGATTCACATTGAAAATGGTTCATGTCACAGCAAATCAAAACTAAATTGTTTTGAAGATTTACATCAAAATTATTTTGAATTATGTGAAATATATTTTTGAAAATGTCTGTACTATTCCAAAAGAACATGTGTTACATGTAACATTAGAAGAGAAAGACTATAATAATTCCTCAGTAATAACTAAATTTCTTCCAACCCATAATCCCTTATCACCTGCCTATCTTGGGAAAAATTGAAGAGGAAGATAATGATGTGGGTGGAAAACAAACATTCATGATAGCAGGGTTGCAAGCTAAACTAACCTGTGCTCCAAAGCTTAGCTCAAACATAATCAGGGCTCAGAGCACCTGGTAAGCTTGACTGTTTTAGAAATATAGATAAATACTCCAGGAGTGATACAGTATACTGGAGGAATTTCCATTTGGTTTTTTAGGAGTTGGATCAGCACCTCTACCTGGAAACAAGCTCTCAAAATCCATCCATGGCTTACATGACTTACCTTGGGATAAGGCAGTTTTATTACATTCACTTGAGATAGAATGAATACTGAGGAATTTTGTTTTCACCATTTTGTTCAATGTAAAATATCCATTCCCACACACAATGAACCCTATAGGTGAAATCCTGGCTGTGGGAGTCTGCCATTGCTTTTAGCACAGCCAGACTTTTATCCTATAACTTTTTTAATGTATCTTTCACTTCTTTCTAAAATAAGTATAAACCTTTGCCACAATTATAAAATAGTAGAAAATAAATGTTGCCTGGATTAGTTATATGGACAGAGGTTCAGTCTCCTGATGTGGTCTCAGGTTAGCTAGGGGTAGAAATTTAAGAAATAAAATTTTGTTGGATCCTGTGATTGACAAAAAATAAGATTGTTTTAATTTATTGTAGCCCAGATAAACAATCAGCTATTTATCTCTTACAAGTCAGAAATAAATAGTTTGTATGTTTATGTTGGTGGGATTCATTTAGCAACTGTGGGCACATCCCCATGAGTGCACACACGTAGTTCGTGGCACCTCAAAGCAGTCTGAGGCATTGCAAACTACACAGTACACACATGCAAGCATTTGCTCTGCTGCTAATTTGCAGCACAGCACATTTTTTTTGACACCAGGAGATCCCAGTTTAAAAAAAATGGTGCTGAAAAAAAGGGGCATGGCACACATAGCAGCAGCATGCAGCACTGGAAAGAGAGCCTAGCCAACCAGACCCACATTCTGGCTGCCAGCCAGACTCTGAGCACCTGGCTTAGCACTGCTGCTGCCCTGAGATAACCCCAGGACCCCAGGTAAGGCTGCTGGGCCAGCCCAGGCAATGGCCCCAACCTCCCCTACCCCACTTGAGTCAATTTGCATGCATGCAGGGATGTACCAAGGTACTAATAGCAGTGGCACAAATATGTGTCACTGCTATTTGTCCCACAGGAAACATGTGCCCCTGTACGTGTGTGCTCATGGGGGCATACCCTGTGTGTTCATTTTAGCACAGAAAATAGCAGTGTCGGGGGACCATGCATATTAGATACTGATCATCAGAAGAGGGGACATCTGAGCAATGATGCTTGGTTCACACTGAGATCCCATTACATCCATACACTTTTGACCACATCAGCTGTTAATGATCATCACTGTGAAGCTTCAAGTACTGTGCCTGGCTTGGAAAAGCTTGTATAATTTGGGACTTGCCTATCACTGAACTCACCTCTCTGACTTTGCAGTACTGCTGCATCTGTGATCTGCAGAAATGCTCAGGCTATCTATTTTCCACTCTAAAACAGAGAGAGTTGGTGGCAGGAGTTGCTTCATTAAAGGTCTTCAATAATGGAACTCATATTTCCCCTCCACAAACTACTTGGTCCCCAATCCAAACTTGCTAACTTTCATAGCACTCTGCAAATTTCCTTTACTTTCTCAGGCTTCTTCAAATGAAGAATCTGTGTGGAAAGGAGGGGCATAGGTTATAGTAGCTGGAAGGAGTTTTCTGTGCTGTTGGTTAGTTATATTTTGGAGTCAGAGTTAATCTGGAAGACTTAGTCATAGTTCAATGTTGTTTCTATTTATAAACATCTGTGTAAATGCCTAGCTTCAGGACAGGAACTTTTAAACAACAAATAAATGTTGGCTACACTTGTGCTGCAGACTATTACAGATGGGAAGCTCTGAATAATGAAGTATTTCTGAAAGTGTTTTAGGACATTGTCCAGCACTGTTGCACTGTAATTATTCTTCACATCCTCACTGTGAGAGAGAAAAGTTGGATGTTTCAATCAAAATAAACAGCCAAACATCTTTAAAGTCCCACTTACTTGCTAAAGTAAAACAGAAATAACCAGCTAGCTTGGCTTCTTAAATAAACATTTCTGAGATTGTTAGTTTAGCACATCTGGTACCATGGAATGGTCCATCATAATAGTTTGATGAGCTTTCCTGCCTATTAGTTCTCAAATATTATGAGTACAAATGATACTGTTATGATGAAAAGGAAACATTCCCTTTTTTTTCTTCTCACCAGGTGTGAATAATTTTAAGTGAATTAATACCTGAATTTCCTGTATGTTTGAATTCATATGCATGCAGGCAACTGAAGAAAGAAACAGAAAATAAATCCATGGAAATCATGACTGAATGAATGAATAATGACAGGGAATTATGTGATCATCTACAGTTTGAAGGCAAAGATAAATAACACATTGCAGTGATATTTGGAAGGGAGCAGAACCCTCAACTCCTTTTTAGTCCAGTGAGAAGTATGACCATGCACCATCTTGCATAAATGAACACCTCGGTGCTGATCCAATAAATTTTCTGTAAGCACTGGTAAAGCCTGCGGGGCCCCAGAAGGATTCAGAAGTTCAGCTAAACAGAGCTTATTGCAGGACTGGAGCTGCATTTGCAGAAAAAACCCTCCCCAATCCTATTTTTGTAATGCTGTGATTTCACCTCTGTGAAAGCATTGACTACATATTAGTTCAGAAACTTTACTGGACAAATTAGTCACAGCATGTTTCACATAATTCATTGATTTGGAAGGGGCATCTGAAATTCAGACCCATGAATTCATAATTGCAATAAAATATACAAGTTAAATAAGGATATTCACTGAAAGCAAAGACAGACAACTTTATTATATTGTTTATAAAGGGTGAATTAATAAATCGTCGTTGAAAGGGGATGTTTACTAAGAAACATCAGATCAAATCACAGTAAATCAATATCCAATAAGAAAAATGTTTTCACGTACTGGTAAACATTCTAATACTATACTATTCTGAAAAGATAATTTTGGCACAACTAAAGACCTGTGGATCAGCACTCCAGTACAGGTTTTAATCAATTTTCCCATCAAATTGCATAGCATTCAGAAGACATGGAACCATCAGCAAAAGCTGAACCAGAAGTAATGTTACAGCTAGAGCTTTAGAAATGTAAGCAATTAATTACTGAAATGGTAAACTGATTCAACATTTTCTTCCCAGGTAGTTTATTCACAATTAATTCTACACACACAAATAGAAGGCAAGTATGCAATTAATAATTCAGAACAACTTCTATATTTTCTTGAATTTTACTAGTAAGTACTATATAAACACAAGTAATTTTTAACATTAATTTCAGTCTACTTCAAACTTCTATAATACAACCAAAAGCATTTATTCATAATTTATTATTTTAAGCATTTTTTTTTTCTGAGAAGCTGTCATTTTCATGTGACACCATAAATTATGTGCTAATATTGTAAGTCTCAGGTCTGTAATTATTACTGAAGCACAAATACACGTTATATCCTGAAGTCATTTACAAGCCTTTTAAAACTCAGGTATGTACTCTTTAAAAATATTGCACTTAGAAAAATTAATTCAGCTTAAAAGGAAAGACAGAGAAAATTCTTTTTCACTTATCAAGTGGAATTGGTGTGACAATAAATTCGCCAACTCCTTTTGACAGACTGTAATGTCTGGTTTCTTGCAATAGAAATTTAGATCTGCTGAAGGTAGTTTTAGCCCAAATGGCATGTTAATCTAATAACTGTAGTCCTTTTTAAGAGAGTGAAGAAAGAGTTCTGTTCATTTCATATTTTCTTATTAAATCTTTCAGTGCATATCTGAGTGTTTTTCACTGATATATTAGGTTAGGAGGAATTGGTAATTTATGGCCCATGGGCAGAAGCAGATCCAGGATTTTGAAAAGGTGGGTACAGGAGCTTTAATTCCTCTAAGCAGGCAAGAATCCTGCCCACTTCCCTTCCTTGCTCACAAATATGTTTACACCCCATCCCTTCCCCACCTCCCACACCTAATTAGGTGTGTGTGTATTACCACTGTCCAAGATGTGGGGAAGCTTCTGCCCCACTCCATCCAGGCTGTAAAGGAGTTGGGCTCAGTTGGGGACAGCAATAACAGTGGTGGACAGGTTGCCCCTCCCTGAGCCTTTCCCTAAGAACTGGCAGGGAACAGCCAAGGAGAACCAGGCAGGGAAAAGGAATGCACCCCCTATTGCCACTGTCTCCAGCTGAGCGCAGGCCCCATGCAGCCCCTTGTAGTGGGACAGGAGCAACTCTGGAGCTCCCTCTTCCCCAGGACAGTGGAGACAGCAACAAGATGGGGAATGAGAATAGGGATGGGAAGATGATGTACCTTTCAGTATGAAAGGAAGTGGGGGAATGCTCTGGAGGACTTAAAGGAATCACTGGCTGCTGCTCCTGCAGCATGATGATCAGGGTGGTGTGGCCATGCTCCTGTACTCCCTCTGGATCTTCAGAGGAAAATAAACCAGATAACAAAAAGATCATAAAAGAGGGTAAAGGGAAATTCCTCTTCCACAAAAATACCAAGAGTTTGTTGTTAGCAGAGTAGATGTTTCTGTAAAGCATAGAAAATATTTTCAATGTGCTGTTTCTGTGATTCAGGTCTAGAATACCTGGATGGGTATAAAATTGATAATTTTTAACAACATCCATATTTTATGGGTGTTGTCATTACATCCCCAAATTTTCAATGTTTTAGAGGGATCAGTAAAAAGCAGGAATCAAGTAAATCGCTCGAGTTTTTCTTATGTTGGAACCTCTTGCTATTGGTGTCCCATTTAGTAGCTGTGGTTTTTATGGATCCCAGAAGACCAGTCTTAGGTAACTATGGCTAGGGTCAGACACTACACATAAACTGGTTTAAGTGATAAGAAACTGGTTTAAACCTGTAACAAAACAGATGTTCAGTGCACATAAACTGGTTTGAAAATGGCCGAAAACTGTTTGAGATAAATCTGGTTGAATGTAGTAAGTTAACTGATTTGGCTCAAGTCACTTCATGCAATGTCTGTCCCAGACCTCTGGCTGGTTTAAGATAAACCAGACTCCCCCAGAATCCCAACATGCTCTTGGGTTCAGCAGGGCTCTCTGCTCCACAGCAGGGCTGGCCCCTCCCTTTTGCATCTGCCTGGCTTCTCTGTGCTAAACAGGGATTATCCTGCCCCCCCCTTCTGTTTTATGCAGATACCTTGGCATTAGCTAGCAGACCACATGCTGGCTACAGTCCCTGCTGTGGGAGAGACAAAGGCAGACAAGCTTTTTGAAGCTAATCAACAATTAGCTTAATGCCCTTCCTTGGAAACACTGTTTGAAAAGAGCTGTTTGCTACCCTCCCTTCCCCTCATCCCTCTCTGCTAAGCACAAATTCCCCCTTCCCCTCTGCCTTGCTCAGAGGTGTCTGTGTATCAGCCAGCAGCCAGATCTTGGGTCTGTGCTGAATCAACAGACAGCTGGAAATGTCTCTCTGTTTTCTTAATGGGGCAATAAACACTGAGATAAGGGTGATAAATACTGTTATCAGCTCCCTCCTCCCCCTGGCTTGGTTGCCTATCAGTTTGCTGTAGACAGTATACAGAAGCAGGGAGGGGGACTGAAAAGCTCTGTATCATCAACAGATGCATACACTGCACACACCCTCCTCCCCCATTGCCTCAAGAGTGCTAGCCTGGGGCTGAAGGCTGGTAACACTCCTGCTCCTTGAGCAGCAAGTGGGGAAAAGCCTGGGACTGCAGGCAGGGTGGGGGCCTGGCCCTCCCTGATAAGAAATCTGTTGGAGCCTGGCCATGCCCCCCTCAGTTTAGCTCTGTGGAAGGACAGGAAGGGCTACTCCAGCACCTTCTGCCTCCTGGGCTTCCAGCCTGAGCCACTGCAAGCATGTGCCTGAGTTTCTTCCATCCAGAGGGATTGTCTGTATGGTTTGAAACCAGTTCAGCCTAGCCAGGTGAAACTAACCTGCAAAGGTTGAGTCAATTCAGGCTCAAGCATTTTGAATGATTGTCCCTAGCCTATAGGACAAGCTACTAAATCAAGTGTGCTCTCTGGAAAAAGCTACAGTGATTAGTTTTTACCAATGATACTGTAATGCTGCCTTCATGATAGAAAAGAGGTTTGTTTTTCCATATTTTAAGAAAACCTAAGATACTGCCATACATTTCTAGGGGTTTTTGGTCCCTGTATCCAATTCTGTGTATAGGTTCCTACAAAATATAACCAAACAGTTTTCTGATCTCTTACTTATCATGAGGAGTTCCCAAACCATAAAGTTTGAGTCAGCATTGGCCATCAGAAGTTGTGTAATAATAACATTTAGACTAGAACTAAAATTCAGATTTTAAGCAGTTAAAGTAATCCACTGAAACAAATTACCTAATAGCTTTATGGGAGTCCCCACCTTTAGAAATGTTTAAATATATACTCTTGTTCAAATAGAAGTGAGACAGGTACACACTATGGCCTATATCAGTGGGGGCCAACTTTGCTGGCACCTGTGCCACAAATTAGCCCTGCACCCTCCCCAAGTACTGCCCCAATCCTTTTCCCGTACCTGATCTGCTTCCCAGGTTTCTGTTCCCTGCCCTGTGCTCCCTGACCAAGCTGCTGCTCTGTTTTCTGTTCCCTGCACTGTGCTCCCAGTCTTCTCCTTGCTCTGTTTTCTGCTCCCTGCTCTATCTGCATTTGTACTACCTGTCCCCTTCCCAATTTGCCACATGCCAAATAAGGAGGCTGCTCATGACACCTGCAGCACCATGCCACAGTTTGGCCACGCTTGGCCTATATTATGCAGTAGATCAAGCTATGTGATGATAGTGTTATCTTCTGGACTAATTTGTATATGGAAAAACACTGGGACCTACAAAAAGCTGTTCACAGGGAAAGGAAGGTTATTGTGGGCCTGACTAATAAAACTGTCTTTTTGTAAGAAATGGCTTACATTTCCATGGGCTAAAGTTGAGCATATATTTAAGTTTTGCTTTGAATTAGGGACTGTATGAGCTTCCTTCCCTGTAGATCATGCCATATTTGCCCGTGAAGGTATCTTGAACAGCTTTTCAATTCTTATTCACAGACCTGGGAATCTTTAAAATGACTGTAGAACTGGTAAGCCCCAAAGAGATTTATTTGCCTTTTCAGACAATAAGGAAGGCAAAACAGGGCTTATGCATACTGAAATTGACCTGTCTCCTAGACCAGTAATTCTCAACCAGGGTGCTGTGGATCAGTCTTGTCAATCAATATGTCAATGCATTAATTAGCTTTTAGAGGGAAATCTAATTGATTATGTACCTATGAGAGTTTTAATATAACTTTTGATAGTACCTAGAAGTAACCTAGTAAGTATTCTTAAAACATACATTTTAGAGAACCCATTCCCTTTTAGCTGTCTTAGTTATAGGATTTAGTAAAACAGTCCACTGGTAACTGGGCATGGAGATTTTCAAATGTATTAGTATCAATTCTTATGTTACAGATGTACTGTTTTTCTAGAGTCATTCAAACTAACGTAATGGCATGTATCCATATCTTTCTGAGGCCCATATTTTTTTTTAGAAGTGTGCTCTAAAACTACGTTTATCCACTATTTCCCATGCATTTTAAAAGTTCAACTACATCTTTTACAACTGCCATAACTTTGACTGACATTCTTGACTGATGGCTTTGACTTCCCCTGACCATTCTTTCATATTCCTACATCTCAGAAAGTATGCACGTGCCAAATTAAGTAGAGGAGAACTAACTACTTGTTCTTAAGAAGCTTATGTCTGTAGCAGATGTAGGAAGGAGCCTCTATTGTGTTGTATACAAAACCGTAATTAGATTCAACAGCTGAGCACCTGAAGCTGGTAAAAAAATATATGTTCTATTCAGTCTTACATTTTCCTAGTCATGGAGGTAGCTAATAGGCCTGTGCAAATAGGGAAGTATTTGATTTGGATTTGGCCAATTCAGAGGACACTGATTCAATTCAGAGATTCAGATCACCATCCCAAATTGATTTGGCTGAATTGGCTATGGAAGATTTGGCTCTGGTTCAGAGAGACTCGGTGATTCAGACTGGCCAGAGACAGGCAGGCACAGCTGGGCAGCTGCAGGTTCTCCCATGGCTCCTCTGGCTTTGCTTGCCTGTGCCTATGTGGGAGGAGCTGTAGGAGAAGCCCACAAGACTGCCCAGCCCCAGCCCTCGCCTGACCCAGCCTTCCAGCATTTAAAAAAAAAAAAAGCCCTACACTCACTGGCTGCAGCAGCAGTAATCAAGGCCTCTGAGAGCTTATGGCAGACCTACAGCTCCTCATTCTATGCCTGCCTCTGCCCCAGTGGGGGGAGCTGTGGGGGCTCTGCCCTACTGCTGCTTGCCCAGCTGGCATAGGGGGGACCACTGCACTCGCTCCAGGCTGCAGCAGGGCACAGCCCCCACTCCCAGTGCTGCCATGCCTACATCAGCAGGGGCTCTGCCCTGATGGGACTTGCCAGCCAGCACAGGAGGGCGCAGGGTATGGGCGCAGCTGGGAGTGGAGGCTATGCCCTGCTGCCACTTGCCCTCTTCCACCTACAGCGAGTCACACCCACATCCTTCCCGCCCCCTGGCTAGGCAAGCAGCAGCAGGGCAGAGCCCCTACTCCTCGCACCGCATCTCGCATCCCCCCCCACCCTCCTCCCTGAGTAACATACCTTCTTCCCTGGCTTGGCAACTTGTCCCAGTCCCAGCCCCAATCCCTCTCTCCCCCATGCCTCTTCCCTCCCGCAACCCTAACAGACTTACCAGCTAGAGGCAGCTTTGTCGAGCATGGTGAGGACTGCCTCTTGTTTAGTCTATGGCCAAATCTCTGAAGCAGCTGAATCTTTTCTGAAGCTTTTCTGAATCAATTTGGGTGCTTTGAATCAATTCAGAGTGTTTAATTGATCCCCTGATTCAATTTAGTTTGTAGATTAGGTCCCTGAATCAAGCCAAATCTCCTCCAGATCAAATCAGCTACCGAAGCTTCGCACAGCCCTAGTCATTAAGTGTCCATTGTTAAGCAAGTGGAGTGGCTCACATTAGTCAAGACAACTACATTTTGTTTCCATCTCTTTCTGCAGATAACTTATGTCATAGACCAGTGATCCAACCTTTTAAAGTAGGAGATCACCTTTTGCATTTAAAAGCAACCCAAGATCTACCATCTGCCACGCCATCCGCCATCACCCCACCCAGCAGGTAAGCCTGCAGGGGAGGGGGGTGCAGATTGAGGCGAGGGAGAAAAATGATTTGGGGGCATGCCTGCCCAGCAGGTAAGTCCTAGCCGGCAAGGGCCTCACTCAATTTACCCCTGCTCCTGCCTTTGCAGCAGCATCCCTCACTGCAGGGGCCTTGACCTAGTCCCCACCCTTCCCCTCCCTTCCTGCATAGACTGACCTGCTGGGCTGGGGCACACGCATGCATGCACATGGGTACTCAGCCCACCACCCCCGCCTCAGATCAACTCCAAGAAGCTCCAAGATCTACCGGTGGATTTAGATCCACTGGTTGGCGACCACCGTCATAGACTTCTTACATTTATCTAAAAAAAACCAAACATAAGGACACACACCAAGACATTCAAATATGTCAAAAGGCCAGATTACAGACTGAGCTTTGCATTTGGACCAATAAACACTGAGATTTCTTGTCTTTCCCAGTAGAATTAAAAATGAATTCTACAGTCTTTGGTTAGGACCCAAGCAGCCTGCCTTCTGCACACAAAAGTGATTCGCTATTGTTTCTTTAGAATGGAGCTGTTCCCTGGTTAAAAAGTTGGTGGAAGGGTTGGTATTATACATCACACAAGGAGCCAAAGCCAGAAGCAATAAAAGGAAGACTAAAAATCTAAACTGGACTCTGTATTCTACAGACAGCAAGCAGAATGGATGAGTACAGGAATGATCTTGGGAACCTGTTTTTCATGGCATCCTTCTATACCATTTGCAGTATTTTGAAGGTTGGTTCTTTCAATCTCAAGTGAATTTTAGTCTAATAAGTGCTAGACTTATTGGGGGCAGCACACACTGAAGCAGTGCTTTCCTTTACCTGCAAGCATATTTTCAGTCTTATATAAATCTCAGGCAGAATCTGGGTGTTGGTGCCTAGACTCTTCTAACTTGAAATGCATAAAAATATATTTTATGCCCTATAACTCTACTTATTCCCACTTCAGTCAGTGAATAATCAAAGGACGCCATGTAAGAACATGGCTAGGCACTAGTCTTATGTGAAGCGGCTAGTATTTGCTTTGGATTCAGATCTGGCTGATTCTGGGGACAGTGATTCAATTCAACTGAATCTGATTCAGAGATTCAACCACCACTGAATCAGCCAAATCTCCAAATTGAACAGGCCCCATCCCCTACCTCCTCTCCCAGCTCTGTCAATGGCTGCCCCGCCCGGCCCCAGTGTCCTGGAACTTAAAACAAACAAACAAAAAGCCCCACATTCATGGGCTCCTGCCAGGTGGAGGGGCAATCCCCACTGCCCCACGCTGTGTGTGGAGGACTCTTCCCAGAGGCACTGTGAATTCACCAGCTGCAGTGAGTGCGGAGCTTTTTTTTTTGTTTTTTGTTTTTAAGCCCTGGGGTGCTGGGGCTGGGCAGGGCAGCCATTGACAGGGATGAGAGAGTGCGCAGGGGACAGGGCCTGATGAGGGTCCTCCCATGGTCTCCCCCTCCTCTAGCCCCCCCTTACTTACCAGGACAGAGTTCAGCTCCCTGCAGCAGCAAGTGGGGACTGCCCAAATCTCCAAACCTCTCCAAAGCTCTCTGAATCAATTTGGAAGCTTTGAATTGATTTGGACCTTTTTATCCATCTCCTGATTCATTTTGGATTTGGTGATTTGGCTGCTGAATCGGGCCAAATCTCCTCCGAATCAAATTGGCAACTGAAGCTTCACAGACCCCATTAGGCACTCAGGACAGCAGCTGTACACAGGGGCAGCAGCAACTTCCAGTTGCCACTGCCACCACTGTGATTACAATTGCACAGCTGCAGAAAAAAAAAAAAATTTTTTGGCCCCATCATGGAAGGCACCTGAGACTGTTGCCCCACCACCCTGTCCTAATTACACCATTTATCATGGGCTTATGGAAAAATGGACAATAGGTGAACTTTCAGTCCACTACCTTATATCAATGTGAAAGTAGTTGAACAAGTAGAAGATAGAGTACTACTTCCACCCAGGAGGGAGCAGAAGAGAAATCGTGATGCCAAGATGGGTCCTTGAGTGTGTGGACACACAACCTTGGAGCCCTTTCAAAAAGTGAAAGTTTCAGAGGGACAGCAACTGGTGCATACTAATTGATGTATGTGAACAAGCTGAGAACTATTTAAATAGAGCAAACCCACACAAGCTTCAAACCTGGATGAAGAAGTGTTAATGTTGGAGCATTTGAATTGTTCTCATCTCTTTCACACATGAAAAATTAGAATGTAACATCTGTTGCCCCTTTGAAAGTCTCCCCTTTAGAAAGGGCTTCAAAAATGTATGTGTCAAACCCCAATGGCAGGTAGTGGAGACATACCCAATCTAGCTTTAAACTGGCCAGCTCAGGGACCCATAACTGTGTAGCTGCAGGAGAACTTGGCTCAGATGAGCTAACCACTGAGTATCTATCAAGGAATGTTATGCTACCTTGGCTACCTGAACCAGTTAGTTTAAAGGCAGCTTAGGTATCACTAAGGAGACTACAGTGGGGTGACTGAGGGGCATATTTTGGGTAACCTGCAGTGGGGTGTCAGGGGTATACTGCTGTTTTGAAGCCATGCCAGGAGCCAGGCTCAAGAAACAGGCAGACAGAGTATTAAGGACTACACTAGGAAAGCCAATAGAAACGGCCTGGCAGTGGGAAAGCTAAGGCCAAAGCCAGAGAGGGACAAAACCAGAGCCAGGGGTCCAGAGCTTTGAGAGGCAGGACCGGAGCCCCAGCAGAGACAGAGGGTGGCTCCAGCCATTAGGTCCAGGGCCAGTAGTGAGACTGAAATGGACCAAAGGCTGAAGGCCCAAATTCAGTGTGGCAGGCCAAGGGCTGGATAAGGCTGATATTCAGAAGCCAAGCCAGAGGAAGTGGACTTAAACTGGTAGGGCTGTGTGAAGTGGCCTGTATTTGTTTTGGATTCGGCCAATTCGGGGGACAGCGATTCAATTCAGTGATTTGAATCACTGTCCCAAAGTGATTCAGCCGAATCCAATTTGGAGATTTAGCTGCCGCCAAATCTTTGAATCTCTGAATCACGCAGGCCCATCCCCCACCACCACTGCCCCAGCCCCTCCCATGGCTGCCCCACCCACCGCAGCTCCATCCCTTTAAGAAGAAAAAACAAACAAACCGCAGACTAACCACTTCCTGCCCAGTAAGGAGCGATCCCCACTACCCCCTGCTGCCCCATGCCACATGGGGGTGCTCTCCCACAAGCCCCTCAAAGCCCCCCAAAGCCCCAAGACCACTGCTGGAGCTGGTGTCCCATGGTTTTTTTCATTTTTTTCTTAAAGAGCCAGAGCTGGGTCAGGTGGGGCAGCCTTCGGGGAGGGGGGGCTGGGAAAGGAAGCAGGGGCCAGAGGAGCTCATGCAGAGCTCCCCCCATGCAACATGGGGCAGCAGAGGGCAGTGGGGATCATGCCCCCCCGCCCGGCAGCACCCAATGAGTGGGGG
>NW_017729032.1:245232491-245238344 GCF_001723915.1 Gavialis gangeticus
TGGGGGAGCAAACAGGGGATGGGGCCTGGCAGGGGTCCCCCATGATCCCCTCCCCACTCTTCCAGTTCCCCCTCTCCCACCCACTACTTACTAGCTCCAAGTCTGGCTCCAACTCCCTGGTGCAGCCACCAGGGACTGCCCAAATCATTGAAGCTCTCCAAATCTTTTCTGAAGATTCACAAAGCTTCATATTGATTTGGACCTTTTTAATCGGTCCCCTGATTTGATTCAGATTTGGAAATTTGGCCACCGAATCAGGCCAAATCTCCTCCAAATTGAATCAGCACCCAAAGCTTCTCAAAGCCCTATAAACTGGTACTGTACAGCAAAGAGTAACCAGCAGGCTAAAGCTAAGAGGGTTGAAGCCCATACAAACTGGTGTATGAATCTGGAGTGTGTCTGAGGCACAGGGGGACTACAAGGGACGTCATATGCCATGAATGCTCCATAAGGCAGCAGGTGCCCTGGGGCAGGGATGGGCCAGGAAGGCCCACTTAGCAAGAAGGTCTAGATTGGGAACAGAAGGGTCCAAGAGGAACCTGCTAGACACAGAAGCAAAGAGGGTGTACTTTGTGACCTGGCGCAGCCTCCCTTTTTGTAATCCAATTATTCCAACGAAGGCATGGCAGGTAAGAAAAGAAGAATGGTACCCTGGGAGCCAGAGCAGAGCAGGAGCTATGTGGCCACCAGGGAAGAATCACAGCCACACCTGGGGCCTCAGTCCCATCACAGACTGTTCTAAGTGCAGTATTTCAAATATTCAAGCTAACCTCCAAGTCTTTGATTGGGCAAAACTCCTTAAATGGCTGAGCTGCTTAAAGGTCTAAATCCCAATTTTGAAATGGAATTCATCTAGCTGTACCTTTTTGCCTAGCCATATATAGTGCTATTGGCATCAATTTAAGACCTCATTTATCTATTGCACGTCTTGGGCTTTATGAAAAGGATCAGAATGGGATATGGAAGACAATATGACAGCTGTAACCTTTGATGTATTTGTTTCCACTGGAATAAATAATGAAGAAAGACACCTCCAATTAAGTTCCATACACAAAACCACTGAATACTGAAGAACATCAAGCCAAGCAGATGTCTTCCAAAAGACACATGGCTGGCAACAAAATGAAGGTTCTGCTTCTTAAGATCAGCCAGTGGTTCCACCAGACTTCATTCATCAGTCACACAAAATCATCAATGTGTTTGTATGCTGCACATACCACAACAGTCAGTTAGTTATACACTTGCCAATGTATATTCAGGCTATACCCCCTGTGTCTTAAGTTTAATGCAAAACATGCTTCCAACATCACAGGGCATATTTTCCATGATTGTAAAGAAAAATACCAAGAAAATTCCTTAAAACAAATGGAATTGTTCCATATTGACAGGATAGCAGATATTAATTTTACAGCAACACTACATTAAATACTGTATGTTTACAATAAAAGCATTAATAAAACATGCTTCCTAATTATATTCTTTAAAAGAAATTGCATTCAGTGCTAGGGTATGAGCCCAAATGGGCCTGATTTTCAATTACAGTAGGGCCGTTTTACACTGGAAAGAGAGAGGATTTTTAAAGTAGGAGTAAACTATATTTACATACTCCTAGCCCATAGGGAGTGAAAAGCAGATAATTGGAATCTTTCCATTCATTTCCATGTGCTTTGCAGCAGATCCCTGTTGTTTCATAAAAAAAAAGTTATATCTCTACCTGCACAAGTTGAGCTACTTTAACTAAATCAATAGAATTAGTACAGTACAATTATCCCAGCATAGACACAGTACACACGTGCATGTGCAGGAAGAAGAGTAAGCTAGACTGGTAGGCATACAATGATCAGAATACAAGTTTAACTGTTTTGATGGGAAAGAAGAACCACGGGCCTAACTGGCAGTTATACTACTGTAAAATTTCTCTGAATAAATGTTGCACTAGCTTGTGCTGTGCAGCCTCAGGTGAAAATTGCCCTCCAATTAGCTGAAGACATTCTGGAACCTCTCACCCAACAAGCACACAGAGCAGTAGCTTGTTTCTGCTGTGCAGTAGTGGCACGTAGCATGAAGTGTGATGCAATGCTGCTGCGCAGTCAGTGTCAACTGAAAGCCATTTGGCAATGCTTCTGCACAGTATCTCCAAGTAGAAGTAATTGCTTGTATAGACAAGTTTACACAAGTACTAAATGACTGCATAGTAAGAATGGTGCAGTCAGCGTCTCGTGTAGATGCAGCCTACACATGAGAGTATTATCCACCCTCTTCACGTGCCAAAACAAAATAGCTGACATTTTTAAAATGTTGAAATGCATTGTTCTACCACAATAACTGGAAAGTAATTAAAATAGCGAAGGCAGTTATTTTTTTATCCCTTTTATGTCTGAAGTGGCGATGCTGCCAGCGTGTTCTGGGTGGATATGACAAATGGTCCCAACAGTGTGACAAATGAATAGACTCTACAAAAATATATGAACTGTGTGGGTAAGTATTATGAAAGCACAGTAAACCAGACTTACACAACTGACTACAGAGGCAGGCTACCCACCTGTGTCTACCCTCTCACCTCTAATCCATTTCTCATATTAGGATCACTTTACACAGCTCAGGCAATGCAAAGGGGATCTACAATTCCTGCCTATGCAAGTTACAGGACAAGTAAATTATACTTACTTCAAATTCCTGCTATTTTGTCAAAGACACTTAGTTTAAAGAAAATTGGGCCTCTGGTATAGCTATTCACTACTCTTAAACCATCTGTGCACAAACATAATTAATGTACAGAGCAGGAGAGGATAACCATTCCACTGTGTTTACTCACAGGAGCAGTCCCCTAGATTACCACCAAGCCTCCTGTGACTGGCACAGTGAACATCACACAACCTAAATTGCTCCATTTAAATTGTATTAAATGGAATTTTTCAAGTAGAATGCATGGGGGAGGGGATAATACTCATTACAACTCCAAGATGACTGACTTAAATATTTAATGAAATCCCCATATGGAAATGTAAGTGCTATTAAACTATTTGGCAGCTGAAAAGGCGAATAGCGTGGGAAAGACAAGAAGAACAGTGTCGTCAAGAAACAGACTTTTCATTGAGAGCTTTTTCTCCTGAGTCAGAGCTTAGGCTGCAGTGTAACAGGTAGACCAGCAATTCAAAATGCTCAAGGTCCACCTTTACAAACACTTAAAAGCAGCTAGTTGGCTGCATCTGTTTGAATGTCTTAACCCCCTGCTTTCCATCCAGTAGATGTCACCAAAGTCAATAGAACTTATTCCTGATGTATCAGGCAGGGATTTAAGAAAGCCAAAAGGGCACATACAGCTATGGAAGTGAAAAAGCTCATAGTCACAATACACTTTGATCTTTACTAAAGAATCCAGCTACTAGGCAATTTTAGCAGGAAAAAACTGAAAGGAGTGTTCTGTCAAATTTTTTTCCAGAGCAAATGTCATTGCTAGAAAGCTGATATGTGCAGCTAACAATCAAGCTGAATTTTTAATAAAATTTAAAGTTGCCTGGAATAAATTTCTGCATAGATTGTTTTCAGGAAAATAAAAACAGTCAAGAAATATATTGGGTTTGTGCACAATCCTATAGTTTGCATGAAACCCAATACAAAGCTTTGACAGCATGAAGGGTGCTGAATCAAGTCATGTGGCTGTGTTTTATGAAACATGAGTGGTTTAGCATAAATTCTCTTTTCTTTCCACCCCTGGATGTAAAATGTAATGTTTTATGAGTCTGTCTCATGCTATGAGGAACAGTGAAGGAAACCATATTGGTGTTTTACACACACATTTGTGAACTTGAAGTTATTCCGCAGCAAATTATAACAAAATATGACTGAAAAGTGATGTTGTTCTCTCTAAGAAATCATGTAGTGAAGTATAAAAATAATATCTAACATATTTGTTAGATTATTTTTGTACTCCTTCTGTGACCCCAATTCTGTGGTTCAGTCTTTACTCAGGCAAAAATCCAACTGATACAAACATTCTTTACCAAAATAGCCTGGAATAGCCATTGGCAATGAACGATTGAAGTTACATAAGAAAACATAAAGCATTTCTACTTCATCATTCAGGGAGAACAAAATGATATTTTTGGATGTTTACCTACCTAAGAACTGAATGGAACTGAAAAGGTAGGATCTGTTCTCAGAGGCTGTCTACACTGCAATCAAACAGGTGGGGCTAAAGTCCTCTAAATCCAAAGATAACTTTAGTTAGCTCAGCTACTGGTAACAGTATAGCCACAACAGCACAGTGCTTAGCATGAGATTCAAAGCTCATTTGGAACAGTGGGTATATATTTGTGTGGCTACTGCAGACTGAACTGTTTTCTGCCATGGCTACAGTACCTGATGTTGTCAGAGCTGTTTTAAGCAAAGGTGGGTATGTCTATAAGATGCATCTGATGAAACAAACTCAAGTTCATGATAGCTTGTGCTTTATTTATTGTAGATAGTCTATTAGGTACGTAACTACCTTGCCTTATGTCTATTAAACCCACAGTCACACTTATTTCATTCCAGTGCTGAATTAATCTGACTGATATTAGCATACATCTACACTAACTCCATTGAAATTTTGGCAGTTTCCTGATAACTACAGATTTAGGAATTCCTCTCACCTGCCTCTTTCCTTTTAGGAAATCTTATTTCAGCAGATACAAAGAAGCTGAATTATAGAGCCAAAATAGTATTATTCCTCCCACTATTTAATTTCTTGCTGTGCCTACAAAAAGTTTAACTAGACTGGAGTGCAGGATTGATGGCTTAATTCACTGGAAGTGTGGGCAGAGTGCCACTCTCTTGATCCTGAGCCCTGCTTTCCTAAAGTACCTGTTCCTCATATTCCTTATTTCTATTTCCTCGTTGGAGCAGAAAATTAGGTTTGTGTCTCTTTTTGCTGATTTTTCCTTTTACATTTTAGTCTTTGCTTCCAAATATTGTGTTTTCTTCTCATCACCTATAATCCTCCACCATGAATGTTAAATATCTTTTTGAATTTTTTTTACAAATAATTTTTCTCAATGTTGAAGGAAGCTGGGTGCAAAACCGTGTCTGGGTACAAAAAGATCTCATATTTACAGCACAATCCATGTGAGCAAAAATAATCTAGGCAAGATACAGATATGAAACCAACACTATCAGGTGTAATTTTGCACCAAATGTGCAACCCAAACATTGCTAGAACTCCCAAACTAAGAGATAAAATTGACAGGAAACAGATCAGTTTGTTTGCCAATGGCCTAGATGAAAAAAATGTCAGTACAAGCTGGACAATCAATAAATTCAGTTTTACATTTCTTTTGGCTTTTCACCATAGGGTAGGATATGTTTTTTCCCCCCAAGTGTACCTGCTTCTGCTGTAACTGATATTACTTCCATTCAAATCAATTGGAGTGTGAAGAGACACTTCATTTTAAGCTTAGCAGCAACCTTTTAGCTAAATATAGAATATGAACTATTAATAGAAATTCCACATGCTCAAAAATGCTATGGACAACAATTTGGCATCACTGATAATCAAGCGGAGTTGTTACCATTGATTTGAATGACAGCAGAATCAGGCCTTTGAGAGCCGAAAAGTAAAAGAAGTTAGAAGAAAAGATAGAAGAAAGGGATGGAAGATATACAAAAAAAGGATTAGGTTCTGGTTTTTTTTCCCAAAGATTGGAACTTTTATAGCAGAATATACCAATTCGTTTATTGTTTAAAAACCTCTCTTCAATAAACATAGAAGCTTGTAATAGCACATTTTTAACACAGTAGTGTAAGAGTAATGATGCAGTCACAATGGTCCGGAAATTATTCTCAAGGAAGTGATAGGGATGCTTCCAAATATAC
>NW_017729032.1:245243344-245249128 GCF_001723915.1 Gavialis gangeticus
TTGTTTATTGTTTAAAAACCTCTCTTCAATAAACATAGAAGCTTGTAATAGCACATTTTTAACACAGTAGTGTAAGAGTAATGATGCAGTCACAATGGTCCGGAAATTATTCTCAAGGAAGTGATAGGGATGCTTCCAAATATACAGTAGTTTTTACTCAGTTATCTGTCATATAATGGAAGTAGTTTTCAGGCAGGTGTAAAAAGAAATTAGGTACAAGAAATCATGCACTTTCCACACAGGTCAGCATACCATAAACTACCCACTGTATCACCACTGTGTATATTTTGCTATCCCCATAAGCCCCATCACAAGGAGTGACTTGAGTGCAATGCATAATTAAAAGAGCTGTACAAATCATGTTGCTTGGTGTTTCTGCTTTTGCATCTCACCTCCCTGCATTCACTTTTAACACCCAAGAATACAGTTGATGTTTTCACTGCACTTCATACTCCAAGGTGCTGGAATGCATCCTCAGGAGGGTGAGCGGCAGGAAGAGCAAACAGACTGCTTAGTTCTGAACACTAATATTACACACTCCAAACATTTTTCTTGATGGGTCTGTGTGTTACAGTATTTGCCTCCCAGCACATGGTGGGAAGTTAAAAGTTACTCTAGAGTACTAGCTTTTGTGACTTCCTAGCCCCCTCCTCCCCATACTCAGAAGTGTAACAACCAGGGTCTGTGCCAACAAGGGAAGCACCAGGGATTGGGCCAGCTGTGTCAGCTGAGTTGGCAGGAGTGACAGCTACCATTATTGTGCCCCCTCTAAGTAGGTGCCCAGTGTTAGTTTGCCTTTCACAAAACTAGCCTCCACTGGTATATTTATTTATATTTTCTTACCTTTATGACAGCAGTTCTCCAAAGACAATGGAATACAGTATTTGGACTGTAATTACCATAAGGCAATCTGAAATGAATATGGCTCAGCTTTTAGAATAAAGCTGAAGTGACTGAAGTGCTCTGACATTTGACACTATTTCTGGCTTTCTCAGGATAAACATAATAAGGGAGGAGGAAGGTGTCTTTTTTGGTCTTCTGTGTACATAGTGTGTTACAGGACCAGATAAAGCTGTTGTTGTCTGTACTATAGTTATTAGTATGCTCACTTCTGAGCCAGCCCACACCAGACCAGGATGTAGTTTCATGCCCACTGCTGATCATACAGTACCAAACTGTGTGAAGAAGTACACTGGCAAAGGTTGAGATCTTCAGGTCCCTTCTATCCATCTATCTCTGGAAACTAGAGACAGAAACTGTGCGCTACTTTTTCCAATTAAAGAGCAGGGAACAACCTATGAGTCCTTCCCACCATTCACTAAATGAGAATATTCTCCATTGTTTACAGCTGTGTGAGCAATTGCCAAACACATAATGACTGCTTTGTCTGCCTGTATGGGCTCTTTGCAGCACCAGTACTGTATAGTACTTGGGGCTAGGTTAAAGGTTAAGGGCATTATATATGCAAACTAAACCCAATACTGTATATTTAGAGTTTTCTTAAATTCATAGTGTCCAGGCCTCAAATGCATTGTGATAATTTGTGGTGCTCTGGATCTGGCCATAGGAGAGTTTCCTTCATGCAGCGGGATTCTTGGCTGGTAGTGAACCAGCACAAAGACTCCTTTCCCACTCCTCATTTGGCCTCTGGAGATGGTGGGGGGGTGTCACACAAAAGGCAGGTGTAGAATCACAAGTCCTTTTTTCCTGGGTAGCTGTCAGCTACAGGCTCAACATCAGCATTGATTAGAGCAGCCGCCAGTCTACTCTGCCAGGACTGGACTGGATATAGAATAAGATTAGGAAAGTTTCTCAGCCACATTACAGGGTATATTTATTAGTGAATATTTGTCCTTTGGTGATTAAATGGCTTGCAGCAATGGCATACCTAGACAGCTGCAATATCATTTTCTTCATGCTGCCCTTCCAGTAACCTTAGCTCTGTTGAAACATCCTTGGACCAAATTTGGACATGTAGCATTAGACAGTGAGTGAGAAATAGATCAGTTAGTTATCACCTCAGACCAGGAAAATATCAGTCTACTGGAAAGAATTAATTTTTTTCAGCATACTTACATTGGCTGGCAGGACACAGAACCAGACTCAGTACCTATGGGTCTCTATTTATTTATTTTTTATATTACTGTGCAGACATTTTTTTTTTTACAAATATCTATTTTCAAAATTCGTGTTTAGGGACATTTTTTCCACTATGTCTCTCTACATTTCTCTTTCCTTGAACTTTTTAAAATCTTGGTAACTGTATTATTGAACTCGATTAAGCATTCATGATACAGATTTTATGATAATGTCACTGGAGAAATCGTCAAAGCACAACACCCTAATGGATGATTTTGATTTGTCCGTCTTTTAAAATAATACTGTGGTAGTTTTTAAAACACTGTAAATACACGAATGTTAGAAGCTCTCATGACTGTTTTCATTGCAAGCGTAAAATAAGTTGACGGTATTTTATATCAACTAAAGTAACATTTGGACCTTGTTCACCAAGATTTCAATCTCCATTGCAAGCAAACTGTAAAACATTTTGAAGAATGTACAATAGATACGGTGACATAAGAGAACTGCACCTGTTGCAAAATCTCAAAATGAAGCAGCACAACAGAACTCTCTTTGGCAAGGAAATGCCTCTTTCATTCAGGAGAGAAAACTTTCTTGTGGGACAACGCAAAAATACAGAACAATCATGCCACTGGAACTTAGATGTATGATGAACCTCACAGTTTTTGATTCAAAGGACATTTCTTCAACTTTGTTTTCACTAGTATGAACACATAGCACATCGCTGAAAAAAAACAACTCTTCTCAGATAGAAAATGCGTGTAGAAGAACGAAAGAACTGAACATCATATACTAATCATATCACCTATTAAGCATTGGGCAGTGCGGAAAAACCATGGTGATCAAAAAGTACAAGAACCTGAACAGAAAAGAACACTGCAAGCCATTGCTTTTCCTTTGTCTCCATTTCAAGTGATGACAATTCAATTCACTCGTCACCCTTTTCCCCACACGCACACACAACAAATGATGAGTACATTAATGACATAGCTGAGTAAGGCTTGTTATGGAATTTATTAAAGACATAGAGCCTGATACTTAGTTACAGTAAGGCCCCGCTCTAGTAGTGCTAGAGCAGTGGTCTCCAAACTTTTTTGATCGTGCACCCCATCAGTAAAATTTTTTGAGCACACCCCCCCAATATATGTATATTTATTTATTTATAAATTATATACATGTACTACTTGAGTACTGTACATGACACATGACCGTCTGACATACAGACCAAGTGAAGACGCCAGTGTCAATCTGTATATTAAATATTAGTAAAGCTTAATTTCTTTCTTATTTTTTTGGATACAAAATAAATATAAATAGAAGTTCTAATATTTTATTCCCGCATCCCAATGGATCATCTTGCGCACCGCACTTTGGAGACCACTGTGCTAGAGAGTATGTGACCTACCAGAAGAATATAAAAGAATCTTGATATAATTGGAACCACTTAATCCACTGTGTAACTCAATTGACCTCAATGACATTTCATTAGGGATGGATCTGGTGGGTGATTTTCAGATTCCTTTAAACATCCTCTTGGTTTTATTTGGATTTGCTGTACATTGGATCTTTTTAATATAGTTTTCTTTAAAAGAACAACAGGGGGAGACAGAAAGAGAGAATACATATAAAGAATTATCCGAAAGAGACTACTGCTCTTTTCATGCAAAGGAGCTCTTATGATGGGAGAGTTATTAAGACTAATTAGTCCAAATGGTGTGTAATCCCTCCTAGAAAGGTTACATCTGCTATAACAATGCAAGGTATTCCAAGGAGTTCTGCAAAGGCTCGGGTGCAGGAAAGGGGCAGGGGTGCCACAGAGAATTTCATTATTTTATTGCCATTAACCGATCATTTATGTGCAGAGGCAGCTTCAAGCTGTCCTTGTGTTATAGTCACACATTTGTACTCAGAGAATTGACAGCAGCAAAAGAGGGAACAAAGTAGCATAAGGAAGACAAATTAGTTCAAATTGTTAGCTGAGAGGTTTGGAGTTTTTTTATTTCTGTTTTTTCTTTTTCTTCAAACACAGGCTTGACATGTGAATATGAAAGTCTAGCCTAGCAGAGCAAGGAAGAGAGAGGGACTTATGATTGCCATATGTCTTGGTACCTTTCGAAAAAAGGATGGTAGTGCTTAAGTAGTATTAGGCTTCAAACAGCTGGGATTGTGTTTGTTAGTATAATCATCCACCTAATTATATCGGAATGTGGCAAAAAAAGTTTTGTTTTGACAGCTCAACATCCAGTGTTCCCAAAAGGCAACCAATTAGGACTATAGAAAAAAAGGAAGTAACTTGTAAAAATTAATGGTCTGCTCAATGATGGGACACGAACTGATTTCTCCTAGTAATTTCTTTCCTAGATTTTCAACCCAAGGTTAAAAAAAAAAAAAAAAAAAAGTTTCAGGACATAGCATGTGTACACAAATGTTTTTTAAAATTTTTAATAAGCACTTTTCATCTTCAGGATTTTTAATCTCATCACTGGGTTTCCATGTACATACAAAACACTAGTCAATACCTATTGATAAGACCTTAAACCAAATCCTAACTGAGTTTAAATTGGCAAGATAGAGATGCACCTTACAGAGTAAATGAATTAGAGATTCATTAGGTTAAATTCATTCACTAGGAGAAATCAGAGGTTCATTTAGGTTAGATACACCTAACAGGTGTATTTCTACCTTTCTTGTGCCTGACTTGAGACTGATGTGGCTTACTCCCTCTCTGCTGGTCAGTGAATGTACAGACTCACACAGGCAGACATTCTGGACAAGACAGTTTCCATGTTATTCAGAGGCTGGGTTCCTGCACCCTGGCCCAAATGTGGTCTTTGCTAATCCTTCACTGTGATGCATAGGTGTAACAGAGACCAGAGATCCTGCAAGATGCTGTGAACCATCAATGTCACACCTGAAGCTAGTGTGAATGGAAGAAGTTTGGAACCTTCCAGGGTCAAACCTAGAATTTGACCCAGGAAGTTATTTTTTAATGTTATCTCAAGACCTGATCCAACTGCATGGAAACAAATGGGAACGTTTCCATTGCTTTCAAAAGATCTCGCCTGAAGTATTTTTTGTCTTGAAGTCATTTTCTTTACATTTCATTTTTCTGTAGCCAGTCAAAATACCTTACAGATCTGAATTCTTGTGTTTGTCTCTAAACAAAGTCATGCATAGCAGACTTTCTTGACTAATTTTATTTTTAATTTGCCTTCATTTATCAAGAACTTGCACATTTCATTTAGTGTACACATATCCAGGCAAGGGCCAGTTTAAACATGCATTTCCTTTTCATTTTCAGATCTTACAAGAATGCATACACAAATTGTCAAACTTTTAATTATGAGTAGAAGTGAGAAGGGATAAGTCAACCACTAAGTGCTTATACAAATGTATCAAATCACTCAGAACACCACCTGATAAGGACTGTATGATCAAACACAGTCCCAACAGTTTGTGGGACAGGGCAGACTGTGTGAGGGTGTGAGTTCTCGTGTTCAGTATGAGTTCTTAAGTTCAAACAGAAACCATTCAATGAACACATACACTTGGGGTTCAGAGAAATTTGGACCCAGATCCAAAGCATTCCTTTTAACTTTGGCTTAGCAAACCCAAAATTGATATTTTGCCAAACTGAGTTTTTTTATTATTATTTTGTGGCACGAGCCAAATCAGTCAAATCAGTTCCAAATTCTATCAACT
>NW_017729032.1:245254128-245268537 GCF_001723915.1 Gavialis gangeticus
TAAGTCAGCCACTAAGTGCTTATACAAATGTATCAAATCACTCAGAACACCACCTGATAAGGACTGTATGATCAAACACAGTCCCAACAGTTTGTGGGACAGGGCAGACTGTGTGAGGGTGTGAGTTCTCGTGTTCAGTATGAGTTCTTAAGTTCAAACAGAAACCATTCAATGAACACATACACTTGGGGTTCAGAGAAATTTGGACCCAGATCCAAAGCATTCCTTTTAACTTTGGCTTAGCAAACCCAAAATTGATATTTTGCCAAACTGAGTTTTTTTATTATTATTTTGTGGCACGAGCCAAATCAGTCAAATCAGTTCCAAATTCTATCAACTGAGAGTACCTCAACTGTTCACGACTGTGTGGTGCTATCACTGGTAAGTATCCTACCTCCCAGGCTCATCATTCTGCGGTTTCAGATACGCCCCAGAGATGCTCCCTAGTCAACAGGCCAAAGGAGCAAGCCAGGGGGAAAGTTCAAAAGCAATTCCCCATTGCCATAAATTGTGTAGTTGAGATCCTCATCTTTGGAAGCCTTTGTAGACTCTTACAGGAGTCAGCCTGCCCACAGTACAGGGGCCAGGCCTGATTTTTTCCAGTTACAAGCAAAGGCTGTAATCAACTGTGCACTCAGCTCATGCTTACTTTAAGCATGTGCACAACCTTCACTAAATAAGTTGGCATAAGTTAATTTTAAGATCAATCTTAAAAGCGTTTCTGAGATAGGCCCTAACTAAGTGATATATTGAATCACAGTGGGCATGTCTGCACAAGATGCTTAACTGCACAGTAGCACACTTTACTGCACAGTAAGCATGTGCGTCTACACGTGTGCATGTTTACTGAGAAGGAAAAACCCCTAATTGTGAGTAAATTTGATACCTGCAAATGCTCAGCATCTCCCCTACCCCCTGCCGTCGACAAATCCACCGCTAGCTTCCTTGCATCCAGGGGCAGGGCCCCGCACAAGCTGTTTTGCTCTGGGCCCCACCCCCTAGTCAGGTTGTTTCTGCTTGCCACTAGGGGACCAGCCTCTGACTAGCTCCAGGGCCCCAGGCTGGGAGCCTCTCCTGCTCCGGGGCTGGGCTGCCTCTATGGCAGACCCTGCCTCAGGCCTTTAAAAGCCTGTGGATATTTTGAGCACTGGAGCACATCAGCAGGCAGCCTGAGGGCACTCCAGGCCCTGTGTGCCCCTGGCCAGGCCACAGGCTAGCCTTACCAGCCTGCCTGCACCCCAGTGCTGCCTGTGCACATGTGCCAGACCTGTGCTGTTCAGGGTCACTGCCACCCACAGCCAGGGCCCTGTGGATGCATCAGCTGTGCCAGAGGAGGACCCTGGGTAGGACCCTCCTCCTGGATCACCTGGTCATGGTGTCAGAGGACTGGCTGGCAGACAATCAGGCCTGGTGGGTGGAGAATGTGGCCCTCCAGAACAGGTGGGTAGAGGATGTGGTCTGTAAAGTTGCACAGGACCAGCGTGAGAATTTGCAGGACTGGGCAGACTGAGTTTTGGGCATTCCTTGGCACGTGAGCTCCTGGCTCCGGAGTGCAAGTGGGTGAAGGTACTGCAGGAACAGACTGCAATCCTGGGCAGGGCAAGGCAGGGTGGGCCATGGATGATGATCACCAGGTGCTGGACAACATTCTGGCCCTGGTGGTCACCTTCATGCCACCTGCTGCCCAGCCCCCAACCCCAGCCCTGCCTGCCCCCTGGCAGCCACCCACTGCCCAACAGCAGGCCCCTGCCTGTGCCTGGGAGAAAGTCCTGTACTGCCTGTACAGCAGCCAAAAGCACCAGGCCCTTCATCTTCCCAGGGTCCCACACCACACAGCACCACCTGGGCCCAGCCCCACTACTCACAGTACCTCCACATGGGTGTGGAGCCAGAGCTTCCTTCAGTGGGGCCAGGACTACATTCCAGCCCTGCTGGCCCTGAACACTGGCTACCAGAGGGGGAGCTGCCCATGCCAAGGGAGCACTAACCTCCATCACCCCTGGGTGAGCCCTCTGCCTGCCGCACTTGCCACAGCCTGTGCACCCACAAGGTAGGCCCAGAGGCCAAGGTGCTGGCCACCTGTCCCCAGGCTCTGCCTGCTATGCACCTCCACCCCACAGCCCCCTATCCTGGGATGGCACACAAAGGACATTGTGCAGAGTTTTCATGAGGAAGAAGTTTTTTTACTGTTGGTGGGAGGGTGGATGGTGGAGGGACTCTGTTTGTTGGGGAGGGAGGGGGGGGGGCTCTGGTTGATGTGATGGAAGTAAAACCTTGTTCTTCTGAGATGTATCTGCAGTGAACATGGATGACCAGGGTCGATGAGGAATCTGTGAGCAGCGATGCAAGTGTGCTAGAGTAGGGAGTGCTGGAGGAGGTGGTCAGGATGGCAGCCTCCCCACTGTGTATACTGAGCAGGTGCAATATCAACTAGAAAAGCTAGACATTTATAAGTCAGCAGAACTGGATGGACTTAATCTGAGAGTGCTGAAGGAGCTGGCTGAGGTCATTGCAGACCCCCTGGCAAAGCTCTTTCAGAATTCGTGGCACACAGGGGAAATCCCTGAGGATTGGAAGAGGGCCAATATTGTGCTCATCTTCAAGAAGGGGAAGAGGGAGAACTTGGGCAACTATAGGCCAATTAGCCTAAACTTTATCCTGGGAAAATCATGGAAAAACTCATTCAAGAATCTATGTGTGATACGCTTGCGGAAAATAAAATTCTGGATGACTGCCAGCATGGCTTTGTCGCGGGTAGGTCTTGTCTTACCATCGTCATCTCCTCTCCTTCTATGACCAGGTCACTCACCACCTGGACGTGGGAGACGAGGTAGATGTTAGATACCTAGACTTCCAAAAAGCTTTTGACCTAGAATCTCACAATATCCTTGTGGGAAAACTGGAAGATTTGGGCTCAGTTGCTCGACTGTTCAGTGGGTGGGAAACTGGCTACAGGGTAGGACCCAGAGAGTTCTCATGAATGTGTGGCCCTGGCGCAAAGTGGCCAGTGGTGTCCCTCAGGGTCCCATACTTAGACCAGTAATTTTCAATATCTTTATCAATGATTTGGATGGGGAAGTGAAAAGCTCGCTGGCCAAGTTCATGGATGACACCAAGTTATGGGGCAGTGTGGTCACATCAGAAGATAGGTTGCAGATACAGGCAGACCTGGACAGGCTTGAGAGTTGGGCAGACAGGAACCAGATGAAGTTTAACACTTCCAAGTGTAAGGTGCTTCATCTGGGGGCAAATAACCCTCAACATACATACAGGCTCAGAGGTGACAGCTTGACTTGTACCACGGCCAAAAGGGATCTAGGGGTAATGATTGACTATCACATGAATATAAGCTGTCAGCGCGAGGTGGTGACTAGCAAGGAAAATAACATGCTGGCATGCATCAACTGATGCATCTCATGTAAAACTAAGGAAATGATACTCAGCACTGGTGAGACCACAGTTGGAGTACTGTGTCCAGTTCTGGGCGCTGCACTTCAATGAGGATGTGAAAAAACTTGAGAGGGTCCAGAAAAGAGCCACCCATATGATCAGGGACTTGCAAGACAAGCCATATGAGGAAAGGCTAAGGGACCTGGGCCTCTTTAGTCTAGAGAAGAGAAGGTTGAGAGGGAGCTTGATAGCGGCTTACGGCTATATCAGAGGAGTGCATCAGGAGCTCAGACAACAGCTGTTCACTAGGGCATGCCTAGGGAAGACTAGGACAAATAGATACAAACTCCTGGAAGGCCACTTCAGGCTTAATACCAGGAAAAACTCCTTCACAGTCAGGGTATCCAGACTGTGGAATAAACTCCCTCCAGAGGTGGTGCAGTCACCTACCCTGGAGGTTTTCAAGAGGAGACTGGACAGTCACCTTGCGTGGGTCACTTGACCCCAGTTGGCCTCCTGCATAGAGCAGGGGGCCTGGACCCGATGATCTGCAAGGTCCCTTCCAGCCCTTAACAATCAAAGAATCTATGAATAAGATGAACAACATTTTTGGCACTAAAATGATACATTTTAAAACTAAGCATTAAAAAAGATAACTATCAAAGTAAGAAACCTGAGCAGAAAAATGACTGTCTGATTATGAATTGCACTAGGTATGCAAAACATGTTAGTATCAACTACATAAATGATATTGTTAATCAGTTTGTTCCAGTTTGCCCATTACTTGTTACTCTAACACAGGGACTCTATTACTACATATCTCTTGATGCTTTCATTCTGGTCAGCCATATTTCTGGTATTTGTTTTTGCAATCAGAGTGATGAAATACATTTACTGGCTGGTCACAAGAAATGTAAACAGGTATGTGGCTTTGTTTAATTTCAGCAAATCAAGTTATTTTCTTGACATTGTAATAATAGGAATTTGGAGAATATTTCCCTGAAAAACCTCTGGTATGTGTTCTCTGATGGCAGTCCAAAGCCATTTCTATTTGGGATAATCCCCCAAAATATGAAAATATCTTTCTATACCATAGTATCTCTGATATGAATTGTGTGTATTTTGTTTTGCAAGAGTACAATATAGACATGAGTAATCACAATTTTCCACTAATGTTCCTACCATACGCAGGAACTTGTAAAGGAACTACTTGTGAAGCCTAGCAGGATCTCTTTCCACTACTCTGGAGATAGATCTTAATTGTTTTGGCATTTATGTTCCACATATCATGGTTTGCTAGTCACAGCAAACAAAACCCTCTGCTTTATTAAACTGAAAGAGGCCTTCATCATTCTAATGCCTCTTAACATGGAAAAAGCAGCACTAGTATAGCCTAAGGAATAAACTTATAACAGTATATTTAAACAAAAGCAAACACCTGCATGAAAGCACCTATTTCAGTTTAAGATTTTTTTCCCCATTTATTTTGTATCTACCGGGAACACCATATTTATTCAAATATAAAATGGGATTGTTTTCCCCAAGTCAGCATGGGGAAAAAGCTTCTTGTCTTACATTTGCATACCAGAGCCACATCTACACAAGACATTTATAGTGCAGTTGACTAATTAAGTGTGCAGTCAAAATCCTGGCATTTACAAGTGCACCCCCCCATGAGGGCAAACAAAACAAAAAAAAAATCTCTGCAGCAGGATAGTACTTGTAAATACATATACCACCCTGATATTTTGGATATTTTGTGTGTGCAGCAGCACACTTACAGATGCTGCTCTGGTTAGATGGAGCACAGGGTGCTTCAGAGTGGAGCTAGTTGGCAGGCAGTCCCCACACTGAAGCACTGCCTTGCCCCAGCCAACTGTTCCATAGTATGTAGAGCCTGGTCAAAGCAGCCTGAACTACCAGAAGACCTGGGGGGTCAGCCTGCCAGCCTAAAGCTGCTTAACCAGGCTTCATGTGCTGTGCATGAATAAGCTCTGAAGCAATATGCTTTGGAGTCTTTTGCTTCTGGGTGCATGTTCTAACGGGGCACCTTGAAGCAAAAAAAACTTTGGAACATATTGCTCTGGAATTTATTCATCCACATTAATTGTACGTGTAGATATGCCCAAGGAAACCATATTGAATATACTGTCTACTATTAAACAGCTACCAACAGCAGCTTGTGCCCAGGAATGGAAACCAACTATAAAGATGATTAGCCACAGGCAACACTAAGCATGACTATAAGATGCATGGTTCATAGTAAGCAAACATGTGGATAGGGACCTTTTTTGGTGGTGGGGGGGGGAGCAGATAAGACAGGGGCCTTTACTTGTGCCCCCAGGAGGAAACTGGCACTAGGCCTAGAGGTACTGCAGTACCAGGCCAGCATCCAGAAGGGCTAGAGCCAGCCCTGACACCTTTTCCTTGGTGCCAAAAATGCTTGATGTTAGCCAAAAGGTTGAGAAGCTGAGGAGAACCTACCACCACAATAGGCTAAAGTAGCCCATCTCAGTAAGATGAGGTAAGGTTCATTGTGTGCAGTCCCCATCAATGCCAAATGTAATGGTTCACCTTTTCAAGTCAAGGTGAACCACTACATTTCAACTTCCTCTTCACTCTCACAGCTGAGCTGCATCTTTCTTTCCCATGTCCAGTTATTTCTGTTTCTTCACCAGTCTTAAACGTCTGGCAAATGTCACCAGACGGGGCTGGGACAGTTCACCCAGAATCCCTCTGTTGCCTCCTCCCCCATCTGTTAAGTATAATTAGTGTGGCTCCATCCTCCATTACATGGAGCCAAACTAGACTGCCCTGTGCCTCATCTGCATATAAAAATGTTGCAGGAGCCCAGGACTCATGACAAGAACACCTGGTTCCAGTCATGAGTGGGAGTTAATTTGCATATGGATCTTTTGTGGGGTACCCAACACAGTAAACTGTATAGTAAATTGTGAGCCTTATGGCTTTGAGCTAATATCATGCATAGTTTGTACAATATATGCATATAAGTATAAAAGTACTTCTTGAAAAGTGTGTTTATGGAGTACCTGTGCTAAAACTTACAACAGTTTAAAAAAAGATAAAATGCATCAACTTTGGATGAACTAGGTATATGGGTACCTGTGGTAAATTTGCACATCTGAAAATTACTATAGGCATTTTTATTTCAAAGTCAGTAGGCGCATCTACACGAGATGCTTACTGCACAGTTGATTAATTAACTAGACCCCTTGCCAGGCAGAGCTGCTCTGACCCAGTTAAATGTGCTGTGGTCCAATCACATGTGCAGATACACACCCAGAAGCATCCTGGGAGTAATAAACTGCAGAGCAGTAAGCTGTGCAGTTTATTGCTGCCCCCTAAGGGCCCATGTAGATGTGCCTAGTATCTTCAAATGTTCCCCACAGTTCCATTTGTTCAGGAACAGCAAGATGCGACAGCAAGGGGGGAGGGTCTGCACAGGGATGAAGTTGGAAACGTAGGAAGCAAAGAGGTTACCTCATCACCCTACATTTAATTTTACCTGCTGCAGCAGTGGGAGGGGGACAATTTCAAGACAAACCTTTAATAATGAGATTCATAGACTGTAAGGCCAGAAGGGACCTCAGAAAATCATCGGGTCTAGCCCCCTGCAGGAAAGATAACTGGGGTTCAGGTGACCCCAGCAAGGTGACTGTCTAGTCTCTTCTTGAAGATTTCCAAAGTAGGTGATTGCATCACCTCTGGAGGGAGCTTATTCCACAGTCTGAAGAGCCTGATGGTGAGAAAGTTTTTCCTAATGTTTAGCCTGAATCAATCTTCCAGGAGTTTGTGGCCATTGCTCCTGGTTTTCCCCTTGGGTGCCCTGGTAAACAGTTGCTCCCCAAGCCTTTGATATACTCCCTTAGTGTAGGGGTAAGCTGCTACCTGGTCCCCTTTCAGCTTGAGGAAAAGAAGGCTGAGGAGTCCCAGATCCCTCAGCCTTTCCTTGTACGGCTTGCCTTTTAAGACTCTGATCATATGGGTGGTTCTTCTTCTTCTCTCAAGGCTGTCTACATCCTTGTTAAAGTGTGGTGCCCAGAACTGGATGCAGCACTCCAGCTGCGGTCTCACCAGTGCTGAGTAGAGCAAAAGAATTGCCTCCTTGGCTTTGCCAGAGATGCATCAATTGATGCATGCCAGAGTATCATTTTGCCCTACTACCTACAGCATTGCACTGCTGGCTGATATTCATACCGTGATCTATTATTACTTCATTCGTGGTACTAGTTAGTTTGGTGCCACCAAACTCAGTTCTGGAAAATTATAACAAAATTATAAGTTTTCCAGACATAGAATCTAATTATTCAGGTATGATCTTATAGGTCAGCACTGTCTTGTTTTTGAGTAAACATGGCAGGTAAAAATTAAACTGCTCAATTTTTGCATTTTCTCTTTTATCTATGTCATAAAAATATAAAATATAAAAGTGGTTTTAAATTTCACCGGTGCACCTTTCCTTACTAGGTAACCACCAGTAATATAACTAGAGGTGGGATAGTGGGACACCAACTTAGAGGGGCTGCAAAGCTAGTGGTAACTGCTGTGGTCACCATGCTAACCACTGCTGCCACAAAAAATATTTGTTACACTACTGGTGACCATCTTGAAATAATGATATTGCTAGACATCTTACAAACAACTAGACAGAAAGAGACCTTGCCCAAACAGTGTATTGTATGAGATGATGAGTGAAATATGAATGGTGAGGAGATGGTAACGAAGAGGAACAGGATGAAGCGATCTTCTGGGTCACTGAGTTCAGTCCCCTCTAACCTCAGACAATTAAGTAATACCCTTTGGGACAAAAATGTATACAAGAATATTTGTACCAGCCCCTTCCTCACATCAGGACCACATGGCACCCCAGGAAACTCAGGTTCATTACCACAAGAGAAAGATTATACTATGCAACTGTGACAGAGAGCCAGAGGGATATTAAGACCCTACCGGGAGAGGTTGCCCAACTCAGGCAAGAATTAGTGGTGGTCTGCATGCAGAGAGGGGTGCTGCAGGCTAAGAGCATCAGCCAGGAGCAACAGCTTATCATGCTCCAGCTGACCAAAAAAGAACCAGGGACTCAGTGAATGACTGAGACAGGAGCAGCAGTAGTCAAATGTTGACTACTTACTATCCAGAAGCACGTCTACACAAGAATTTTACTGTAGAGCAGCCTAATTAGCTCTACAGTAAGTGTCACAGTGTCTACATATGCAGCCCTATTAGGCTGCAGCAAACTAATAAACAGCACAGTGGGATAGTATTTGTAAACACAGTAATATTCTATGGCTGTGATATTTAGTGTGCTGCTGTACACATGTAGATGCTGATGGAACTGGCTGGGGTAAGGGTAATTCAGTGTGGTAGCTGCCTGCCAGCCAGCTCTGCACAGGAGCACCCTCATGCTCCAGCCAGCCCCTCCACAGCACATTGAGCTGGGCTGGAGCAGCCCTGGACTGGCAGGTTGACCCCCTAGGCCTCCTGCCAGCTGGGGCTGCTCCACAGTACACTGCCATAGGATAGTCCTAGGTACACATGTAAACATGGTGCCTGGGAGCAATAAACTTCATTGTGAACTGAGCTGGAGTTCATTGCTTCATATTAAGAGCACATGGAGATGCACCCAGAGAGTCATGGCCAAGAAGAGGAGCATCTCATGTGGGAGGCTGTGAACAAACAAGAAATGGGGAATCAGGTGAAGGGGCTGGAAGCAAAGCTCAGCAGATGTGGAAAAGCTCCTATGGAAACTGACAGTCATCAAAGAGACAGAAGAACAAATCCTGAAAGGGACTGAGGGAAAGAAAAATCATTGCCAGAGCTATACACCAGTGGCAGAACCACTAGGGGAGCTAGAGGTGAAGGCAGAGATTGCAGATGTAGGAAGGCAGGCCATTGAGATGGTACCCATGAAAGCAATGGCAAAAATCATAGGCACTACAGAGAGCCAGCCTCAGTCACTGTCATCTCAAGACAGACAGCAGATCATAGAGGGGATGGGCATAGCTCCAACAGGCAGCCATGGTAATGAGAGAGGCAGTAGTCTGGGAATTGCAAAGCCAGTGTGAGAACAGAAAGAGACTGACTCTCAGAGGTAGGACTGAGGTTGCGCCTAAAACTTTGCACTTTTAAGAGGAGGAGTGGAGCTCATGAGAAGATGGACAGCCCAGCCCCAGAGACCAGAGGTACGCCACCCAAAGAAAACAGGAATGGAGGGTCTAGATAAGGGGGTCATGGGGATGAGATAAGGCAGTGCCCATGGGTGAGAAAATGGATATCACCCAAGGGAAATGAACCCCCACTAGGAGCACAAATGGAATTGCAACAAAACCCCCAGTTTCTTTTTTTTTCTTTCTTTTGAAATGTATTCCCTCCCTTCCGCAACTATTTCTGACTTTCTCTCCTTCTTTATTCCCTATAGATAAGTATGACTAGGTTAAGACAGAGTGAGCTAAGGCATCCTGTAGCAAGTTTTTTTCCTTCTCTCTCCTTCTTTGATCCACTGATATATATATATATATATATATAGTATAATTATTATGTTTATATTGATTTTTACTGTGTGATGACTGTTTTACTGATTTTTACTGTTTTTTTCTATTGATACTATATAATTTAGGCCTGCATGTGTAAGTTAGCATAAGTAATGTCAAGTTATGTCAAGTTTCCATTTTGTATTTCAAGGCTCCATCTCATGTCTCCTGTCCTATATAATATGTTGTAACTGTGTGACTCATACCTACTCTTCCTATGTAAATTGGTTCCTGAATGAATGAGGGTGCTTGAGAGACAATGGCAGTAGGTCTAAAAATAGCTCCCTCTGAATCACCAAATCATCAACTCGATGACCCAACCATCACCCTGCATTGACCCTCCCTGGCTCAAGATTTGGAAGACAAGACTGCTGCAGAAACCAGCCAATTCACCATTACAGACATCTGAAACTGCATGTCCTAGCTTGGATTGCACATGCTTAGTACACCAGGGGCTGACCCTTGACTGGGCATGCCCCTGCCACTAGGGTCATAGAAGGTCTGCCCTATAAAAGAAGGCAATGAAGACAGACCCAGTAGAACACCCTCTCCATCTGGACCAGCACTATACCACACCACCTATTCACCCAGAGGCCCTGCTGGCGACCCCCATCTGGACAACACCTTGCTGGAGAAGACCTTGACTATCCATTGAGGATCAACTCAGAGCCCAGGATAGGTAGCTATCACCCACCTTCCTTCCCCAAGCAAAGGACCTGGATCTGCCCCTACACACCTTGACTTCAATCCTTCCACCAAGCGTTTTTCTCTCCTGCTACCATTGTATGGGTGTGTATATGACTGCTTGTGTGTGTGTAGGAACCAATAACTTCAGGGGTCTGTGTAGTGTGTTGTCTGTTTAATAAACCTGTCATTTTGAAATCCCGAGTTGGGTTTTTGACCTCCCAGCCCTCCTCCTTGATTTCCCGGCTATCTCCCAGATTTCTGTCTCAGTTTCCAGCCCCCACCACCCCAATCTCCCAGCTTTCTGCCTTAGTTTCCTGGCTATCTCCTCCTTGCCATCAGGCTTTTTCCTTTGCTTCCACATGGCACTAGGTAACCCCGAGTAACCCTGGGGCACATTAACTCTAAGTAACCCCAAGCCCCAGCAACCTTGAGTAATCCTGGGGCCACTTGACCTTAAGTAACTCCATCTTTCCCTCCAATCTGCTGGTTCTAATCCCGGTCCTGGCAACTTTCACTGTCTTATTTTTCCCTCTCTCATCTTAACCCCCATCCATCTCCCTCCTTCCCCTCCTTCTGGAAATCTTTCACCCTTGATTCCCCATCCTATAGTCACCAAGCACCCTAGGTACACCAAGTACCCCAAACACACACATACACACCACACCACCCAAGTCAGGAACTCACCTGTGTATATGTGTAGGCGTGTGGTGTATGTGTGAACTGGCAAATATATATCATTGTGTGCATGGCATATGAATTAGTGATCTGTGTACGTGCATTGAGTGTGTAGGTACTGACAACTGATTTTTATCTAATTTTCAGTGTGTATAGTGTGTATGTGCTTGAACTGGTGATAGGTGTGCATGTGTCTAGGCTGGTAATTCTGGATGTGTGTGTGACTGAGTTGGTTGGGGAGGTGTATACACCATGTGTGTATACATGTACAATTGTCACACCCTCCCATCTAACAGTGCAATTTTGAGAACCCGAGAGTTGGCCTGGCCCCACAAGGCAACAGAATCAGGACTTCCATGCGAGGATATAAATAACTCATCTTTTTGGGAGTATCCATATGGTGGCAAGGCCACAATAAGGTTTGTCAAGCTTGCCTGGTAGTGGGAAGATTGCCAAAAAATCTGAGAAGCTTTGTTAGTAATGACAACCAAAGAGAGACTGGAACAAGGATTAAGGGGGTGGTGGTGGTAAAGACATCCACTGTACCTATACATGAGATAGAAGCCTCCAGAGCAGCACCATTGGAAGAAGGGGTGACAGTCATGGAGAACCAGCCTCAGCAGCTGAGATGGCAGGGGAATCAGTAGGGTAAGGAGGATATGGCAGAAGCAAGGGCAACTACCTGTAGTGATGATGACATCAGAAAGGCAAATAGAATGGACACAGGGGTGATGAAAAAGGCACCTGAAAAAAGGGACATTGCAGATGACTAAGAAACACTTCTAGCTCAGGGGTCTGAGAAACAGTCTAATTCTGATTCTAAAGGCAAGAAGCTGAGAGCTAGGATCAGGGAAGTCCTGAGAGACAGAAAACGTGGGAGAGTTACCTTTGTAAAACTGTTCTCAGATGTTGGTGGGAGACCCAGTAGCTATGGGGTAGCTGAGTTCAAGGATGAGGACTGTACAAAGAGGGCACTTAAGGTTATAAAACAAATTAACCTCCAACAAAAGGCTCTGAACTTTAAAGAGGCCCAACTGGCCAAAGCTTTTATAAAAAACCATGGTCGGCCAGGAAGCCTGACAGGGTGGCTGGGATGCAGAAGTTATTATGTGGTAGTCTGAAGACGTGAGTTATCTCTTCCCTATATGGTAGTAACTGAAAGACAGTCAAAATGAAGTTTACAGTTCTGAAGTTTACCTTGACTTTGAGGTCATCTGGAGGATGTTAAAAAAATATTTAAGACAATGGGAACAGTGAAGTGAGTAGATGTGCATCCAAAGAAACAAAGAAGGCAAGAGCCAAGATTGAGAAATGGTCATGTGTGAACACCCTAGCAAGGCCATGCATGTTGCATCTATGTTCAACAAATGATTTCTGCCCAAGACCCATGTGAACAAGGTGAGACATCTGGATAGGTTCCAGGGCAAATCTTGGAGTACTGCAGCAGCCCCATGTCTTAAGGGGTACAAGAGTGGGACTGAGATTGGCATATCCTCCAGTGTTCATGCCCGGGGGGCACCTAAGTTTGGCTGGAACATGGGGGTAAAGGCAATAAAGAAAGAATGGTTTGAAGGGAAGGACAGTGTGAAGGCTATGACAACACAGGAAGCCAATTTGAAAAAAATACCCGAGGAAGAACAAGATAAATCATTTGGGAACGTACAGACTCATGGAAGCCAAACAAGTGACCTGACAACCTGGGCCTGGTATGTCAGTGCAAGAGATGAGGGACCACGAGGGGCTTAACTTCCCCAACTGTGAGTTCTAAGAAGGAGGGTGGGTGTGTAACAGGGAGCTGTCCCAGGTGTAACTAGCACAATGTGGCCAGTGATTGTCAGGCCTGGGGCAGAAGTAGTGGGTCAGGTAACCCAGAGGCATGCATGTAAGTCCAGGGCCTAAGAAAGAGGGGCAGTCTGGCCCTGCAGGAAGCAGAGCTCTCAGAAGGAGTGGACCTAATTGGACAAGGAAGAATGACCCCAGACTGCGGGAAGCTGCGGGAATCCCCTGCACTGCCAGGCAGGCAAAGATAAATATTTTGGGGTTAGTTTTGCTATGGTGTGGTGTTCACCCAGGATGGAGAACCTTTTGTTTGAGAGCATATGGTCATATTTTTCCATTCGTATTTACATACAGGAGTGTTGGATTGTGAATTTAGGGGAGGAGAAGACCACTGAGAAGGGTGCCAAGAGCACCCTAGGTCCAAGATATTTCACTGCTATTAGCAGAAAGACTGTCTGTAGTATCAGACAGTAAAGACTGGGGGTGCAAGCCCAAAGCCCACCTTAGGCAGAGGGGCCTAGCCAGAGAAAAGTGGGCCCAGGCCAAACAGCCTCAGCCCAGACAAGAGCCTAACATCCCACCCCCACCCCCCCCGCCCTCTGGAGGCAACCTCCCTGTCCAATCATAACATCAAGGCATGGCAGGAAAGACAACAGGGTGATTCTCTGAGAGGCCAGAGGAGGAAAACAAGTTGCAGCCAGCAGTAAGTTTGAGCGGGGGGAGGGGTATTTAGCTCCCCTCCCTGGCCCCAGACCCCAGCCAGGGTTTGCCTGCGGGGGGCAATCCCAGCCCCATAGACCAGGCTGCACCCCAGCCAGGTTGGCTCTCCTCCACTGCCCCTCACTGTTCCAGCTAGGTAGCAGAGGGGCAGGGCCAGCCTTGCTCTCCAGAACAGACAGCCCAGCCCAGGGCTGCAAAGCATGCTGAGATGTGGGGGGAATCTGATTTAAGTTAAACCAGGAAGAGGTCTGAGACAGAAGTTTCATAAACCAGTTTGACCTGATCAGTTAAGTCTGATACTACATTCAACCAAGTTTATCTTAAACCAATTTCAGTTATTTTGAAACTGGTTTATGTGCATGGAGCTCCTGTTCTGTTACAGGTTTAAACCAGTTTCTGATCACTTAAACTGGTTTGTGTATAACTCCTGTCCCTAGCCCTGTTGTGTTACAGATATGAACCAGCGTTCTGATCACTTATACCAGTTTGTGTGTAATTTCTGTCCCTAGCGTGGCTGCCCAGAAGAGCTGGCTAGCCTTGCACTAGCAAGAAGATAGGGTGCTTTCCACCCACTGCAACATTCTGGCAATTCTGCATCAGCCAAAAT
>NW_017729032.1:245268548-245270384 GCF_001723915.1 Gavialis gangeticus
GATCACTTATACCAGTTTGTGTGTAATTTCTGTCCCTAGCGTGGCTGCCCAGAAGAGCTGGCTAGCCTTGCACTAGCAAGAAGATAGGGTGCTTTCCACCCACTGCAACATTCTGGCAATTCTGCATCAGCCAAAATTGCTACTGAAAATGCTCTCTCATGCTGAGAGAATTTGTGCACTCTGTCTCTTCAGGGTGGCTAATGATGATTGCTATAACCTTTGATACAGATTTTTGAAACATTCCATCCCTTGCAATAACGAGGAAATGCTTTGATAGTGACCTTTGCTCTATTTCATCAATGAGGAGCCTGGTGGAATCTGTCTTGCTGCAGTTTGCCTTCATTGCGTCAAAGCTGCAAAGATGTTTACCTGCTTTATTCACCTGTAGTGCACCTATTGACAAACCATTGCACACAAACCACTGATTATTTGTATGTTCTGTTGACAACTTACCTCATCCTAATTGGAAACCACTTAGGCTGAAAATACAAAAAGCTCAGAAATAAATTTCCAGAGACTCAAGAAGAGAATCCAGGTCTCCTATCCATGTGCTCAGCCCTACACTCCAGCTACTCCTTTGGAGTTTTAGAAGACTGAATTACAAGACTTCTGTTCTACAAGCAAGAGTGTAGCTGATTCTATGATCAAAAAACTTTTCCCCTTATCTTTTCAGGATAGGAAAATGGAATGAAAATCCTAGCTTTAAAAAAGAGCTTCAAATGTTACAAAGTTATGAAGTTCAGAGTTTCAATTCTGAATTTTTCGTCACATAAGAAGTTTCTGGATGTCCTGACCTCAGAGTTTGGGTTCATACTTATACCCACCATCCTATCTCAGCCTGTATCACATTTCCCTTTCTGTATGCAGAACAGTTGTTGCAGAGTAAATGTATTCCCTTAGAAAAGCTGGTGTTAAGCAAGTGGCAAACAGGAAAATGTACTGTCAAAGCAAAAGCAGGTAAATGTGAAGCTGCTCCTATTCTCCCAACAGTGTTAACAGAGCTGTAAGCTAAACCCTTTTGTTTGTTTTCCTGGTTTCCTAGCTTGACTGCTTTTGTAGAGTCAGTTGACCTCCTAGTGTTCACATCCAATCTATAAACAGCTGGAGGATTTCACTCTGCTGGAAATGATACTTTGTATAAATGATGACAATTAGCTCAATATTTAACAGCTATATTAAAGGAGAGAAGAGCTGTCCTGTGTGCCACTGAATCATACAAGCTAAATTCCAGATGCAGGCCTCGGCAAAGTTTGTTGAGATGTGTATAGGCCTATATATTTTGATTTATATGTAGATTTATATTTCACATTTCAAGTAACTCTGGAAATCTTAGGTAAAGTTGCTATTGGCGTATGCTGTTCAGAGCCGTTAAATTCAGCTTTCCAAAACACTCTTACAGCTATTTTTATATTAAATGGTCTGAGCAATTGTAACTGGTACTGCCTCTGCTATTAATTAGGAGGTGCCAGTCATTGATCTATAATTAAGAGTGAATTTTGTCTGCTAATTCATTGGAATTAAAATCAATTGAATAAAGGCATAATAAAGATACTTCAAAATGTCCATAGTTAAACTCATTGACATTTTGTTCATAGGCTACTTTAGAAGTAATTAGGTTGTAATTAAGTGATGCTGTGGATAACAGCATTTAATTGTGATTATTATGACATATCAATGGGATCACATGAACAGTTTAGGCATTGACCAGGTATACAAAAATTGGTAGAGGTACTTTTGAGGAGCTTTGGCTCAGTCAATAGTTTTTTGGGGGGGGCATTTAAAGTTATTTTATTAGGATTAAATATTTTTTATTTGTTGTTCCCCCTAATTAAAATG
>NW_017729032.1:245270395-245271610 GCF_001723915.1 Gavialis gangeticus
GATCACATGAACAGTTTAGGCATTGACCAGGTATACAAAAATTGGTAGAGGTACTTTTGAGGAGCTTTGGCTCAGTCAATAGTTTTTTTGGGGGGGCAGTTAAAGTTATTTTATTAGGATTAAATATTTTTTATTTGTTGTTCCCCCTAATTAAAATGTGTTCTTCAGTTAAGCCTGGAACGTAAAGCCTTTGCCTTCCAAGTTATTCACAGAGTAGCCTTCTGTAATATTGCCAATATCACTCATTACTCCAAGTAGGACTGAGGTTTTGGGGAGCCCTCAGCCCAGTCTGCATTTGCCTGTTGTTTGCCTTGCTCTTCTCTGCATCCTGACAGCATAAGGAACTCCTATTTTCTCTGAAACTAGCTTTTCTTGACTGCCAGTCAGACAGAATAATTTGAGCATGTCTATGCATATGTTGTGCCTAATATAGCAGGAGGCAGAACTTGACTGAAGTCTTTGGACATTACCATAATGCAAACAACAGTGATGACTGTGACAAGGTTTTGTAGCAGCAGGTCAGATCAACCCAGCTCAGGTCTGAGGTGGCTAGTGCTTCCAACTTGGCTGTATGCCACTGCTGTGGCATAGTGCAGGTAAAGACCCCCCACAAGTAGGATGTAATGACTTATAGATTGGATCCAGCCTGCAGGCCTTATCATATTATCCTTTTCACAAATAAACTGTTGTTTTTAGCCTTGATTGACTACACCATCATCATTTATTTGTTCAGAGAGGATGATACATTCTGTATGCAACAAACACCAGGTGGTCCTCATTTTTCCAGGCTGGCAAGAGCTTCTGCTTCATTTGTTCATGGCATCATAGTTTTCTTTGGCACAGGGACCTTCCATGAGCCAGTCTGAATAGTGGATAAAGTTGTGATTTTTTTAGAGTATCTTCTAGCATTGGGAAGTGCTGGCTTTCCAAATGAACGCATTCAAGTAGCTTTACCTGGTGTTCTAAGGAGCCTGAGAGAAGTAGACCAATAAGGGAAAGATTTTCATAGTTTCATAGTTTCATAGATTTAGGGTCGGAAGGGACCTAGTAGATCTTCTAGCCCGACCCCCTGCCAGGGCGGGAGAACAACAAAACCCCAAAACAAGAAACGGGACTCAAATGAGTCCAGCCAGGTAGGCATCCAGCCTCTTCTTAAAGACCCCCAGGGTAGGGGCCAGCACCACTTCCCTTGGAAGTTGGTTCCAGCTCCTAGCC
>NW_017729032.1:245272357-245276758 GCF_001723915.1 Gavialis gangeticus
GAAAATTCCCTGTCCAGCTCCTCCTCTTGGTTGGGGGGTCTGTAGTAGACCCCCACCATCAAATCCCTCTCCCCCTGCCCCCCCCTGAATCTTGACCCAGAGCACTTCAGCTTGCCCTTCCTTAGATTTTGATCCCATCTAAGTCAATGGCAAAATTCCTGTTTTCTTCACTAAGGCTAGGACTTTATCAAAAGAGCCTGAGAGCACAGTAGAAGTGAGGATGTCTTGTGGATCATTAGAAATAACTTGGTTATGGTTCTTATTTATTGTCAAATAATGTGTATATAGACAAGTGGTGACATCTTAGTCAGGGGGGGCATGTGCCCCCCTGCAACCAGTCCTGCCAACCAGGGGGGTTCCCCCCTGCATCCAATTCCACCAACGGGGGGGGGATCCCACCATGGCCAATCCTGCCTACTGGGGGGGGTGTCCCCCTTGGACAATCCTGTGACAACCAATCCCTGCAGCCACTTCCAGGAGTGAATACAGCTGGTCAGGGGATGCGCCGGCACTTTCAGGGTGAACATACACCCGCTACGCATCACCATTGGATGTGTATTTTCTATGTGTAGCTATGTGTAGCTACGAAAAGGCTTTGTAAGCCCTGCAGATATTGAGAGTAAAAGTACAAGATGAATACCAATGACAGCAAATTTGATCACCAAGGAAACAAAGAGATACAAGCAACACTGCTTATTCTTAAATACACAGATGGAGTATATTATTGCACTTCTATAGCACTTCCACCTCAAGACACTCAAAAGAGTTTTATAAACATAATTGAATAAATTGTGGCAAGACGCATATGAAGGATATAATAATATTCCCATTTTACAGGTGGGACAAATAATTTGATATCTACTGAAATCAGTAGAGTTCTTTTAACTGAAATAAATGAGCTTTAAATTGTTCCCTAAATAACTTTTACACAATCACATAGCAAGTTAGAAATAAAGTACTTTTTTGTATCCTGATTTTTCTATCTTGACTCACCTAGATTCAGATGAAATGCATTAAAAAACTTTATTTCATCATTTAGTTCCACCAGCCATATGCAGATCCACTAAATATGAGTTTTGCCATGTATTGCTGCTCTGGGATGTACTTAATAGAACATGCTAATTTGTTCACCAGATTATTAAAGTAAATTTTGTCACATACTAAACTCTAGTAATGGTCATGGGAGTGGAATTCTCTTTCTTGGCATTCAGGAGGTGGTCAATGTATTAAAAAACAAACCCCTGCAACTATTTTCTTTTATTAAAATTAATTTAAAAAAACCTAGAAAGAGTTTTTGCTTGCTTTATTTCATCCACCACTCTTACAAAGTAACCCACATTCAAATGCTCAATAGGAAATCATAGTCTCAGTTACTAGACCCACAAACCAAAGTTATTTGGTTATCTGATATGAATCTTTTCTAAATTTAAAATATATGGGCTTTAGTAAACAGTAAGTGAAATCAAAGAAAGAGGAAGTAAATTAAAGAAGGTGTCATGTGTTAAGAAATTGGCATTTGGGGCTGGGGTGTGGAGGGTGCTGATCATACTTTCTGGGAGGTGGGAACAATAAGGGAAGGCACTTTTGGGACAGCTACTGTCCCTGCCCCAGAAAGGAAGCCCCAGCTCATGGGGATCCAATTCAGCCATCTACCTTTTTCCCTCCCCACCCATCTCCCTGCCTCAGCTCTCACTCCTGGACTCATCTGTGCCTTACAAACTGTCTAGCTAGCATGTTCTCTGTAGGCTGTTTGCATGGGGTTGCACTCCTGGGAAAGGGAAGCTCACACCCCTGAGGACAGGAGAAGAAGATGGCTTCAGGCCAGAACTGCTACCTGGGCAGTAGAGTTCAGGGGGCATAAAGTCTGTTCACACTGAACAGGAAGGGGATTGGGGAGGGACTTTGCATTCTGGAATGCTGGAGGACTGCAACTCGAGCAGATCATCTGTAGGGATTGGTCTGGGCTTTCCCAGACATATCCTGTTTTTGGGTCCTCCCAACTCTGTCCAGGTATTTTTTTTAAATATCTACAAATGTCTGGGAATTTGCTCTGCTCAGCATCAAAGTTTTTCCCAGCACTTCCTGGCCTGACCCAGTAAGGAGTTGCTTGGGGCTGTGGGAGTGGGGAAAAGGCGATTGGAGGCAGAGGCATTATGTGCATGGAGCTAGGTAGGGTGGTGGGAACAGCCCCCGCAGCTGAATACAGGTAAGTCTATGTGGAGGTGGGGTTAGAGGATCAGGACTTGAGGACTCTTCTATGGATGGTGTGTATGTATGTTGTGTGTGTGGACAGGAAAGGTGTGTGAGGGAGGCAAGTGCCTGCTGGAGCTGGGGGAAGGTGTCTGAGTGCTGGGGCTGCAGCAGAACAGAAGGTGTGGGGGGGTGCCTCCCTTTCCAGGGGGGGAAATGGGGCAGGGGCCCCTTGGGGGCAACGGGGAGCTGTGTGGCCCAGCTGGCAGCACTAGCACTGGTGCCTGTGTTTGCAGGGGTAGAGCAGCTCGGAGATGCTGCAGGCCTGGGGGGGAGCAGGAAGTTGTGGGTTGGGAGTGAGAGGCACTGGGGGGGGCAGGGGACTGTGGGTCAGGAGCATGGGGCACAGGCAGTACCAGTGGGCTGCAGGTCAGGAGTGAGCGGTATCAACAGGTATAGCATGAGGGTTGTGGGTTGGGAGTGAGGGGCACTAGCAGGGTTGGGGGGATGTGGCTTGGGATTGAGGAGCAGGACACAGGCATAACACTACCCCCCCCACAACTATCTTACACCCCCTCTCCCCAACAGGTGTCCTCTTTTTTTAAAACTGGAAATATGGTAACCCTAGCAGCAGCAGCATCCTGGCATGGTTGCCTAGTGACGCTTACTGTGCAATAGCTCTTTACTACTGCACAGTAGCACTGCATCATGGTTCATGCCCAGCGATACTACTGAGCAGCATTAATGCGCTACTGCACAGTAAGTGTCTTGTGTAGGCACCCAATGTGTAGACAGTCATAAACTGTGCTTCCCTGTGTGGAAATTAATCTGTTTTGTTCTATTAAACCTAAATGTAGTAAATGTTGTAAATCAAGGAGGTAGACATAGGAAAATTGTTAGTCCTGAAAAATTACAGTAGCATTTGCTTCTGTGTACAAAATATTGTATCCTCCATCTTTTTTAATTTACAAAGATCATTATGAACTCTATAGGAAATAATTATGTTAAGTGATTGTTTCCTTCCCCCTCTCCCTCCCCAAACTTCGATGAAAGCAGTGAAAAAACAAAACTCCTATATATACAGAGCTGCCAAGGTAGCAGCGATGGGTCAGCTTGCTTTGACTCCATCACTTTGCTTTAATATTGCTCGCTGTAGGAGGTGATGAAGTTTTGACTCACCACAACCAAACTGCTTGTACCTGGGAATGTGGCTCTGTTAAGTCTGCAGGCTTAAATTGATTTGGCACTGAGCCATGGAAAGAGGGTAGACCTGTTTCCTACAGCATTGCATCTTTTGTAATCATTTCCCCCTGTGTTAAGTGGGTGTAAATGAGTAACATAATAGTGAAATAATAGTATTTTACACCTAGTTTGGGCAAGTGCAAATGACTGCAAAGTGGGAGGTATTAGGGAATCAGACCCTTACATTCTCCTGCTAGCATTACCTACTGTGGGGCAAGGAAGCAAAACATGGTATAAACTACTGCAATTCTGGTACTATTTTACTTTCACTTTGTATATGTGTAAATGCCTACTTGTGGGGCACAGCAGTAGAGAATCTGGCCCAAAAGATTTAGGCCTATGTATGTTCTTTGTATTTATGTGATTGTGTAACTTCATTTGACTTCACTGAAGTCTCATTTGAGTAAAATGAACAGGATTTAGCTTTTACTCATGATCTACCTTTCCCTATTCCTTCAAGGAAGTTGTCAATCTCTTTCTGACTGATTCAATTTTCTCTGACTGGTTGTCATTGTTTCTCTAGTTTAAATCCAAATGTAAACCTTTAAACAGAATGAAAAAAAGAACCTAAGAAAAACCAACATCCGAGCAAAAGCAATGACTTCTCTGCTTCACCTGGATCCAGGTGCAGTGCGGATATTTTGAATGAAATAGGAAAAAAACAAAACAAAACAAAAAACCTTTGTTAGTGGCTCACTGCGGGGGTTTGGATAATAACAAACAACATCTCACAATTTGTATGCATCTTCTTCTGCTGATGGTTTTTGATAGATAAATTCAAGCACACCATGCCCTTGCCATGCAGAGGCACTAAGCCAAAGGGAAATATGAATAGCACGGGGTGTCTACACATCCCCACATTGCCAGAGGGATGTGCTATGTTGCTGTACATCACGTGACGGCAACATAGTGATCGTGTGAGTCTACATGTGATTGGCAGCTACTTCACCATACCAGTATGCTCCCCTG
>NW_017729032.1:245281758-245297273 GCF_001723915.1 Gavialis gangeticus
GTGATCATGTGAGTCTACATGTGATTGGCAGCTACTTCACCATACCAGTATGCTCCCCTGTTTTAGTGTGCTGCTACAACGAAGTGGTGGTGAAATCTAACTGTGCGTGCGCACACGGCACAGTACAAGCAGTTACTGTGCCATGCTTTAGTATTTCCAAAAGGAAGTATTAAAGCACGGTGCCATAGCAATGTTACTGTACAGTGATGTGTAGATGCACCCGCACTTAACTAGATAATGGCAACCCTGTCATATTTATTCATTCCATTTTGGAGTAGCAAAACATACTTTCTACTGTTTTAATAAGACTATCCAATTCAGAGACTCATGAGCAAAAGGACAAAAACTTTAATGCCAACATCTAACAAGTTGCATAAGCTAAGACACCTAACACTGAAGTACAGAAACAGAAGGAAAACTATGTGCCAGAAAATTATAACACAAAAAGATGAGGAAAAGAATACCCTATGGTTACCACCTCTATATTGCAAGTGAAGAAGAATGTTAGAGAGCTCTGTTTCCCAGTAGAAAGTAGCAGAAACTGGCAACCTGCCAATATAATACCTAGATTATTTGTACCAACTTCATATTTTATAATATGAGCCCCTGAGGATCTGTTTTACATGAGAGATAAAGACATCTAAACAGAGGATACTGGAAAAAAAGAGAGAGCTACAAACCCTTTTTTGTAGCATCCAATAATTTTGGATGTTAATTCTATATTCTTAAAGACATCTGAACCATTGCTGGCAGAAGTAAAACATACGCACTTAGAAAGTAACAGTGAAAAACACCAGTCAGCACACAGTCCAGGTGGTGGATCCATTTCTGCATAGAAATAAAACTCTGAAGAAAGGAGTGTTTTGAGAACAAAAAATGCTGGCATGATCACAAAGCAACTGGGGTCCAGAGATAGTAGTAACTAGCAACTGTCCAGTAAACCTCAAATCTGTCAGAAGAAATCAGCTGTTAAAACATGATCACATCTTCTTGGGACAATTATGTTGTGTGGACTATAAATATGGTTATTACCAAGCTATATCTTGTATATAAAACCTCTACAAAGACAGCACAGTAGCACACTGAAATTTCTGAATTGTCAATTTTTAAGTTTTATTTCTGTTTAGATTTATCATAATTTAGCTGCATCTTTAATGAGTTGTAGGAGGTAACAAAAGTGATCTAATAATATGCACAGCTTCTTATGCATAAGTTGGTAAAAATATTTTAGCCTGAGATATATGAAAGAGCATTTTCAGTCTTATAACTTTGGCATTTAAACCTTAACACTCAAGCTTACACACTGATTTAACTAAAACAACTGAAAAGATCATATAGGGAAAACATTCAGTAAAATGTTCATGAACATAAATTAGGCATAAATGATAGCAGATAAGTTCAAGAAACTTGGTATATAGTGGCAAATTGAATCAACATTTTATTTGGTCACTTAATCATGTGATTGGGATCAAAGAAATGTCATGTCCAATCCCCAAAATCACAGGTCTTGCTATACCAGATGTGCATGGCAGGATGCATGATTTTTGAGGTCAGGAATAAAATATCTTGGCCCTCAATCATGTGACTGCCAGCACAGGGAGCTCAGCATGGGGGAACCAGTTATTCTCCCCAATCTCAGGCTCTAGGACCTTAAACTCAGAATTCAGCTGCATATCCCAGGATCCAACTATGTGCTCACTTTTTAAAGGTTCTGGGGTGCCATGAGGGAGCTTCTTTATGTCAGGCTTTCTAGGCCTGAGTCTTTTAAAAGATTTGATGCAGCCCAGCAGCACTGCTGCCATTTGAACATGCTGGGTCTCCAGGAGCCAGAATTTTCCAGGGGTGTACATGCAGCTGAGCTGCACACACCACTCCTGGATGCCTATATGCCAAATGTTCAAAATTAAGCAAAAGACAAAATAGCCAAAAAGATGTTTTGCATTAATGTTCTTTACATATGCATGGACATGTACAAACAAATCAGGCTGTCTTGCAATGGCATCATTGATATCTGCATCCTGTTCTGCAGCTGCAGAATATTGTCTGAATAAAATCTGCTCGTACTGTGGCAATGACATGATCTGGGCCCAATACTTGCATCCTCTCTTTTCCACCCACTTGTATTTGGAGGAGAATGTATTAGTTTTGGACAATGGGCTTCGCTCCAAACTAATGACTGGAAATGAGCTCTCGAGATGCCAGAGAAGAATTTCTGATGAACCACAAGCATGCGCACATGCAAATGCTTTATCAGTGCTGTAGACCTCTGACACACTCCTCATTTTCTGAAACTACAAGAAAATCTCTCCATACACTTGAAACACTTCCAGTACTCCTTGGATGGGTCTTCTACCTCTTGAGTGTTCTTGCCGTGTATCACCCTTAATAGAGTTCTCATAATACCTTTCAAGCCCAGTATGTATTATGCAGAAGTCTGCTCCTGTCCTGAGTAGATTTGCCAAGGGATTTCCAAGGTCTCCAAGTATTTTAGTTCAAGAGGTCTTTCCTATGTCTTGTATCAAAGCGTGTACATAATTTCCAAGACAGCTTCTCCCAAACTGTTGATGGGAATTAGATATCAGCTGTCAGTTCAAAAGCATGTATTGTTGTTGTGCTTGTTATGCTGTCATTTGTTTTTGTTATTGCCAAAGGGACATGGTCTCAAAATCTGTTGAAGATTCATGGTCCTGCCAGCTACACATGCTGAGATTAGTTACTGAAAAATACTTCTGTCTGTCTGCACAGATGAGGCCTTGCCTTTGACTTGTTTCACAACCTCATACTGCAGGGAAAATGTTGGACCATTATTTGTTGGCAGTGAATCATGAATGTGTACACACCCAGGCTTCCTACTCATGTCATAAGACTTTTTTTCACAAGGTGTCTAGTTCTACTTTTCCTAAAATGTCTGAGTTTAGTACTGCATTTTGTTTAGCTTCAGTAGCAACATACAGGATATTTTGCTATACAGTGGTTAATTCCTCCCCAAAGGCAACCATAAGCAAATATTCATAAGAGTAAATCCCTATTATCAATGTCATGCTACTTCCTTGCCTTTCTTGACTTGATTCTAAGTTGATCAGCTCAATCAATACGGCTCATGGTTCTGGTATCTGCTACAATGGGTGCTCTCAAGCTGTAAGTTTATCTGCTGCAGTCTGAGCAAATCTTAGTGATGTCTACAGTTCTACCCTCTTTTTTCCTATGGGTACATGCAGACATTTGCTGTACCCAACCTACAATCACGTGGCTTACTTTAAGAGATATGATCATAGATCACATACACTTTGGCACATATTCACCACTGCTGGGATCCATGCTTGCAACCTGATCTAAATACGTTGTGGTGACGGGAGTGTGGGTGGGGCTGGGGGGGTAGTGGGTCTATGGGGGGTTGATGGAATTGAGGGGTGCAGATTTGTGAGGGGGATGGTGAGTCTTCAGGGGGAGTTCTCAGTCCAGGGACAGGGAGCTGGGGATGCTAGCGGGCAAGGGGCTAAAAATAGTCCATTCAGGATTGGGATGGGTAGGAAGAGTGCAGCCCTCGGGCTGGGGTGAGTGGCTGGGTTTTCCCAGCCCTGGACCTGTGCTCTGAATGTATATGGACATTAATTAGATTGGGCTAACCCATTCTCAATCTAACTTAGTTCACCTGAGGTGGTGCACCAAGCTAGATTGGACCGGCCATTTTTAGCCTGATCTAACCTCCTTGAACAACTGTACTGATTGAAATTTAGATTGACCTAACTTTAGTTAGGTCGATCTAAGTGTGACGAATGCAAACACGATACGCTACTAAGGCACTCTTGTCTCAATTAAAGTCCACCTGGTTGAACTTCTGATGTAATCTCTTGATGACCAAGTTCCTTTTCTAGAATTCACTGAGCTTGCCAGCTGCTAGTTTAATGCACTCCAGCAGTGCAGATGGCACTGCACCGCGCATATGTGTATATCTTAGGAAGAATGGCAAATGCACATTCAAAGATTGAAATGGCTCAATTTCAAATTTCCTTCTTTTAGGTCATGGCTGAATATGAGTAGCAAGGCCATCATTTACTGCCATGAAAAGCTGAAATCCAAAGTACCTTTACTGTGACTGGTCACAAATGTAGAGTTGAAATTTCTGAAACTGTATTCTGACTGTTTAGGTTCGATGATACTGTCCTTCAGCTCCTGATCACCTACTGCTATACAATTCAAGAGCTGTCGAAAAAGCAGGTATCAGGGTTCTTAAAATATCAATTTGTGAGACTGCAATCCCTTAGTATATGAACATCAGTAATAGCTTGTTCTATTGAATTTGGTCCATGAATTTCACTTTCAATCCAGGTATATGTTACTCTTGAAGCTTGTGTGTGGTAGCTTTTCTGAAAGTACACTTATATATGAAGCACTCCTAATGATGAAGGAAGCTACTGTCTGTACTCTGATGAGAACCATTTTAATCTCATCAGTAAACTGTATAGAGCTGCATCAACACTTAGAACCATATAATACTGACTGGGCCATAATTACAAGTTTGAGGGTATCTAGTTTGAAGGCCAGTGCTTAAATGATTGGAATGTATTCACCAGTAATCATTTCAACAAATGTGCAATCGGTTGAAATATGTCCACCTACATTTTGGATTCTCATGTCGATATTTAATGATCAAGGCTTTAACAAAGGATTTTCTCTGTACTACAACTTTACAGTTTTCTTTGTATTCAGGGAATCATTTTTTGCCATCAGAGATATTGAACAATGGTTTGCATTTTCTATTTCTAATGTTGGTTGGTATTATTGTCTCAATGGAATTAGGACCATTAAGTATGTTGCTGTTTGCTGACTTTAAATTATTCATTATCAGGTAAGGGTCAGCAACTTAGGTTTTACAGAATATGGATTTATTATCCTCTGAAGCATCATCTATCTCTCTCTTGATAGCTGTGTAGCAAACAATCTTCCTGGGACCTATGCTGAGAAGAGTACAATACCTCTTGTGATCTGTAGATTTCTTACATTTTATAGACACTAGGGCTGGAAAGAACCTGGAAGATCATTGAGTCCGCCCCCTGCCCCAGGGGCAGGAAGTCAGCTGGGGTCAAAGGATCCCAGCAAGATGGGTGTCCAAATGTTTCTTAAAAGAGTCCAGAGTAGATGATTGCACCACCTCTGGAGGGAGTCTATTCCAAGCCTTGGTGGGGGTCAGACAATAAAGAAGTTTTTCCTTATGTCCAGCCTAAAAAGGTCTTGGAGGACTTTGTGACCATAGAGTTTTCTCTGCTGAGTCAGTATCCCCCTTTAGGTTCCTGCATAAGTAATGCTGTGATCAGCCTTATGGAAAAGCTAAACAAGTTGTTTTGAGCATGTTGGCTGATGATGGATGCACCCCAAAGCAGTTAATTTTGCTGTTTATTTTTTTTCCCCTCTTACATCATATACATGCTTTTGGGATACTTTAAGATCTCTGAATTTCACTGATTCTTGTTTTTCAAGGCTCTCCTCATAAGTAACACCCTCAACTGGCTGGCTAGAAACTGGTTTTCATAGCCTCTACATGTTCCTCAACTTACTTTTTCTGGAACTTAAGCACCTGCACCATCATCAGCACAGCAACCTTTGTGACCAGTGTGTAGAAAAGGTATGACCCAAAATTTTCAATGCAATACAATGCAATAGTGACAGAAATACAAGTAAGTCTTTCTATGGATGCCAAATTTGGTGACCTCATTGGCTTGGCAAGAATCCTATATGTATGAGACAGTCACATAACATTTGGAAATACAAATATTTGTCACTGAGCCAGAAAGCAATTGTAAAGGACTGGGTTGTAGGTGGTCTTGCCTAATGGTTAGGTCACTGAGGGAAGGTAGGCTCCAGGAATATAATCCTGAACATAGTCTGAGTCAGAGTTTGGGAGCCAAATTACCATATCCAAGGTAGAAACCCTGGTGCAGAATCCAAAATGCAATTTAGGTCAAGGTTCAATTCAAACTGAGACCAACTTACTATCCAAAGGGAAACCCAGATAGGGTCCAGTGTCCAGGAATCAGATACCTAGTTGTCAAATCCAAGGTAAAATCCACAAGCCAGAGTCCAAGAAAAGAGCCAAGCGGGGTCAAAACTGGCCTGGAGCATGCTGCTACAGCTGGAATTATATAGAGAAGCTGCTTTCCCAGCAGCTCAGACGATGGCCAACTGGAGTCATTAACTGGGTTAGTGTTGACAGTCCACACTCCAGGCTGGTGTGGCCCACTAGGCAATTAGCTTAATCTAAGATGCCTGTTAGGGCTTCTGGCAGTGAAATAAATCCCTGCTTTGAGCAGGGAGTCATTCCTTAAATGATGTTATGTGACTGGTGTAGAAAAGTATTTTTTTTTTTAAAAAATGTATTACCAAGCTGGATGTTGACATTTACATCCTTAAGAAAAATACCAAAATTCAGTACAAATATTTGATATACCAGCAGCATGTGTTTGGATTTGTCATCAAATATCTAACTGTTTTGCCTAATCCCTTTTCAAGCCATTAAGAACAAAAATGAAAGCACACTCACCATTAATAGTTTACTTTAAAAGATTCAGTAATGACACTAAAGCTCAGACTGCTGCAAACTGGGGCTATATGGGCTCATTCTGAAGCCAGAACGTTGCTCTATCTGTACATCTGCTGCCCTCACTCTTTTCTATCATGGACCTTATAGGTGGGGTGCAACAATGTAGGTAGTACAATGTAGCAGCTATGAGGTAATTTATTTCTGCTAAAACAATGCTTGCTTAGTCACCAAATATAAACATATTCATTATCAATTCCCTCTTACTGAATGTAATTACAGAGATGAATCTCTGGTTTGGGTGTGTTTCTTGACCAAATATTCAACATAAGTTTAGTGGCCGTTTTACAGGACTGGTATACAGATTAAGGTCACTACAATTTGCCATGCAAGATACATCAGTTACAGATACTCTTGGTATTTTGTCATCTTCGGCTTTTGCCTTTTTCTGAGTATTGGGCATTGAGATTCCTGTGCCATGCAACAGACACTTTCTGTTCTAAATGAAAGATCAATTCAATTCTCTCAATGGACTCCCTACATTTGACCTGTTGCAGTTTCTTTCTAATGGCTGTTGCCTCCTTTATTCTTTCCCACCTACTTCAAACACCTCTTCTATACTTGATTCTTGGCAAATAACACAAACTGTACAAGATGAGTGTGGACCTCTTGAGACTTACTACTGGTTCCATAGTTTACATAAGAATATAACCAATATGAGTGTCATAAATCATCACCTCATCTAACTGTTCTGCTCTATTTGCAAAAATACCATCACCTCTGTTAATTCCAGTCTAACTATAAAACCGTATATACTATAAAAGAAATACAAAGCACGGAAGAAAATGAGAAAATGATTTCACATATTACACAAAAAATAATTCTGTGCTACATTTAACTTATCCCTAATATTACAATATATGGATGAGTGAATGCATAAAAAAAGGTGAATATTAGGGTAAAAAATGGCAGGTCCATACTATATTAGAAAAAATGTTAACAAATATTACTTCTAGATCCCCCATAGAGGCTTTGTTCTGAAATTTTAAGTTAAAGCACCCTGGTGCCCTTCTTAGATACCTCCATTTGAGCTTTTCATTGGGCACATCTACATGTGCCCCTGACTGCACAGTACCCACTGCTCGTTTTCAGCCTGACTGCTCCATAGCAAATTGGTACTGTGCAGTAGCGGCTCATGTAGATGTGCCCACTAATCTGCAACATGAAGCTCTCCTTATCCTGATGGGTGAATTAGAATGTGTTTATGCTATGGCAGTGACATGCCCCAATCTCAGGAGATGCTCTGAAGACTTCCTTTGCAGCCACTTGTGAGAGTTCAATCTTTGGTGTACTTAAAAGCAACCATCAAAAACAATCTTGGAGTATCTTCACTGCTGCATTTCAGGGATTGGAGCATGCGTGCAGATGCAGGTGAATAGGAGATGCTTGGGGCCATCCCAGCAAGGCCACACTGTCACCAAGGAGCCTTTAGTCAGAAAGTCTCTGAAGCTGGCAAAGGTCTTATCTCAGTCCAGCAAATTCAGAACACTTCTGTGAATAATTCCTACTGGAAAGACATTGAGCATGGCTCCGTTTTTATTTTTGTTCACCTCATTTAGCCCTAAGTTCTCTAAATTAAAGCTGACCATAAGGAATAGCCATACTCCCCTTAAGTCCAGCCAGGATGATGTGTCCCGTCTTTGTTTTGAGCCATCAGGCCTGTCTCAAACACACCCTGACAGCTGCAAGAGTTTTTGGTGAAAACAATAATTCCACTTTTCCTTTCCATCTGTGTGCAGATGGTTTAAATCTGACCCATCAAAAGAAAAAAAATGAAAAATAATATTCCAGCTGAGATGAAATTATAGTGATTGCTGATTTCATATAAAGAAAATGACAGGTTTGTGATTTGCAGATGAGTCCTTGTAATGGTGGATTAAATTGTGCATGGGGGAACTAGAGGTTTTGACACTGTGTTGTGCTGGGCTGCCAATATTCCCTTTCAGGACTGTTCAAACTGTCAGTAAGCTACATACAAAGTAATCAGAAGTGCCTGGTTTAAAAAGCTGCAGGGGGGAAGGGGTGGGGGCAGGGAGGAAGGAAAGCGGGGAGCAGCAAACTATGGCTACTAAAGCTTCTTCTCATTCATTTCTCTTAGCTAAGAATTACTCAAGTTCAGCATGAAGCGTTAGGATAAAATAATGTATTAGTTGCAAGGCATGGTTTAGCTTCTGAGATGCCATTTCTTGCTATTGATGGTTTTGTATAACTGCAACTTTCCTCACAACCAGACCTCATTTGAGACCCAAATATCCTCCCTTTCCCACCCCCAAAATCAAGATAAGCAGCAGCACATATGTAGATGCTACCCAGCTGGCTGGGGTGTGAAGGTGCTTCAGTGTGAAGGCTGACTGCGGGCTAGCCCCACAGTGAAGCTGCCTTGTGCTATCCAGCCAATCTGCAGCACACTGAGGTAGGGGAGCAGCCCTGCCAACTGGGACTATTCTGCCCAGGCTCCATGTGCTACGCCTGAATAAACTCCAGAGCTTATTGCTTTGGAGTTAATTGCTTTAGGACACACATTCAAATGGTGCACCTAGGAGCAATTAACTGTAAAGCAGTAAGTTCCCCAGTTCATTTAGGCACCGTAATTGCACATGTAGACACACCCACTAGTGCCAACTACTATTGCTGTTTAGCAAATGATATCTGCAAGTTCTATGATCCCAGCCCACAGCACCACTGAATATCCCTTGCATAACACCCCTAACCTAAAAGGGACCTGTGCTAGCAATCTGTGGAGGGAAGCCAAAAACTAAATGGAACTAAAGAACGAAGTACTCTGGGTGCATCTATACATGCATGAGTGTGCTTTTCCTAATGTGCATTAAATTTAGTACCTCCAATGTAAGGTACTAAATAAGGCATTAGGCTGCCATAATGCACAGTACTGAAAATATTTTTAAGTGACTCTTAATGCACAGTAGCCTATTTTAGTGCGCATTAGCGTAATTGTAGTTTTTTACGTAACGCCTTAAAATAGGCTACTGTGCATTAAAGCACACATGTGGATGCAACCACTCTCACTGACATAGATTAAGAATTGAATGAGGGAAGATTTAAATTTCTCCTTAGTCATGGAGCTTCTTCCTTCAGGTCAGGGTTAAGGCACTGACAGGTAGTGCAGAGCAAGTTTAATCATCTACTGCCTGCATGGTATTTGTCTCTGTCAACAGAGATCTTGGACTCCAGTTATGCCCATCCAGCACTTTCATGCCTTTTTACAATTAGTAAGTCAACCAGGACCTAAGCCATATAGCAGTCAAGGTCTTTTAAATCTAGACATAGTATTGGCCTGAAAGGATCCAGAGAGAGCCAACCAGGCAAAAATAGCAAATCATTGTAAAGAAAAGGTGTGCGTGAAGTATTTGTGACATTTGGGACAGAGGAGCTGAACTGCTCCTAATGCCTTTTGAAAAAAAATCATTATCTTCATAATATGGTTTAACACCACGATTAAAAATTAAGGTCCCAGAGTACCTCCTTTGTATAGTGTAACTATGCTCATTAGGTCATCTATAAGAAATTCTGTCTGCTCTGTCCCCTAGCGATGGAATCTCACATTGATATATTTAATTTATTTTCAATTTTAGTGACCTCAGCAGACGAATAAGAGAAACAGCTGTTTTGCTCAGGAAGAACCTAAGAAGCTAGTAGTCATACAACAGATCTGTTCCATTATCCACACGAACAAGGCTGCAAGACACTCAAACCCATATCCCCAAAAGTATTGAGGCACTTCATTCTAATATAGCATTGCTTAGACTGATTAGTCATTAATTCAAAGTTCGTTATGTTTCTTCCTGGCTGCACCTACATGAGATGCTGTTTGCACAGTAGCCTGACACTACTGAACAGTAGCGTCGCTTGGCAAAAACTGTGACACAATGCTACTGCGCAGTAGTGTTAGGCTACTGTGCAATAGCGTCACAAAAAAGGCATTCATTGGTGCTACTGCACAAGTGCGTAATAACTCGGTTTACTGCACATTCATTTAGTACTGGTTTATACAGTACTACTGTGTAGTAATAGCTGTGTAGTAGCATCTTGTGTAGACATGGCTCTGGGCAGTAAAACATCCTGAGTTGCATATATGCTGGTCAAGACTTTGGAGCATTTTCATATTATGGTAGAGGGATGTCATACTTCCTACATCGAGTGAGTTTGAGCAGCTGCTCCAAACCCTTCTCAACAAGTAACAAGGAAATGGTAGAGCAGGAGTTTGAAAAGGACCAGGGGTTATCAGAACAATGAGCATTCTCCAGTCCTTTGAGCAGCTATTGGAACTGAGTAGGTATGAGTGCAACAAGAAGATGAAACTTTCTTAAAGATTCAGTGAATTACTTCCTGCATCAAAGCAAGAGTCAGTGAGCGTTCCTTGGCTCCTTATAAGGCTTCTGGCCCTCCAAGTTGCACTAAGCAGTACCATATGGCCCAAAGAGACCTACTGGAAATGGGACTTTTGCAAATAGGTGAAAGTGGCAGAAACAGTGCCCCAAATGTGACAGTTCCCAGACTGAGTGGACACACAACATAAGGCTTTCCCTGGGAAGAAGCGCAGCGGTTGAAGCAGCTCAGTGAATCTGCTGGTGTTGCGTTCTGTGCCTGTTTCGGGGCAAATCTCGTTCTCCCCAAGCCAGTGGTGACACTAACTGAAAAACATGGACCCTAGCAAACTGAAACTCCTATTGACCTCAGCAAGGCCTGGATTTCACTCCTTGTCTCCAATTGAATCATTTTCAAACTACAGCTTCCTGTAGTTAAAGAAAGAAATAAAATTAAATAAAAAAAAGTTGCAGCTGGAGTGTTATCAGTTAATCCCCTTAGTCATCAGTTACTTCACTTGAAGACATAAAGACCAGTACACCAGTGACTACTATGGTACTTTTGTATCAGTAGTTAGAAGGAACCAAACAACTGCTATGAAACCTGTATGATATTCTGCCTTGCGGTCCTGCTCTTGAAAGGCCAAATTCAATCAAAACCACACTCCATTCCACTTCCAGTGAACAGTTTTTTTTTTTCCTTTTTTTATTGAACATGGACTTCAAAGTGTCTGCATGCTATGTGGAAAGGAGGTTTCACTACAAAGTATAAGGCACTTCACTGAAGTTCAGGCAGTCTTTAAAGTGTCACATACCATTGAAAGAGCCCATCCAGCCGCCTCCCGCCTTTTCCACTGAGAATTGCAGTAAAGCGATTCTCTTGGAACAGATACAGAGGCTTAAAAAAAAGAGATGGAAAAAACCCACCAATACACAGAGCCTCCTCACGTGAACACCCCACAGCTGTTAGCTTTGTTTTGCATATTTTGCATATTTACAAACACAAAAATATTTCCAAACATCTCTGTATTTATTTTAAAATCCATCACTGAGATGTCTGGCAGAACAGACCCAGTGGAAATATATTTTCTGGACAACGTTTACTCAAGCTGTTTTTAATATACATCATGGGCCTAATCTTGCTTCCACTGAAGTCAGTTACAAAACTCCAAGTGATTTCCAGGGAAGTAGGATCAGGGCCTTTATCATTCTAATTTATTCTCCATACAGCAAAGATTTTCAGCCACCTAGTCTTAGAACAGGCAAGGAAGGCAGCATTTGCAGAACAGTCCACCCCCTGTATTGGAGGGATTTTCCTCCCCTATACACTATATAAAAAGCGAGGTACATTTATCTGGAGGGCAGGATGGAATGGGATACAAATAGTTCCCCCAAAGGACTCCCTCCAGACACTGAATAGCTTTTCATAAGCCAGCATCCCTGCACAGTCAGAGCAGAGTCAGGCGAGCTCAAGCTTGATGGGAGAGACGGTCTTGGGTTGACTTCCCCTTATCTGTGCTTTCTACCTAAGTTCATAACTGAAGCAACCCTAACACTCACGTATACATCTATCCTGAGCATAAGAAGAGCTGTTACACCCATTTCACAAAGGGCGAGCAGGTCAAATGTGTGCCTGACATGGTAGCAGACCCCCGGGATTTTTTACTCTAAAGTGAGTGTTTATACTTTCCTATGTACATCTCCTTTTTCACTGTCCTTTCTCAGCTGTGCAGGGGAGTAAGGGTGGGGGGAGATCCTGAGATACTCTTCTGCTTGGCACTGCTCAGATTGCAACCTTTGGCATGGAAAGGAGAGCAGAGAAGCTCAGCACCTGATATTTCCAGGATGAGCAAGTGGATAAGGAACAGAAGAGGACTGGAGGAAGCTCACACTATCCCACCCCCGAGACTACTTGCCAGCCAGAATAGCTGAACAGAACCATGAGTGTGGGGGAAAGCAGGAGGGGCAGAGGTAGGGGCAGGGAATAAGCACTGAGGCAATAACTTTTCCCAGAACAAATTAGGAAGGAGGAATAGAACTGGGATTCTGAATTTCAATTCCAGCAGGTCTTTTCCTGAGCTGGTATAAGGTTACAGTCCCATCATCTGCAGCTTTGTTCTCGTTGACTCAGAAAAATCTTGGAGACAAACATGGAAGATTTATTAAGATTGGATCTCAGTAGTACTTTGGTGCTGGAGACCTATGCAACATTCCTCCACAAGCTTGTTACACGTGCAAAAGAAAATAAATCTTTACATTTAGAAACTGTCTATTCAGGAAAAAAAAAGAGATGAGAGAATTTTCAAATGAAGCAGTCTGATAGCTTAAGGCTGATTTCTTCTTTTATTCCCATCCACAGGAAAAAAAAATGAGTGTCAAGCTTAAAAAGGAATACATTTTATATTTTTGGCTAAATACAGAAAACTTTGTTGCTGTATGCGGATTCCAACAGAGTGCTTTCTGCTCATTGGTGGGAGGAAAGAAACTAGAACCAGTTTCCATAATACCTTAACTAAGTGGATATAGATAACAAAACACCTGCCCTTGAACCTTGGTTCTACATGAACATTCACATAACAAATCATTTTTAAAGCTGCAATATCTCTGTTACACACTATGGCCAGCATTCAAACTTTATTACTCAACCTTTTTCCCTGAGTGATAAACCATTGCAGATGTAAAGTTACCATCAAAGCAAAGGTTTGGGTGTTTCACAGTATTTCTCAATTATTTTTAAAACATTTAAAAGTGATGTTTTGAAACGTAGGAGTTTACTGAAGGGTTGAGTATAGGTTCCAAAAGAAAAGCAATCAGTTCAGCAGTAGTTAGTGTCAAAGCAGAATACAACAGTTCAATCGTGAAAAAATTTCACCAGATGGCTTGGTGTGTACCCAATTTAGTGTCTGTCTTGTATAAAGGCCCCCTAACCCCTTAAATTCTGAGGCGTCCCATGGCAGATAAGTACTGTCTCAAACACAAGGACCAGTGGGTACACAAACACAAGATGCTACATTGCTGTAGCAGTGAGCTACTGTGCCATAGCTTGTTGCTATGGTGACATAGCATCGCTGGGCACAAACCATGACACTGACTCTCCTGTGCAGTAGCAGCTAAAAATGTTAGGTGATGGGACTCCCCAATAACAACTGTGCAGTCCACTGCACATGTAGATGCACCCAGTGAGGGCTAGAGATATGGCTTTGAGTATCTTTTGCCCCAGGAAACCTGTGAGGACACTGAAAGATTGGAGTGTCCACTCTGTGCTGCCAGACTTCCATATTTTCTAGGAAATACTTTGCATCTGTTGGCACAAATGCTATAAATCTAGAAATACTAAGGTTTGCTCTTTGCTAGGGAGAAGTAACTCTCTGTGCCATCAGGCAGCAGGCCAGAAACAAGCGTGTAAGTCTAAACTACATACATTTACAGATAACAGGACAGAGAGCTTCTCAACTGAAGGAAATCAGCATAATTCCACTGAAGTCAAATGAATCGACACTGATTTATATTAACTGAGAATCTGGCCATCTACTATTCAATATAGTATAGTTTCCTGAACGTTTGTCCCCTTACTCTCTTTTCCTGACTTTTACAGTGGTATTGATACAGCAAAGCTTCGGCCTCTGTGATGTGGGCCTGTAGAAACTATAGAGGTTGAGGAATGGGACTTCATAACTGAAGACTTATTTTGATAAGAGTAACAATCCATTAGAGAAAAAAATTAGTACACCTGCTAGTTCATACATCTGATGACTCAGGATGGTATTCCGCTGTAAATTTGCTCGGGATTTTTTAATTGTTGGACAATTTTAATCATCTCAGAGCAAAGGCATTTTTATCACTTATTTGGTAATATGAAATATTTTCCTTTATGATTTTTTTTTTTACTGAGAACTTATATTCATTGTATGAACAAATTATTTCACTCCTGGATGTCCACCTCATTCTGATATCTGTTGATGGTGATTATATTCCCCATCTCCTTTACATAATTAATCAAAATATGCATATATATGATCTATTTATTATTTTTCACTGATCCCCATTTCACCAGCCCAACCTCAATACATATTGTCATCCAGTTTCCCAAATGCCCCGTTTCCTCCCATCTCCCATTTCTTGCTTAGAAAGTTCCAGTCTTCCCCAGAGTTTCTTCATTCCTAATCTACTCCCTACCTTCTCTAGTTCTTGAGTTCTTAACAGGCTGTTCTCAGAGGGACAGCTGAGAGAGCCATGAATGCACAGGAAAGACAGCATCCCTGCTCTCTGTTCCAATCTTAGTATCACATTGACCAACAACTGCACTGGGAAATTATATTTACAGGATATTCTGGCCCAATTCGTAAAACCCTGAGATGGTACATGTTCAGGATAGAAGGAATCTTTACAGAATTTTGCTAACAAACTCTAACACGTGTCTACAGAAGTTGTACAAACTGCAATTTTTCTAATGGTTGAAAACCTGGCTGAAGTTAACCTCCTTGACACTAAAGTATCCCTCCCAATTAAATTTCCAGACCCTAGCTCAAAGCAAGGGGAGATAAAAATTATCAGTGATGTACCTTTAAGGATTTTTTTTTTTTTTTTTTTTTTTT
>NW_017729032.1:245297306-245298574 GCF_001723915.1 Gavialis gangeticus
TTTTTTTTTTTTTTTTTTTTTTTAAGACATGAGCAAAACAATGCATTTTTTCCTTAATCTTTTTCTGGTAAGTGCCTGAACTCCTGCTGAACACTTTCAATAATAAAAAATAAAAACTTGAGAAAGCTACTTGTCATGAAAGATTTCAACTTGAATGGATAAAGACTAGCAAAATGAAAACAGTGGCTTAGAATGGGGTGTGTCATCCAACCTTAATCACAGGCAGTGTCCTGCCTAAACCTACCACATGGCTTCAAGTATATACAAATAGCCTATTCTTTTGCTGGTGTGTCTCATCTATAGCATTAAATTAATGAAAGGAAGAGAGAACAATTATTAGAACAATTGATTTCTCAAATTAAATCAGGCAAAATCCATTATTTAAAAAAACAAGCCTATACAACCTTCTGATAACATCTGACATGAATGTGTGTTTATGGAAGTCTCACTGTAATTCCCTTGTTGCTAGGAATATTCACTGTCCAATTTTACTAGTTTCCAGCTTAAAACACTTGTTTTACAACATGCTTTTCATCAGAACACAAATTCCTTGGCTCTAAAACACAGCCGTATAAAAAAATTCAAAATAAAAACTCAGGATGCTGCAATTTAGAGAGATTTATGAGTTCTTTAGTTGCATGAGAATAAAACAAGAAAGCATTAGCTAGCTTTCAAGAAATACAGACAAAACCCAAAATGCTACATAAAAATATATTGGTAAAATTAACATTAAATTATTTATTAAACAATTAAAACAATTACACTTCTCTTTATACAGAGTCCTCTTTATATAGAGCCCTTTATACAGACCCCTCTTTTGTCCCAGAGGGGTACAAAAGAATTCGATAGCGTTCTGAGTGAAGCGGGGTTTGAAAATGAGTGGGAAAGGAAAGGGACCCTGATTTTCTTGAGAGCCTTAAACAAAGGTACAAATGCTGGAGGGGGAAACTGGGTTCATTCAGGGCACTGACAGATGTGCAGCTCCCCAGTCTAACTTATGATGCTTCACAGAAAGTGTCATGAGTTAGACCAACCCTCCCAATCTAACAGATATTTGCTATTGGATCAGGAGGCTGTGATCCAGCTCTCCTTTGGTGCTGACTGGGGGAGAGAGCCTGCATGTCTACAGCAGTTGTCTCCTAGCTCCCCCACCTCCAAGCTCCCATGCTCTCTCAAGAAGTGATGAAGGAAAGGCAGGAGAGTCTGTTTAGTCCGTGGATTCCCATGTCATGCTGGGGGGGGGGGGGGAGGGGGAAGGGGACCCCCCC
>NW_017729032.1:245298618-245300021 GCF_001723915.1 Gavialis gangeticus
GGGGGGGGGGGGGGAAGGGGAATGGGAACCCTCCACCCTGGGGGGCCTCCAATCTACCTGCCCCCCACCCTACAGTGCTGGCTGGGGAATCCACAGACCAAACTCACTCCCCTCCTTTCCCCCCCTTCCATCCTGAAGACAGTGCGCGGAGCAGATCTGGGCTGTCAACCCAGCCCTACTCCCAGCCACGCTGGTAGATGTTAATGAAGGCACTCCATTTTGGAGCACCTTCATCTGAACCCTCATACAACGAGGGCTGAGACTGTCATGCAATCAGGTATTTTTAAAGCATTCTGTAGCTGTGCTCTTCTGTCAGTGCACAGCGGTAGAGTGCTTTCAGTGGCCTGTTGCATGACAAACTGTCATGTCTGTCAGTGCCCTCAGTGCAGCAAAGACCTACAAATCTGCTATTAGTATCCTGTAAACCTTGTTTATAATAAAAGTTGTTTTTTCAGTTACTATACAAGTACTAGTGGCCTGTTCCAAGTGGCTCATTGAAGTAACAAAAAAGGCTCTTATTTACTTCAGCTGGGTTTTGATCAGACTGTGGCTCAATGGTGTTACCGGCCTTCAACACCATGGGTTTCAGATCAGGTCTTGGAGGCTGGTTCTTATGATCCAACTATTATTAAAGTCTTTCTATTGATACAAATGAGGCCTAGATTATGTGTCCTATGCCATTGAAATCAGTGGAATATTTCATGTTTGGATCTTTATTTAGCAGTTCTGTGCTGTGGGCTTGATCCTGGAAGGAGTATGTACTGATACTGACAGTGCAAGCTGCTGATTAGATGTTAGGAAGTACGTGCCCCTCATCTCAACCCATCTGCATTGGGATCTGAGTATGCACGACCTTCCACAGGGAGCTCTAAACACTTTGCAGAATGTCCCCCTAAAATGCTGCTGGAGACTGCTGAGCTCTGTACACCGATACCAGAACCTCTGCATTTCCTAATCACTCGATGCCAAATAACCCATTGCCAGTGTGTAGATCAAAGGCATCAGCAACACTTCACAGCTATCTAGCTCCTTGTCTGGAACATGGTTATCCATGCAGACAGGTATGAATACAGGTGTCAATGACCCCCATGAAGTTTTCACATATTGTGTAGTGGTTGCTATATACAGTGCATCAGGTGTTCACCTCTGCTCACTTCAGGTCTTTCGCTTTGTATAACACTATTTGTGACACTCCTGTCACAATTAAAAGGTTGGCACTCAGTCAGGAAAAATTTCCATCAACTTTATCAAGAGCTTTCCCTATGCCACAACTCCAAGATTGGGCCTATATTACAAGTAACTTTTAATATACTTTCTAACTTTACCTGGGGTTTCAGTTCAAAACAAAATGTGTCAGGTAAACCTTATCCCCCCCCCCCCCCCCCCAAAAAAAAAAAAAAAAA
>NW_017729032.1:245300170-245313931 GCF_001723915.1 Gavialis gangeticus
AAAAAAAAAAATCAGTAAGAGCAGTAAAAATAGTAAAAGGCTTGAACATTTGCTTAAATGTAATATAATAAAAATCTCAAAAATGCTTAAAAGAAATGTAAGTTAATAGTCCATTACTGAAGATAAAGAAGTGGTCCAGAAAATTAGACAAAAGAAACAGTCAACAATTAATTATATGCTCTCTCTCACCAAATGAAGACGTATCACATTTCTGTTTACGTACACCCATTAACTGCATGGTCATCTTTGTAGCTAAAACAAATCGGGAGTTTACCTAGAGTATTTAAAATCCCTTTCCATGTGCTAGAAAATTTCATCTAATGCTGAGGGTATGACATACATAAATGCAAATTTCTACATTTTCAGTCCAATTGGATTTTGCCATATAAATTGAATTAATTTCATGTGGAAATGTCTGTGTATAGAGGGGTGGGGACAAAAAGCAAGAATCCTATATATACCACCAAAACTTATGGGGAATGTTTTGATTTTAAAAGCATATTTCAAAGGAAGGGAGAGAAAAACTCTACTGTTTCAAGTAGATTTCTAAGCTATAAAACTATTTCCAATTACTTTGCTTAATGTTTATTTCTAGCACTTCAAATATAAAAATTAGAACAAAGTAGGCTTGTTCCTGCCAAAGAAATCTATTCAAAATTGTACATCTGCTAGTTAAGAATCATCAGTTTTCAAGCCAGAAAGGCCCATATCAAACCAAAGGAGAGAGCTGCCTAAAAAACTGATGGACAGATCAGGAATGGCCCAATACAGATAACAAAAAAACATGACAAAGGGTGCATCTACACATGCTTTTATGTACACCTAACCTTAATGGGCATTTATACACATACTTTTTTGTCCCACGACATGCTGGAGATCTGGTGGGTTGGACCAGACTCAGTTAACCAAGTCTGCTCCACATGTGAGCTGATGCATACTGCACTGCATTGTGTGCAGTTGTATAAGCAGTGAAATGCACTTGTATAACTGGTCAGCACACAAATAATGGTGGTGGTACTCTTTTAAACTAAAACACCTTTGTGCACCGCTGCCATTTTCTCAGTACTGATGCACATTTTGCTACTTATACAAGTACATGCGTGTCAGCGCTGGGCACATTTAAAAGCAGCCAGTGCTGTGGCACAAGCATGTGTACAAATACCCAATGTGCATTACCCTAATGTGCATTAAGGTGATTTAAGGGTACGTCCACACATACACGCACTAATGCAGGTTCAAGGACCGACTTGGGTTAGTCCCAATTTAGTCCTAAGTCTAGTCTAAATTTAGTCTCATGTCAGTGGACACATACCACATTAACACACGTTAGCACGTCTACATGTTTGCTAATACAATTTAACTATTTGCACATTAATTTGATACCTACTTTATGCAGGTATCAAATTTAGGCTCAAATAGCCTTAAATCACCATTTTTAAGGTGAATTAATGGCATACACAAGTAGACATGCACCTTTAATGCACCTTAAACCGGGATAATGTGCATTAAATATGTACCTGTAGACATGCCCAAAACTCCATTTATCAGAGGTCTTAAAAGAAAGAAACCTCTACATAAAGTTTGACAGTTATCTATTATACATTAACAAAAATTTCTGCAAGAAAAAAAATTGTTTCCCCACTTCATCCAGAAATAAGGTATTTTATATTTATGTGGGCCCTCAGTCTGCCTTCATGAGAACACTAATATTTGCCATAAAGCAATGAACTAATTCCTTTTGCAATGTCTTATGACAAACTAACTGATTCTGACTGATTAGAGAGTCTTTTTTCTTATCCCTTGAAGTGTAATCAGTTTCAACATTTCCTTTTTATTTTCTCTGCCATCAGGACGCTCTTAACTGATGTGTTGCAAGTGAACACTGTCTTCATTTAAAGATGGATATGAATCCAGCAGCTGCTTCTCATAAGCACTTCTTTTGGTGAAGTTAATCTGCTGACTTCAACTGTAAAGGTCTGTCATGTGAAAGGTTCTTTCTGTCCTTCAAGTTTTAGAATATATAAGCAAACGTCACTCCAGTTCTTACTTCCGATTTTTTTCCCCACTCATTTGTTAGGAAAGGGTCAGTTTAGTAGCTAGTGAAATCCAATTTACTGGAGAACAGGGTGGGAGAAATAAAACCTTTTGTCTTTTTAAGTCAATTGACTGGGTGTATTTACTGTTATATACAACAACAGGTTTTATTGGCACTTATCTCCCTGAGCTTTTGGAGCACCTAGAGTGTTTTAGATTTATTGTCAGGTTTAGCAGTGGAAACTGGATGTATAAAAGTCCTTCATGTGGGAAGTAAAAGGTGACAGATTCATAACATTCATTCCTTCTACTCACTAATCTGAAACCATAAGGAAAATTTCTTTCAAAAGCTTTGTATTCAGTCCTACTCCATTTTAAGTCATTGGGAGTTCTACCTTGAACTACCTTGAAAAGAGAAGCAGGTCCTTTTATTCTTTATGTTTATAAAGAAGGAGGCAATGAATTGGGCACTATTGCTAGAGATAAGTGAACCACTTTTGATAAAGTCAAGATGTTTGATAAGCTTTGTTTTGTTCCTCCACCTTCAATCACCTTCCAAATCCAGAAAGTTACCAAGATTCTTCCTTATTTTCTTGGGATGCTTTGTCTCCTCCCCTTTCAGACCCAGCCAAATTCAAGGGAAAAATGTTTTTGTGTGTCCCCCCAGCCCCTGGTATTTCTGGCATGCTTGAGAACCTGCCCTTGCAGTAACTAAGTCTTTGAGGCTTACATTAACTTTATCCCTCTAAGGATCTCCCTTTTGAGTAAGCAAAAAACCAGGTTTGCCAGGGCACCAGCATTCTTTATAGGAAGGTAATGGCAGTGAAATTCAGTCTTAGGAAGAAATGGTAAGGGTCATGTAACTGGAGGCTCAGAATGTAGAGGCTAAGGCCCAGACTCTTGAAAGGTATTTAACCATAGCTCCACTCAGCATTGCAGTATCTAAGTACTTTTAAAACTCTGCTTATAAGGTCCCAGACCATTAAAACATGTCCTTCAGTGCCTTTTTGAACTGAAGCTCATTCTTGAGGTTCTTCATACCACCAGTTCCAACTTGTTTCCACAAAAATGTAGCATGCTCAGCACTCCAAAATGAGTGTTTTCCAACTATCAACACCACAGTAAAGATGTTCACTACCTTAAAACCAACGGTGATCATGAAGTTATATTTCTTCTTTGTTTTTTATCTTCTGAATGTTTTGGTTGGAAATGGTGGCAAGAAAATTATATTATCTCATAGGAATATTTTGAAAATGGGTAAGGAGATGTACATTCCTAGAGGTACACTGAACAAATTATGATATTTTAAACAATTACATTAATAGTTTTGACCTTGGTCCCACAATAGGTATCACATAAATGCTCCACTAAAAACAATGGATGTTTGCTTAGAGGTTATACTGAGTTCACTGTAGGATTGGGGTTTCAATGAGCAATCCTTCAGCATTTTGTCAGGAAGTTACACAGCTTCATTGGACTCCACACACGTAAGCAAGCTGCTGGATATGGCTCTTTCTTACCATGGGTCCATTATGGAGGTCCTGCACATCTTGCTTAGTGCCCTGGCCAAAATTATGAAAGTGGGTTCAAAATCTAAATTCTCAACTGGACAGCTGCAAGGTCTGACTCTTGTTAGTGTTAGTGAGTCCACAAGAAATCTATGACAGCTCACAAAAGACCTAACAAGTCTCAGGTTGGGCAACACAGTATTAAGTCTACTAGGGCGCATCTACATGAGAGGCTACGTCACTGTAGCAATGAGCTACAGAGACGTAGGTCATCGCTGTGATGATGTAGTATCAATGGGCACAAACCATGATCTGACACTGCTGCACAGCAGCAACGAGTTACTGGGCAGTAGCAAATTGCTACCACACAATAGAGTCAGAAATGACCTATGCACCACTAGGAGGACTGCGCAGTAACAGAGGTTAGCAAGTATTAAATGAGTGCACAGAAACAAATTGTACGGTCCGGGACACATGTAGATGCGCCCCCAGCTTCCGAAGTTAGTCTTTGAGGTCTTTAACCCAAGCTGAAGTTAATAGGAGCCAAGGGTCCAATAGGACTTTTGAGAACTCACATAGGGTCCTCAACAGATTACCAGGTCAGGCTGACTGAAAACGTTTTGCTTCCAGAAACTGTTAACTTTTTGTAAAATTTGAATTTTGTTCTTGAATTGCCACATAAAAACACATGATCCTTAACATGCCCTAAATTCCTGCTATTTATAGTTATCACAGGAAAAGGACCTAAGGCACAGTCCACAGATGTCAATGAGAGTCTTTCCACTGGCTTCAGTGGGCCCTGGATCAGGCCCAGACTCATTTGGTCCATTGTAAATGAAACAGAGCTGGAAATAGGGTTCCTGTGAAAATAGTCTTTTCTCTTTGCTAATATGTCCCCAAATTCCTTATAGTCAGCATAGCTTAAAGCCATCTTCTAAAGCAAGAAAATAAATCTACTCTTTCTATAATATAATGCTAGTAGGAAAAATATTTGGCTGAAACTTTAAGTGTGAATTATATTTTACACTAGAATAAAAAGGAAAAACCTTCAAAATCTTGTAATATGAAAACAATGAATGCTTGGACTATCCAAGATTTTGCTCTTAAAAAAACTAAAACAAAACAAACCAATCCCCCCCAAAAATAAAAACCCAGACACATGAGGTAACAAAAGAATCCACGAATACAGACATCACAGACATCTAAAAATAAGCATTTTATACAATTTTGCCAGTGCTTCTCTGAGAGCAAGTTCTTTAAACAGAACTTAACAATTTTACAATTTTTTTAAAAAAAATATGTCATCCTAAAATTGCCATCGATCCTTAACCAAGCTTTCTGTATTTCTACAAAAATAGATGCACAAAGAGATACAAATACTGTATTCCTGAAAGGATGAATGCTGTAGTCGAGGCAAAATCTTCTCCTGACAATCAAAGCAGTTCATAAAAACAATCAGGCTGAACAAAATACTGTAAGAAGAGCAAAAAAAAGAAGTTAGATTGCTCAGCTGCAGCAGGCTCAGATGAGGAAAGAGGGGGAAAAAAGCATTTTTTTCTTCAATGTTCTAGGACCTAGAAATGGTCTTAAAAGGAAAAGGCTCAATTGCAAAAGCATAATGGCTGGCTCTTCATCTTCCCTTCAGCAGTGAGTCCTTTGAAACAGTCAACCATTGCAGTATCAACAGTCAACCATGGCAGCATCTCCATGCCAGCTGTGGGGATTCCAGCTCTAGCTTGTGTTAAGCTATATGTGAACTTCAGAACCAAGAAGATTCCTTGGTCTTCTCCTGATGCTGTAGACCTACTTTTTGGGAAGGAAATAGACAATTAAAATGGAAACACTGATACCATCATTGCCTTGCCCTGAGAAAAAGAAACCTGCTTAAAATCCCTTATAAAAATAAATCAGCTAACCATCTGTTTACAGTACAATTGTATTGGTGGACTTGTTTATGATGCAGCTGCCTCTCAATTTAATTAAATGTTGTTTACTTCACAGCATAGAGGGAACTCTTCTAAACTACTTGACAGCCGTGGACAAACTTGCATAGCTCAGGAATGCTGACAGAGTCCTGTGTATGCTTAGCAAAACTGTATCTTTTTTTATTCTCATTTGGAAATGACGAGGCAGTAACCAGGCCCTTCAACAGTGTTGTAGTTGCAACATAAACAAGCAATTATGAAGTAGAATCTATTTTTGATAGCATCATATAGCGGCCATGAAAAAAGCCCTACCTCTTAGAAAGTTATAAATATTGTAGGCGCTCAGACATTTACAGCTTTTCACCTTTAAGGGCTGGGGGAAAAGAAATGTTCCACAACAAGTGAAAAAAACCAAATAATTTCACCTACAGCACATCAGCTTTTTCGCCAAGAAATCTTAGTGCTTCCACATGGGGAAAATAAATGATTTTCAGCTTACATTTGTTATACATTTCGCTGATATTTTCCTATATAAAAGTTAAGGACTATTGAATAAATATGCTGCTATGTAAGGGCTTTAACACTACAGCAATGGAATCTGTGCTGCAGTTAGGGATTTATCTTCTCCAGAGGGATTTATTTGATTTTGTTTGCATTCAAGAGAGGGCTAGCACTTAGAAATGGCAATAAAATGTACAAAAAAAGAAAACCATACGAAAATAAACTAGCCACTTTAGTCATGGCAAAAATTTCTAGTTTCTATCTAGAAAGGCAAAAAAAAAGTTTCTATCCAACATTCTTAAAAGGTATTTAGGCACTTAATTCATATTGATTTCAACAGGACTTAAACATTGCCTCATGAGAAATCTGCATTTCACATCTGGAGTGGGGTGTTAGTATCAGCCAACCACTTAGTGGATGAACAGTGCTCCTAAAAGGATCTATCATCGATGCAGGTCCCAACTCACTATTGATTTAAGCAGATATAAGTCTATTTGACTTCAGTGGTGATGGACCCATTTAAGTTTAGTGATCTCTTCAGCCCTTAATCTACAAAAAATAAAAAGTCAAAAGATAACCCAACACCTTCATGTGTCAGGAATGGGAGTTGAAACCAATTTCCCCTCAGCTTGTACCTAATCCCTACAACTGCAATTCTTAGATTTCAGACCTGCTCACAGATGTCCAAACTGGTTGCTCCCAAAATTGTAATACAGCAATGGTGAAATAATGTTAAAAATGTCATGAAAACTGTGTATTTCCAACAGGACAATACTTAAGACTTAATTTTTATTTGCCTTAGCCTGAATCTAAGCAGAACTGGATCCTTGGCCAAGGAATATAAACAGGTGAACACTGATCATTAGAAGCATCTCAGAAGCCACCTATAAAGCAATTTGTTAACACTAAAATAGCATTACAACTTACACCAGCCATCAGAGGATAACCAAAGCTAGTTAAATACATTGATGTGGTCTGCAATTCACAGTTGGGGAAACTGAAACAAAGAAATGCAGTCGCTTTCTAGAGCTTGTGGTGATGTCAAAAACAGAAGCCAGATGTGCAAAGTCTCAGTCCTATAATTAAATCACTAGCCAAGCTCTGACCTTCAGCATAGCATAGGCATGGCAAAAAGCATCTCACTGGGCATGTCTCCACGAGACATTTATTGCATAGCTGACTAATTAGTTAGTAAATGCCTCGGCGTCTACACATACTGGGGTAAATGAATTCATTCTGCAGGAGTGCATGTGTAAATGACTGCCAGCTAACCCTACACTAAAGCTCCCTCATGCCCCAGCCAGCCCCTTCACAGCACACTGAGTTGGGAAGAGCAGCCCTGGGCTGGCAGGCTGACCCATGGGGCCCCATGCCAGCCAGGGCTGCTCCACCCAAGCTCTACATGTTACACCTGAATAAACTGCAGAGATTATTGCTCTGGAGTTAATTGCTTCTGGGTATACATTCAAATGTTGCACCCAGGAGCAATTAACTCCGGAGCAATAAGCTCTACAGTTTATTCAGGCACCATAACTGCATGTATAGATATGCTCACAGTGAAGCTAAAGACTACTGGTCTCCAAATTCAAGGCCCAACTGCCCAGATCAAGACAGAACCCCAAGTGCTGGGATTCCACTGGCCACAATAATTCATTAGAGATTAAGATGGTAACCATCTGCCCAATTTTACAGCTTTACCACTGGGTTTTCACTGTTCCCTTAGGTAGACAAAGTTTGGGCATTCAGGAGCTAAGACACTCAGTCTGAGGGAATTTATTAGGAAGACATTGTCACTGTGTTTAGATGGCAACTTTTGTATCCCTGGAACAAAGATTGTAAATAATAGTTTTGTTTTTTGTCAAGTTATTTCAATAACAGCTGGTGTAATTTTGTATTATTTTTCTCTCCTATTTGAAAAAAAACATATACAAGAGGGAGTCATAAGACAAGTATAAACAACTAAGAGGATAAGGAAAATCATTAAGTGCCCAAGTACTAAGAGGTACAAAGAAACACTAAAAGTGGGTGCGAGGGAGAAAGAGTTAATATGGCTCCAACTGGCTTAGAAAGAAAAAAAATATCTGTTAAAGAGGACATAAGTTTGTTGGCAGAGTGCAGTAGCAGGGGGCTAGCTCATTGATTGGACACCTTTCCACTAGATGACTTTGCAGTGAATAGACAGAAATTTTAAACGTTGACAAGCCATAAAAATGAAGCCCAGGCAACCACTGAAAACCAATTAACAAGTAAGGCTGCCTTAAAAATCTTGGTCATAGAACAGTTTATATCCCCTTTTTTCCCCATTATCTTCCCATCTCTTTTATTTCAACACAATCTGCACTCCTAACAGTATATTGTCCAAGTCTGGCCATGCTTATGACCAACAGTACTTTAATTAACAATGTGGTCATAGAGCAAATACTTTTCCTTCTTATAAAACTGTCTTTGCTTGTATGGCATGACTCAGTATTTCCACATTTGTTGAAACCTATCTACGAAACATCAGCATTTCAGTTAATTATTGCTGTTACTTTGAAGAAATCTAGCTAGCAAGTAAAAGGTGTTGAATTTCTGGCAGGTGTACATGGAAGCCTTCTGTTAAAGACAATGAGCTGCTTTCACCCAAACAGACCCTGCATTTGACACAGTAACTACTAACAAGCCCCAAATTCATGATGCATTTGGCAGCTGAAAAAGGAGACAGAGCCTACATTTAATTTGCCTTAACTTATCATCATGGCTAAATCTTTAATATAAAGGCACAGCCAACAGATATGCCAAAGTCCTATCCAGTGTGCTGTGGGCTTACTTTGGTTACAGGAAGCCTTTTTGTCTATTCCCATCATGTATGTACATCACAAGTCACCCTCATGGCCCACTCTTCTGTATAGTCCTGTATTAGTGGACCCTGGATAAACAGACCTAGTATGATTCTGCTCTACAGGCAGGTGGATAAACAGAGTAAGGGATGCCCACAAACCACATGTGCATCTGTTTCCTGATGCACTAAGGGGTTTGGAGGACTGGGTATCTCTACCTTCACCAGGGTTTGGGGACCATGGAAGCCACCATTTAAATGAAACAACATGGTAACAGTTAAGAGGCCCTACAGACTGAGGTTGGCTGAGGATTCCCTCAGATTTTGGATTTGGGTTTGCTCAACCTGCACATGAACAAAAGGATTTAGTCCAAAGACAGAGACCTTATGGCTTAAGCAACATCCTCTCTATCCATACATTATGATCTGCAGCAAATCCTAAAGAGACTGATCTACTAGAGCTTGATCCAAAGCTTATTGAAATCAATAGAGTAGAGAATCACACAACCAGTTGTATACAAAATACCCCAGCTACCAAGCTGATTTCCTTCAGATTTTATGGCTTAGGCACCTGAGCTAGGGTCCTACTCACCAGAGCCACAAGTTTAGTATTCATTTGTATTAAAAAAAAAGAAGTTAATTTTCAGCACAATATGTGAAAATTAAGCTCCACTTCATAGGAGTCAGGTACATAATCCATATCCATCAAATTAAGTGAATCCACATAAGTGCAAACAGATGTATCATGCTGGGATCAATACTTTACTGAATCATTGTTCACTGAGCTAACAACGTTCTGAATCATAAATTCCCCAGCTATTGATAATATGCAAAGGAATCCCCTCTTCGTGACTTTAACCTCTGATGTATGCCAGCATTATCCACTCATGAGATCAGAAGTCTGACTTAGCACAGCAGAATTGGTAAAATTACAGAGTAGTCTCCTCTGGTGATCAGAACACTCACATTCAACATAATTCATCATGATGAATTTTACAGATGTTTTTATAATTGCATGTGACAAGAGCACAAGAAATGTGGCCCACACTAAATATTAAGCAAAGAAGAATTGCTTACATATCTGTATGGCTCTGCAAAGTGAGAGCTAAAATGAAGACCAAATGATTTTTTTTTTATATTCATAATTTAAAGCTCATGGAATGTGACACATTGGCAGTTCTAGAAGTTGATGGATTTTAGTCAAAGAGATGCAAGCAGAAACAGCCAGAATCCAAGCTTTCCTTCCAATATGGCCCAACCCATCCTCTGGAAGGACCACCTATAAGTGAAGTTAGTATGTTCTTCATAGCCATTCGGTTCTTAGGGCCTCGCTACACATTGCACTTTAAGTTTATCAGATGCTGACTGATGTTCATGTTAGTTTGGGTTTAGAGCAGTTACATGTTCAGGTAAAAAGCTTTCTCTGACTATCTCCAACCTGCAGCTTTGACTTGCCACTAGAGGGCTGGTGAGCTTATAGCTGTGAGCTGTCCACACAGAACAGGAGGGTGAGGGGAAGGGACTAGGAATGTGAAAGGTTAAACATTTAAATGAGAAGTATATTTATACTGGTAATGCATCACCGGCTAATATTTAGCATGGGGTGCAATCCAGCAGGAAGGGAAGCAGTGCGGTGCCTCAGGAATGGGAAGATGGCAGGATAGGCTAGGAGGGATGGAAAGATGAGTGAGGAGAAAGGGAATGGAAAAGGAGGGAGAGGGGCAAGGGTGGGGAACTAAAACCCATAACTAGTCTACTCCTTCTTTCCCAATGCACTGGCAGCTGCAGTGAGCTGGGAAAGCCCCTCGCCTGCTGCTGCTGCCCAGGGATTCACATGGGCTGGGTTGTCTGGCAGGGCTTAACGGTACCTGTTCCCCACCCATCAAGGGCCCCAGGGAGAATGTCCCAGCAGCAGCTGTGTCCAAGTGAGTCTTTGCACAGCCCACCCAGATTCCTGCGTTGCTTAGGGCAGGTGGCTGCGGCTCCTTCTGCCACAGTGGGGTGGGGCAGGGTAGGCAGCGGCCCAAGGCTCCACATTCCCCAGCCAGGACTAGATATGCATTATCAGCTAACCATTTAATCAATATAATTAGAGGAGGAAAAACAGATATTTTTTAAATGATATTTACATCCCTAGAAGGGACACTGCATCCTGGGATACTGGAAAACTGAAACTTGGGTGGCTTATCTCTGGGGAGTGGCCACACATTCATGGAACATGAGTTGGGTAACACAGATCACAGATAAATCTGCCCTGGAATGGCATAATTTTAAGCCACCCAAAGGCAGCTTAAAACTAGTTTACATGTCTTAATGTGTCAACAATCCAGAGTTTAAGAGCTCCCTGAGCCACCTAAAATTAATATGCAACAAAGACCTTATGCTCTCTACTGACAGTCAGCATGGATGCCAATTGGTGCTGAGTGTAATAAAATTCTGTGCAGTGTAGAAACTTACCCACTATGAACTGATCTTTGTGTAGGGACTAGGTTGAGTCATGTTGCTATGACATGCAATGCAAATACTGCAATGCAATGCTAGACCTAATGCCTACTAATTTGTTACTCTGTGCTCCCCAATCTCCGGTCTATAAAGAGTTTAATAGACAACTGAAGACATTCCAGCAAGTCTGTACTATTATATTTACAGTACCTAGCATTCTGAATACTAAAAATATTTGGTTGTTTTAATCTTGATATTTCTGCAAAAAAGATAACTCACAGTTTTCCATCTTTTTCACTGTTTACTTGAGTGTTGGACATAGATCAGAAATTATGGTACAGGCTCTCTCCATTGCCTCACAATTTATAGTCAACTACAACTATGCTAAGTCCATTTATGCATATGCAGCCAAAATTCTCCATGCATACCTGCACCTGTGCACTAGGAATTTATACAAAATTAAGGCAGGGAAGAATCAAGGCCCTAAGAATTCAGGAAGGAGGTACTGAGCAGTACAATCTATTTCAGTATTTATCACCATATTATTAAAGAAAAAAAAAAAAAAGAGTGACAGCAACTGATTAGAAATACAAATTCAAATAAACAAGAAGTGGATAAACTAAATTGCCACCAACTTTATGCAGGGAAAAAAAAAAAAAAAGAATCCGAAGCTTTACAGGAGTCCATACCCTATTCCTTAAATGGCTTTCCTGATCTATGGTTCCTTAAATAACTCCTGAGTCAACTGTCTGACTTCATGACTAGGAATCTTGGAATTACTTTCATACTGGATCAGCCCACTGGTCCATCGCTGGCAATAGCTTTTACTTCAGAGCCAGGTGAAACCCTCCCATTAACTTAACTGGCCAGAATTCACGTCCCATGAGGAGGGAATAGTTTGTTCCCAATTTTGACAGATTATCAGTTTACAACCCAGAGCATAAAATTAAATTACCCTTATATCATGTACACAGCTGCAAATGTTATTAATGGGCATAAAATTGTCCAGTCCTTTTAAAAATCTTGTTATGCCATTTTCCTTAATTTCTTGAGGCAGCAAGCAGCACTGTTTGCTTATAAGATGCATAGAGCAGAATGTGTAGCTAAGGGTTGCTGGTTTACTAATGCTAATAAAGATAAAAAGTAAGAAAGAGACATTTTGCACTTTACCTTAATTAAAGTGAGGTTTCTGTTTCATGCTATTTTGAGTAGGAAGTAACCCAACGGTATGTTCAGTCAGAGACAGATTCATAAATTTCTAGAGTCGGAAGGGAGCTGGTCGATCATCGGGTCCGACCCCCTGCTCCAGGCGGGAAAGAGCGCTGGGGTTAGTTAACCCCAGACAGATGCCTGTCTAATCTCCTCTTGAACACCTCCAGGGTAGGGGAAAACACCACCTCCCTTGGAAGCCCATTCCATATTTTGGCAACCCTCACCATAAAGAATTTCTTCCTACGTCCAATCTAAATCTGTTCTCCTCCAGCTTGTGGCCATTACTTCTGGTAACCCCGATGAGTGCCCTGGTAAACAGTGTCCCCTATTCCCTGCTGCCCCTCCCCCCCCCGATGAGTTTGTAGGCAGCCACAAGATCGCCTCTCACCCTTCTCTTGCAGAGGCTGAAGAGATTCAGATCCCTCAGTCTGTCTTACCTGCAGGCCCTCAACCATACACGCGGCCCTCCTCCGAATGCTCTCATGGTTATCCACATCCCTCTTGAAGTGTGGTGCCCAAACCTGGATGCAGTACTCCGTCTGTGGCCTCACCAATACTGCATAGGTCCTCTGGGACCTGCCCCAAGTTCCATGAGTGCTCAAACAGCTGCGCCAATAGTTCTGCTATGTCATCAGCCAATTCTTTTAGTACCCTTAGGTTAAGATCGTCAGGGCCTCTCAACTTAAATACATCCAACCCTTCCAAGTGCCCCTTCACTAGGTCAGTGCTAACCATTGGTGGATTGGTATTACTCCCACTCCAGACTAAAGACTCATTGGGAGGTTCTTTTGTATCAGTGTCCAGGAAAACAGAAGCCAAGAAATTATTTAAGAGCTCTGCTTTTTCCATGCTATCAATTTCAAGTTGCCCTAGTCCATTCTGTAGTGGTCCTATGTTACCCTGCACCTTCTTCCTGCTCCCAATGTACTTAAAGAAGGACTTTGTTATCCTTAATCTTTGTTGACAACTTGAGTTCCGTATCTGCTTTGGCCTTCCTCGCTGCTTCCCTGCAAATGCAAGCCAAGTAGGTATACTCCTCCTTGGTGGCTGCCCCCTGCTTCCATAGCCTGTAGGCCTCTTTTTTCTTCTGAAGGCTCCTGGATTTCCCTGCTCAGTCAAGAAGGTTTCTTGGCTCTTTTGCCTCCCTTTGCATGTACTGGGATGGTATCCCTCTGTGCCTGTAGGATCAGTCCCTTGAGGAACTCCCACCCTTTTTGGACCCCCATCTCACAGATGCGATCACCCCTCAGTCCCACCCTAACCAATCTCCTGAGCTCGTTCAAGTTGGCCTGCCTGAAGTCTAGCACTACTGCCCTACTAT
>NW_017729032.1:245318931-245329957 GCF_001723915.1 Gavialis gangeticus
AGATGCGATCACCCCTCAGTCCCACCCTAACCAATCTCCTGAGCTCGTTCAAGTTGGCCTGCCTGAAGTCTAGCACTACTGCCCTACTATGCGTCTTTGCCACCTTATGCCGGATAGTGAATCCTATCACCTGGTGGTCACTATCCCCTAGGTTACCTTGTACCTATAGCTCCCCCACCAAGTCCTCCCCTGAGGCCAGCACCAAGTCAAGTAAGGCATCTCCCCTAGTGAGACTGCATACCTCCTGTGTTAGATGCAGGTCCTGTATGCAGGTTAAGAATCTATGTGAACAGGAAGACCTGGCCGACTGCTCCTCCCAGCAGATGTCTGGGTAATTTAGGTCACCCACGACAGCTAGGTCTTTTGAGCATGCTGCCTTTGAGAGATGTTTCAAGAATTCTAGGTATAACTCTACCCCCTTGTGTGGGGGTCTGTAGTAGACCCCCACTACCAAGTTCCTTTCACCCCTACCCCCTTGTAATCTGACCCATAGGACTTCAATTTGCCCGTCCTCTGTCCCATCTTTATTACAGAGGATGTATAATGTTCCCTAACATATAGAGCAATGCCCCTGCTTGTTTCCCATACTTCTACCATTAGTATAGAGACATCTAAGGCCCCTGATAGCTGCCTTTAGTATTCCCCCATCCTGATTCTTAGTGGGCTCTTTAGTATTTCCTGCCTGTTCTTTATTCCCCTCGACACACTAAACAAAACAATAATTCTTACTTCAAACTCTACTCCACTCAGCTAGAGTTATGTATATCCCCTCACACTGAAATCCAGACAAACACCTCAAGGAAAGGAGGTGAAAGAACCTAAGATTTTTTTTAGTGATATGGTTGCATGTATAAGACTCCAGAAATAACAGCAAAGTTTGCTTAGCTGCTAGTAGAAAACATATCAGATAAATGCCCACCAAAAAAGGAATGGGACAACAGTACAACTGACCTGAGCATACTATAAGTTACCAGTCAATGCCCTGCCCAGAAGATGCAATACAGCTGCAACCAGTGATGCTGCACTGCTAATGAAACTGAAGCTCTGTTACAGTAAGGGGACAGCCTGTGAGCTAGGTTGTTAGTGGCATTCTAAAACACAGCTTTTCAGTGCTTATGGGGAGAAAGTCACACCCCAAGATATCATTTAAAAAACCGATATGAAGGCCAGTTTAATTACTTAGAGTCTGTTTAGTTATTCAAAATATTTCCTGTTACACCAGCCATGGAGATAAGCAAACTACATTACCTGCATCAAAACCAAAACTTGGTACTATGTCCACTGTTCCGTGAAAGGCTCCAGCCCATGCTGAGGTAGCACTGGTGACAGCAGTAGGGTCTGTCTTTGTCACGTCACACTGCGGAGCAGGAATCCTGGCTGCACGTACTGAAGGCATCAGCAGGGATCCATATCGGGGGTCATGGTGTGAGCTGGGGTGATGATGGTGCATGTGTGGATGGGGGTGATGGCGATGCATGTACACATCATGCATGTGTGCATATGAAGGGCTCACCTGAGATGTTAAAGGATAATGCCAGGAATCTGATGCAGGAGGAGGAGGAGGAGGCGGGGCAGTGTGATGAAGGCTGTGTCCTGGCCAGCTGCTAGGATCTGCTGTTGGGAAGGTGCTTGATGCAGTAACGGGGAAGTCAGGATGAACTCCACTCAAACATGGTGGAGGTGGAGGTTGATAGGAGCCAGTCCAAAATGAAGTTGGAAAACTGCTTCGTTGACTTGAAACCGTTGAGCTCTCTGGAAGGGAAGAGAAGAAGGTTGGAGTAACATTGCATTTACTCAAATACAAGCTGAGATTTTTTTCCAGAATTAGCTTCTCATTTCACATTTGCATGCAAGGGAACCTCATTCAATGCACTGCCTATCATTAAACTGCTGCCAAAAGCAGCATGTGCTCAGTAATGGAAGCCAACTATGAAGTTGATTAAATGCAGTCAATACCAAGAAGAACTATAACACATGACCCATATTGGGCAAACATACTGATGGATACCTACCACAAAAATAGATTAATACAGCCTATCTAAATAAAATAGGTATCAGTGTCCATTGCACACAGTCACCCTCAGCACCAACTCTTTCAAGTCATGGTGAACCACTACATTTTGACTTCCTCTTCACTCTCACAGTTGAGCTGTGCCTTTCTTTCCTATTTCCAATTATTTCCGTTTCTTCACCAGCCTTAAATGTGTGGCAAACATCATCAAACGGGCCCCTAAATGGTTCACAGAGGATCCCTCTGCCCCACCTCCCTCAGCCTGTTATGTATGATTAGTGTGGCCCTGCCTTCCATGAGGTGGAGCCAGACCAGGTTGCACCTCATCTGTATATAGAATTTTAGAGGATCCCAGGGCTTGTGACAAGCACACCTGTCATGAGTAGGGGGCTAATTAGCACATGGAACCTTTGTTTTGTGGGGAGGAGGTATCTGAAGTACACACACATACTGATAGTGCTGAGATATAAAAGGTCAGCATGGCTTGAAATGCTGTTGACTCTGCAAGGACCCAGCCCAATGAACTATATGGTAAATCATGAGCCTTTTGGCTTTGGACTAATATCATGCATAGTTTCTACTATATATATGAAGGTATATATAAGAAGTTCGGTTTAAAAGTATGTTTATGGAGTACCTTTGCTAAAACCTGAAGCAATTTCCAAACAGGTAATATGCATCAATTCTGGATGAAATAAGTTTGTGAGTACCCATAGTCATGCAGATTACTACAGGCATGTTTATTTTGAAGTCAGTGTTTTCAAATTTGCCCCTCACTTCCATGTGCTGAGAGATATTAGGGTCTGACAGTAAAGGGGCTACAGGGGGAAGAAACTGTGGAGGAGGGGCAGAATTAAAGAGGGCTACCTGACCCCTCTTAGATTTATTTTCCCTGATGTAGCAGTGGGAAGGGGGCAAATTCAAGGCTAACCTGCAATAATTAGATTCTACTTAACAAATTAATATTTTCCCATATATAGAATCTAATTATTGAGGGCTTGTCTTATATTCAAGTAAATATGGTATACTTTAAATGACATCATTTAGTTTGAATTTGACCTCCTGTATAACAGACTATGGAATCTCTCTTAGTAATTTCTGCATCAAACTCAAAACTTGTTTGAGCTACAATTTATAATTTCAAAAAACATTCAGCCTTAATTTAAAAACTTCATGATAGTTAATGCTACTCTTTCAGTATAATTTCTCCCTGAAGGCTTGTGAATAAAGAGATGCACTTGATTTAAGCATTTGCTACTAGTTTTTGTATGTGACTAATACCCTGGGCCAGACAACAGGTGCATAAATGGACCGGCACCTAAATGCGATACTATTCAACTCTACTCTAGTTCCTGAAAAACTGTTAAAACAATAGGTAGGTGAGTTTTCCTCCCTCCCACTGCTTTCTTATGACTCAATATTAACGATAAAATAGAGGTTGTTACAAAAGTAGACAGTCTAATAAGTATTCAGGTACTCAAGCAGAGTGAACAGAGTTGCATGTAGGCTCCTAGGTCCTCCTATATGCGTAATACATGTAGTAGAATCTGGCCCATATAAATTTTAATTGATTAAGTGTTTTTATTGATGGGATCAAGCCTAATACCTATTGAATTACAGAATTCAAAAGTGGTCTCACATCCAATATGATTTCAGTCACTGCACAGTCAACAAAACTGACCGTGGAAAATAAATGTTTTCGTGTTTTAAGTCCTCCTCCAGTAGAATTACTAACAGAGATTGCAACTCGTCACATACTTTTGGGTAAAGCTCCATCTATAAAACAACTTTAAACCGAATAAACTAATTAATGGGAAGTAGATTAAGTCTTCAATAAAAGACCTATGTGCTTTTGCAATATGGATTCAATATGTGCATGTTTAAACCCAATTCAATGCCATTGTATTATGACATCATATTTTTAAAAGTCCCTCTTTCCAAGGAGTGGTTAGTGGGTTTGAACTGTAGTAAGAAAATGAACACCTCCAGAATCCTGGCTTCCTAGTCAAAAGTCCTGTTTTAAAGTCTTCCATCCTGAAATATTCACCAATTTAAAATAGAATTTTTTGGTCAAAGATGGAAATGTTAAAATTCAGGACTCTAGCCTGAACAGAGATACCAAAACCATAAAAATACCCCATGGAGAAAACAAAGGTGGGGAAAGTTTTATGTAGGATCAGTTAGGGAATCCTCCTAAACCATATAAAGTCTGCAAAAATATTTATATGATTTGACAAAAAATTACCTTTATTTTTTTAAACAAGCAACTGCAGAAAAAAAGACTTGGGTGCAGACATCTTTAAGAATGAATGTGTGCTTCCAAACCCATTAATCTGAACTTTGTTTCCTTTAAACAAAAATGTCCTTGAAACATAAAAACTATAAAAATGCTTTGTCTGTCTGACTGCATCACTATAACATATTTATGGGTCTGACTCAAAATCCATTAAAATCAATGGGAGTCTTTTTGTCGCCTCCAACAGGATTTGAATCTGGCCACTTCAGCCAATTGAATATGAATAACTTCTAATACTGATATTTTCTTTGGCAAACACATTTTGGTTTTGTACATAAAAGTTACCTTCATACCAAACTGCTTCAAATGTTAAAAGGCTATCTAATAAAATACAACTCTGTGTCTTTATTTAAAAAGTGTGATTCAGTTTTCTGTAATAAACTTTTCTAGCACCTCATACTAGAGAATCTCAAAGTACTTCAGCAATTTTGCTTACCTACACCTTGCATCATTCCTCTGAAATAGGTATTATCCCCCATTTTACAAATAGGCAAAAAGAGTGCAAATAAACTGCCTACAGACTTGGTAACAGACTTCGAGCGGGGAAAGGGAAGGAGATGGTAGACTTTCACTTCCAAAATATTCAGGACAATCTAGTTAACATAGTATATTTGGACTTCAAAAAGCCTTTGACAAGGTCCCTCATCAGAGGCTCTTAACTAAATTAGGTAGTCACAGGAATACAGGGAAAGTCCACTTGTGGGTTAAATGTTGGCTTAAAGATAGAAACCAAGAGTGAGTATACATAGTTTTCAGGATGGAAAGAAGTAAACAGCAGGGTCTCCTAGGGATTTGCATTGAGACCCGTGCTATTTAACATATTCATAACTAATCTGGAAAGGGAGTAAGTAATGAGGTGGGCAAATTTGTGGATGACCAAAAAACTATTCAAAGTGGTAAAGACCAAAGCAGACTAAGCAACTACAGAAGGATGGTTGAGCAAATGGCAGTTGAAATTCAATGCAAGTAAGTATAAAGTAATGCAGGTGGGCAGAAAACAAACTATACCTGCAATGTTTGGCTCTACATTAGCTTTTACCACACAGGAAAGAGATACGAGACTCCTTGTGGACACCTCACCGAAAACATCAGCTCAGTGCTCAGTAGCCATCAGAAAGGCAAAGTAAATGGTAGGGATTATTAAGAAGAGGATTTTAAACCAAACTGAAAGCATCATTATGCCCCTTCCTATATCCGTGGTGAATTCACACCTTGAATACTGTCCCTAGTTCTGGTCCTCAGAAAAGATATAGAAGGTCTAGAGAAGGTACAGAGAAGGGCAACAAAGATTAATGTTATGGAGGTGCTTCCATGTGAGGAGAGACTAAAGTGGCTAGGCTTAGTCAGTTTAGAAAAAGAAACACTTAAGGGGGGACATGATAAGGGCTTACAAAATACTGAGTGTCAAAAGAAAGGAAATAGGGATTTATTATTTACTGGTCTCACAATACAAGAACTAGGGACTACAAAACACAACTAGTAGGTAGTATGTTTAAAGTTACCAAAAGGAAGTTCTTTTCCACACCATGTGCAATTCAAGTATGAAACTCATTGCCACAAGATGTTTTGGAAGCTAACCGTTTAGCCCAATTCAAAAAAGGACTGGAAAAAAAATTATTGGAGGAAAGGGGCATCAGTAGCTACTGATAACGGGAGTTAGGCATGCAGTTTCTGAGTTAGAACTTCCTATACCTTAAATGCTGGAGGCTGCAAGTGAGGGAGGAAGAGTGGGAAAAAACCCTGGTCATACCCCCAGTTCACTCTCCCCTTCAGCATACACTGAGACACAGGATACTGGGCCAGATGGATCTATGGTCCAACCCAGTAAAAGGCAATTCTTATATCCTTTGCTCTCACCACTATGATACAACCTTCCTTTAGATTAAAACAGAGCTCAGCACTCTGTACCCAGTATTTTATCTTTATTTTCAGTAGAAATTGTTACAAACATTATAGTGACTTTCAAGGCAGAGAAGCTCCAAAGATGAATCACCTCAAAAAACAAGACCCTTATGCAAAGAAATTGTTGTTTAACCACTCAGTTAATGTTATTAGCAATACGATAAGAGCCTTCAACCAGCATATTTGTGAATATGAATTACAGGCCATATTGACAAAGTCAGCTAGACATACAATTGTTCTAAATTGGGTCTGAAGTATAAAAAACATGTGTTTGATTCTCTTAGTCTACTTCCTACTGAACAAGAGCCTGTTTTATAAAACCATTACCTGTGGCACTTGGCTCTTGCTGTCACCTCAATTGCAATGCCAAGTGGTGAATGGGACAAGAAGTTCCCTTGGGGACAAGGTAGTCCCTACTGCGCACAGTAAAAGAATATTGACAAGGCAATTTAAACTCCCCTACTCATTCTTTTCATCTTACGTGCATAAAAAAGAAGACTGCCCAACAAGCCTATCAAACAGCATTTTTTTTTGCAGGCACTAAATGTATGATACCATCAACAAAAATGTCCATTACATATTGTATCAGCCTCCAAGTTGAACCACAGCCAACTATAGCACACATGAGGATGTATATTTCCATTATAGCTGAGGATTCTTCTTTCCCCCTCACCTTACAAAATCTGCAAGTGTGGTCAATAGTTTTTGCCAGTGCTACATTATAAGATACACAAGTAAGAGCCTAAGTCCTATGGGGACATTTTAATAATGAGAAAACTATCTGGGTAGAGGAGGTGTTACTTTAACCATTCAGTGCTATCAACTGTGACACTGACCCTACAAAAAGAAAATAATACACCAAACAACTTAAATTGGTCTTCATGAAAAATGAAATAAAATAAAAGCATGGCCAAGAAACATACTATAGTTACCACAACCATTTCCTATTCTGTGGGGGAGGCCAGAGGTTGCAATCTCTCAGGTACTACAGTGATAGCTGACTGCAATTCTTAACTATTTAGTAGTGGCCAACATGAAGTGTATTGCACTGAAAAAATGCCACAGTATGCATGCTAGGAAGAAAATAGTTTATATAATGTTCTGTAGTTACTGCTATAGTGATTCTTTATTAGCGACTTGGACAACGGGGTAAAGAGCAGCCTGTTTAAATCTGTAGACAACAGCAAGATTTGGGGTGAGGTGGGCACACTAGTAGGGAAGGACAGATTACAGTAAGACCTGGACAGGTTACAGGGGTGGGCAAATGAAAGTAGGATGGGATTCAATACTGACAAGTGCAGGGTGCTACACTTGGGCAGTAAGAACCAGCAGCATACCTATAGGCTGGGGAACTCCCTTCTCAAAAGCACAGTGGCAGAAAGAGATCTTGGAGCCATTATTGACTCCAAGATGAACATGGGCCGACAATGCAAGGACACAGTCAGTAAGGCTAATCGTACCTTGTCCTGCATCCACAGATGCATCTCAAGCAGGTCCAAGGAGGTGATCCTCCCCCTCTATGCGGCACTGGTCAGGCCACGGTTGGAGTACTGCGTCCAGTTCTGGGCACCGCACTTCAGGAGGGATGTGGACAGCATTGAGAAGGTCCAGAGGAGGACCACTGGCATGATCAGGGGGCAGCAGGGCAGACCCTATGAGGAGAGGTTAACGGATCTGAACCTGTTCAGCCTTCGCAAGAGAAGGCTGAGGTGGGACCTGGTGGCTGTCTAAAAAACTTATTGGGGGGACCAGCAAGGTTTAGGAGAGACCTTGTTCCCCCGAGCACCTCCCGAAGTAACAAGAAATAACCGCCATAAGTTGCTAGACAATATGTTTAGACTAGACATCAGGAGGCGCTACTTCACTGTCAGGGCGGCTAGGATCTGGAACCAACTTCCAAGAGAAGTGGTGCTCACTCCTACCCCAGAGATCTTTAAGAGGAGGCTCAACGTTTACCTGGCTGGGGTCATTTGAGCCCAGTTCTCTCTTACCCAGGGCAGGGGGTCAGACTAGAAGATCTACAAGTTCCCTTCCAACCCTACATCTATGAATCTATGAAAAAGGAAAAAATATATTTGAATTATGAAAGAAAATGGGGGAAAAAAATACCACTAATTCTAAAAACTTTTCCAAAGCTTAGATTTCAGTTTATTTCAACTGCATGGAAAGTTTGAAGAATCTGTATTATTTAATTTGTCAGGGATAAAAAGAAAAATCAAAGGTTTGACCCTCGGTACTAACTCTCTTAAAAGATCAACTTTAAAAATGAGCAATATAAACAACTATACTTTTTTTTTTTTGCAAATGCATTTGATATGTAAAAGAATAATGGATGCTACACGCACACACAAGTTGAACAGTTGAATACCTTAAGTCAAAACATAGCTAACCTTATCTATGGAATCACAAATGGCACCTCCATCATGAATTCAGGTGAAAAAGTAGAAGGATAATATTATTATCCTTCTTTCAGGACACAAGACAAATAATCCAACAAAAGAATAATATGCAACCTGCTCCTACCCACTTCCACAATTTTTCTGCATCTTTCTGAAAGGCAATAATAAATGCAAATTATCAACTTCCTAAGAACACGGAGTCCGTATAAAGCAATACACATGTGCTGCACTGAGCCTCTTTAACCTTAACGAATGGACACTGAAGCAGCTGAGTGTCTTTCCCTCTTCCTTTTTTTCAAGCTGCTCTGTTTTAGACATTAGTTTGGCCATGACAAAATCCATTTCAGCCTTTTATCTTGAAAAACAAACATGCTCTTCATTCTCTGGGAGTGCGAACTACAGGATCTAGGGTACCTGGAATGCATGAAGAGCCTAGGGGGCAGGTAAAACCTCTTGCAAATCCCAGGAATACTTTCATACCACAGGGTTCTCTGCATCATGGGGAATTGTGAGTCAGGCATTCTTATTTGGGCTACTGTCTGTCCCTTCAGAGCCCCAAGGGGAACCATGGAGACATCTTAGAGAAAAAGTGCATGGAGATATATGATGCCACAGAGATTATAGGCTTTTCCTCTTCTTCAGTGTAAGATGTACAAGATTTCTATGCAGAGAGTCCTCTCTACTCACTGTTTGGGCAGTAGTATGATCATATTTGTATAATATTTATAGCTCATCTGGAAGGACACACTAGCCATTTCCAAATACTTGATCTTTCTTTGTAACAGTGAGGTTGATCCCACTCCTATTCAAGTCTGTTCAAGTTAATGTTCTCCTATTTAAATTAGTGGAAAAGCACCCATTCACTTTAATAATGCAGGGTTAAACCATAAATCCCTTGAGCTCCCCAGCCATTTTTGTTGCCCTTTGCTTCACACCCTCTTATTTGTTAATGTCTTTCTGGAAAGAAGATCATTTTGTATTATTTCTCTTTTCTCAGTGAAGTTCAAAATTCCTCTGTCTGTTTATCATCTGCAAGTGCTCCCTATTCGAGCTCATTCAGCAAGTTCAGTTTGTTGAATGATCCACTGGTCTGTGGTATCTTAACCTCCCCAACTTGATACACTTGTTAATGAACTTTTGCCTACAGCCCTTCTGCCAACTTATAGTCCATATAATTATAGAATGACTTCAATTATACCATTACATTTTTGAGAGATTGCATAAAACAGTCCCTCTCTTTTTACAAAAAATCAAATATCTCTCTTGCTCTTTTTCCATTCACTAATTTTGTAATTCTCTAAAAACAAGCTGGTTTGGTAGCCAGAATTACTGCTTATCTATCTAGAGGCATGTGCCTCCTATCTGTTACTATAGTGTTTGGCTGCCTTACAATCTCTAATGTACTTATGCTTACAACACTCCTCTAAGTATTGTATTATCCCCACTTGATGAAGGGGAATAGAGCCACTGAGACCCTGACTGTCTGTGGCATAGCAAGGAAATGGATGCAGGTCTTCTGACTTCCTGGCTAACATCATAACAATTAGCTCATCCTTCTTTTAACCTCTGGGGCCAAATTTTTCACATTGAGGGGGTGAAAGTTATACCTCAGTTCTTTCAGTAGTTCGCATAATGGCTGGTGCTGGTCCCTCAGAGACCTCATCTTGAAGCACTGAGCATCAGGTGAATTTCAAGAGCCAACTTCCTCCAGACCTTTGATTCTTGCTCCCTACTTGTCACTCTTAGCCACTTACTTCCAAGAAATTCCTTGCTGCTTCCCTGAAGACCAAGGGGATATTTCCACCACCACCACAGATGCAAGATTCCAGCAGGAACACAGTGTTTGCAGTCATGAAACAGATTAAGCTAAACAACACAAGGTTAAACTCTTGTTTTTCTTACCTCTCCATAGAGGACTCAGACCTGCTTTGCTTTTTGAAAGGGCAGTTTCTGGGTTGAAGTTGCTGGCTTGGCTCAAAGCTCTTGAGAAGTGCTCATCCACTACTGAACCAATGTCTCCCTGGAAGTAAGTGAAAAGGACACAGCGAGAGTTAAGGTACTCCATCTCAGCAGGCTGGTCTTTCTCATCTTCCTCTTGTTTGCTGGGAAGGGTCACCTCCAGAGATTCTTGCATCTTGGCATACACTGCTAACTTCTTCTGGGATTAAAGAAAAAACACAACAAGAAAGTGGCAATCAATAGTGAAAGTCATTGGAAGCACAGAACCCCATGTCCTCAAAGAATCATTTTAAAGAAGCTGAAGCTTTATTTCATTATGTCTTGCGTAAAACTGGGCAAGCAAAGGAAAACGTTCCCAAACAGTCATTAAAATATTTGATCCTGTTATTAAATTGAAGAAATGTTGAAAACTTTCTACACAAGTCACTTAAAAGTATCACTTCCTCAATCCAAATTGTT
>NW_017729032.1:245329968-245331422 GCF_001723915.1 Gavialis gangeticus
AAGTGAAAAGGACACAGCGAGAGTTAAGGTACTCCATCTCAGCAGGCTGGTCTTTCTCATCTTCCTCTTGTTTGCTGGGAAGGGTCACCTCCAGAGATTCTTGCATCTTGGCATACACTGCTAACTTCTTCTGGGATTAAAGAAAAAACACAACAAGAAAGTGGCAATCAATAGTGAAAGTCATTGGAAGCACAGAACCCCATGTCCTCAAAGAATCATTTTAAAGAAGCTGAAGCTTTATTTCATTATGTCTTGCGTAAAACTGGGCAAGCAAAGGAAAACGTTCCCAAACAGTCATTAAAATATTTGATCCTGTTATTAAATTGAAGAAATGTTGAAAACTTTCTACACAAGTCACTTAAAAGTATCACTTCCTCAATCCAAATTGTTCACTTTAGAACAGTTTCTTCCACCTCTACTACCTTACCCTGCAAGTACTAGCAGTATGGAAGTCAGGAGGGCTACATTTGGGATAGGGTGCTATTATATTAGAGTGAGGCAACAGAATCTGGTCCTTTGCAAGGAGTTTCATAGCACAAAGTAATGTCACTGACAGCAATGAGAAACCCAATTTTTTTTTAAGTCATGCAAGCCTGTGGGCCAAGCTTTTGGACAAAATACCAATGTGTAAAAACAGAAAAGTCACAATAATGACCCCAAATCAGAAATAGTGAAACAAATGATTGGGGGGAGAAGGGGAAAGCACTGGGAAAAAGACAATTACAAGAAATATATGGCATAAGCCTGTGAATAGCTAGTCCAAACCCTTTTCTCTCTCAAATCAAACTAAAATGTCAAAATAAATGTGTGTGAAGATCCATTTTGCATGGAACATATTTTTCAGATGTTCCACTTTACAACTGTTTTCACAGAAAGTTCACCACAACAGGCAGGCTGCAGCACCTCTCAGCCTCAGTCAGCCATTTCAATCCCCAGCTCTACACGCTCACAGCTTCAGCAAAACACGAGCATGAGTGAAGCATACATTCAATGAGCACTTCAGGACTTGACAGCTTCTTTTAAAAATACACCTCGACTCATCTTTTATTATTTGCTTGGCAACATTTTAGCACCATCAGTATTTCCACAAGTTCATAGCTTCTCCTCTTTCGTGAGTAGTTAGGTAACACATTTCTCATTCCTAAACAGGTCATAAGTTTTCTTCTATACAATAAGCATACTTGATTTATTAAGTATTTCATGTAATTGGCAGACTTCTACAATGTAGTGTACTATTGAAGCCCTCGACATTTGGCTGTTACAACATACACACAGTCACTGTGAAATAAGCTAGAAACACAAGAAAATCTTTTTAATAATAAATGATTACTAGAAGAGGCAGATAGTGAAAACTTGTTCATTGCAATAAGGCTAACTAATATTGCAATTAACAAACCTATGTACTTGAAATAGATTCATAGATTAGATTCATAGATTAAGGGTCGGAAGGGACC
>NW_017729032.1:245331433-245334106 GCF_001723915.1 Gavialis gangeticus
TGGCAACATTTTAGCACCATCAGTATTTCCACAAGTTCATAGCTTCTCCTCTTTCGTGAGTAGTTAGGTAACACATTTCTCATTCCTAAACAGGTCATAAGTTTTCTTCTATACAATAAGCATACTTGATTTATTAAGTATTTCATGTAATTGGCAGACTTCTACAATGTAGTGTACTATTGAAGCCCTCGACATTTGGCTGTTACAACATACACACAGTCACTGTGAAATAAGCTAGAAACACAAGAAAATCTTTTTAATAATAAATGATTACTAGAAGAGGCAGATAGTGAAAACTTGTTCATTGCAATAGGGCTAACTAATATTGCAATTAACAAACCTATGTACTTGAAATAGATTCATAGATTAGATTCATAGATTAAGGGTCGGAAGGGACCTAGTAGATCTTCTAGCCCGACCCCCAAATGACCATGAGTCTACTATAACAAACTCACTGCAAAACTTAATCTTGGTTTATATCGTTAAGATAGTTTCATTGCTGAATACTGCCACAAAGTAATATTCAAAAACATTATATTATGTTGTTCAAAGCTGTATGATGAATATAAATTATAAGTCACTTATTTTGTCAGTTTGAGGATATTATATACCTTTGGAAATTAAAATCTGAATGATATTGAATACAGAGAAAGTCCCATTTTTGTAGTGCTTAATATAACCTTGCTTATTTAGACACATAGCTTTATACCAAGCCACTCCTATATATATAAAGGCTGGGGAAAGGCAGATAAAATGAGCAATGACAGTAATAGCGTAACTTGGACCTTTTATTTAGTAAGCAAGACGTTTTGTTAAAGAGATGCTCTCCTAACATCTGATTCTGCACTTCTTACTTCGTTAAACACTTGCAATGAAGTGAGTAGTTTTAAACAATAACAATAAGCAATTGTTTGACACAGTAAATGTGGCTATAGAATGTATAATACTCACCTATCACATGCCATATACCATATGACATTGTATAAATTGGGTATATTAGAGATCTATGATATTACATATATAGGGTGGTGCCAGGTGTTCTTACAGGTACAAAGTAACCCCTGTCCTATTAAAAAACAGGCTGAAGGTGTGTGTGTGTGTGTGTGGGGGGGTTAAATAGAAGTTTACACATGTCTAAATAGAAATGAACAAATAAAGTGTATGTTCATACCAAGCTGTAAGTATGCACAAAACACTTGAGAAGGTGGTCTATATCGTTACAAATATACCATTTGTATTTATACTGCCAGTATATCACTGCATAAGCATGAATGCAATTATATAGAGAAACACACTCTTCAGTATAGCCTCTGGCCTGACTTGGTAATCAGGAAGGAAGTCTTTCAGTGTTCCTATATAGAGACTAGAGTTCAGGAAATTAAAACTTATCTCCAGAGTTGCTTCTGTGTGCAGGAATGTTCTCCTTTCCACAGTCTAAGAATCTGATTAATTTTCCATTTCAGTCTTCCTCCTTTTAACCAAGTTATGAGAGTAACCAATAAAAGATATTCTTTAAACTTATTCTGAAAACACTAAAACTTCAATATTACATTCTTTTATTTAAGTGGTAGCATTGGGTACATGTTAACATAAAATTATTTATAAACCAAAATGATGGCTTTTGCAAAAATAAAAATGGGAGTTCTATGTTAAAATAAGATTTTAATTATTTATCAGCGATTCGATGGTTAGGGGAAAAAATTATTTTCAAAGATATATGTACCTTATACCACATGTATACGCAACCAATCAAAATGCTGAGCCAGTCAAACTTTGCTTCAGTAGACAGAGGATTATTTTGAATGAGAAGCTATAATGAGACCACGTAACAGTGATGTAACATTTCCTTTAGCAAAGTACATTTTCTTTAACATATACTATATTCATTCCACCTTCAGTCTTTTTACAGCTAACTGCTGGAGACACTTTTCCTGACCCCAGGACTGCGTGTATATTTGTACAGGTTACTGGAAAAGTATTTAAGATTCTGAACCCTCCAAAATTTGGTTGGTTTACCTAACCAGTCCAGGATAACAGTCAAATTGCTGATAAGCACAAACTTTACTAAATCAATTGCTTTCATGCATTTGTTTTAAGAACAGTTTTCCTATATGCTTATGCAGCCACAAAATATACAAAAACAATGTTCATAGATGTAGTATCATACTTTTGACTGCACGTGATGTAAGGCTTCATGGTGTAGCACACCCCAGTCACTTCCCAATCTCCTGATGTTTATCTACTTACAATATCCTCCTGTCCCTTCCCCTACCATTTAAGGCCTGCAAACCGTATAGTGGCAAGTTTTACAGCCTCTACAAACCTATGCCACCCCGTGGGCCAGAAAGTAGAATTAAAGCTTGGATGAGCACATAGGGTGCCTACAGACATGCTTGTTTGCATTCTAATTAGAATGTGTCAGAGCAGACTCAATTAATTGATGACACACCAGATGACAAAGCTAACAGGTTTAACGATTTCTTTGCCTCCGTCTTCCTAAGTAGGGACCAGAACAGCCACCTCCCTGCTAGGCCCCCCTCGGGCCCCGGGGGAGGCACACCTGGGCCAAGGGTTAGCGAGGATTTAGTTAGGGAGCTTCTGGAGGAGCTGGACATTTTCAAGTCAGCTGGTCCGGATGATCTCCACCCTAGAGTTCTAAAGGAACTGGCTGAG
>NW_017729032.1:245334623-245337651 GCF_001723915.1 Gavialis gangeticus
CTTGCTGGGGTCATTTGACCCTAGTACTCTTTCCTGCCATGGCAGGGGGTCGGACTAGATGATCTGCTAAGGTCCCTTCTGACCCTAGAAACTATGAAACTATGAATTGTTCTAATTAGAATACTTCAATGTCATCTCACTGTCACATGTATTAAGCCCCCACATGTTTCAAAATGAACGCTGGGGCATGTTATATAAACTTCACTGAATGAGTTTCAGATAAAGCATCCCACAGCCATTTTGAAATGTGCAGGGGCTTAATACACATGACGATGAGTTGTTTTAATTACAGTGGCTGTCCAGGAACTGCTCTAATTAAAATGCTGCCCCACCCCCACCCATGAGCACATGTATAGGCAGCCATAGTGAAGAACGAAGGCCAATAAGGGCATTTGGTTCCTGTAGCAGCTTTCGGTCAAATTAGATTATGGAGAAATAATCCAGTATGATGGTTAGGCCAGCAGGTCAAGCATGTACATGTGCCAAAGAAACTCTGAATAAGTAGATGTGTACAATAGAGGTTGCATAAAATAAAGGTTGACCTTTTTTTATTCACAAACATTTCCAGGGAGGAAAGTGTAGGAGACTTGACTGTAGACCCTTTTTGTGCTTTGTTTTAAAAAAAAAGAGAAAGTCAGTAGCAAACCCTCAGTAACACTGACCCTTCTGAAAGTCCAGGCTGGTTCAGCATTCAGAATGTTGAGTGAGCATACAAACGTTGATCTTGAATCAAATGGACATGGCTGGACTCACTTCGCTGGTATAGCTTTATATACTAGCAAAATACCATTATAAGTCAGTTTTTCCAGCCAAGAGTATTTTCCAGCCAAAATCTTGTGAAACTATCAGTTCTTTCACATTTCTAGTACTTTCTTGAATAGCCTATCCAGAACCGAGAAAAACCTGTTCTCATAGAATGAAATTCTAGCCATATTAAAGCCAGTAGCAAAATACCAATTGACTTTAATGAGCGCAGGATTTCACCCCTAGTGTTTGGTGAAAATGCCTGAACATTCCTTCCATATATTGCTAATCCGCCTTCCAACTGCAATCAGCTTGCTGTGCAGTGGCATGGAAGGCAACCAAACTTATTTGAACTTTTCAAAATGTTTAGTTTAGCTTGGACTTGAATCAAGTATTCAGTGACATTTTAGGCCAATTCCTAATTTTATGCCCACAGTGGATTGCCTATTCCTACAAGTTACCAACCCTGTACATACCATCATCCAGCATATGTTCCCTTATGCACAAAAGCATACAAGTCTAGTGGGCTTGTGACCACCTGTTACAGATTTTCCATTATGAGAGACAGAACAAGAACTGAAAATAAAGAAAAACTACACTGAGGAAACACCATACGACCCCCTTCAAAGAATACGGCCCGACACTTGATAGAAGCTTCTGAAAAGGAATGTTTGCAACAAACGTGAGCAGAAGGGGGAAAGTCTCCATATGCAGTACTTTCTGCCAGTGTGGCTGACTCCTATATAATACAGTATAAATCCTTAAATAAAAAGATGGAACAGAGGAGGAAATCAAGCACTCAGAGGAGTACATTTCTCAAGGCAGCTCATGCCTAAAAGTTAGTAGTCCCAGATTTGAAAATGTAAAGTGCTAATTGTTATCCTTAGAAATGAGTAAGTTATGAGATGAGCATGTGCAGAATGCAGAATGAAGTAGAGTATTTCTTTCATCTGCATCACTGGATTTGCAGCAATAGTGTAGGGAAAAAGGATTTGGAGATAGCATATTTAAAGTGCTATCTTTTGTTAAACAAATGTCCTTAACTGCATCATGAGCTTAACAAACTTTTCCTGACAATGTGTAAGCAATTGATTAAACAACGTACATCTCAAGAATAACCACATTTTCATGTGGATTCTGGATAATTCAGAAAAAAAGAAAATGAATTGCAGAGCTTTTTGGTCACCACCTTTAATCTGATTGGAAATTGTATAACTAAAAATACTTACACCCTGATAGCTTGTTAGTGGCTCACGTGAAATGGATTCCATTCCAGTGCCTGCAGACAACTCATGGGTGTCAACCACTGCAGCTGACACAAGTTGGCACCCTGACTGACAACCTCAGAGTACAGTGCTGATAAAGGAAATCATCTGGACGAGAAAAATCCCTGGTACAGAGGAACTTAAGTCATTTGTGAAAAGTATAAGGAGATGTAGAAGAAACCTAAAAGAAGAATGTCTTGCATTCGAAAGCTTGTCTAACTCTATCCTGACAATAGAGTTGGTCCAATAAAAAATTCACCCTAAGAAAGCCTGGTCTCAAGTAGAAGAAAAGCCATACATCTACAGCTTTTTTAAAAATCCATTCAAAAATCCATTCACAACTTTCTTAATACTGTGTAAACTTAAACTCATACTAGTCAGAATTGCAAGAATATAGCAGGCCAAATCCTGTGCTAGGCCATGGTACATAAATGTCAATGGTGCATCAAGTGTAATACAAAAAGTTTTTAAAGAGGAATCTTATAGGCCCAATTCAAAACCCAGCAAAGGCAATGGCGAGACATTGGAAGCTTTGGTCCTGAGGAAATATCTTGATTTTAAAAGTCAGAAGATGTACTTTGGCTTCATGGAGATGATGGAATTAAGTTTACAAATGCAATTTTGTTCCAGGATGTTACATGAGTGTCCTTCCCAGAACAATTGAACATTTGCCACTAAAGGCTCATCTTAACAAGAAAAATGAAGTCATGGTATTCGTATCTGGATTGTCCTACTAGAAGCTGATGCAATGCCAAACACAACTAGCTCCCATCTGCAAAATCATGTATTTGCTGACGAGGAGGAGTCCAGTGAATTACCTAATCTTCTAATGAAGGCAAGCCCTTAACCGGAAAAAGGTGGTTTAGAACGTTGTCCTCAGCAGTAAATCTTATTTCTGTGTATCATCATTCCTTTTTGCAACACTGATATAGAAAGGATGTACGCCTGTCATCACGGTGCCATAAAGAAACTCCAGTAGTCTCATTTACTGTTTACATTTAAACAAAGCTATGGCTTGA
>NW_017729032.1:245337721-245342030 GCF_001723915.1 Gavialis gangeticus
AGGCTTGGTTCCCCATTCTTTTGGGGGAAAAAAAGGTTCAAGTGAGCCAGGATGAATCCTAACTTGCCTTTTCATTGGACAGAATACTCTGTTATTGCTCTTAGTTTGCTTTGAAAAGATGCAAGGATTCTACAATGATCACCTTCTCTCAGGGACTCTTGCATTGGAAGCTCTGTTACATCAGTGTCGCATACATCCCATGGCAAACCCAGAACATGGTATATAGATGCCAAACACTTCATTCTAATTTCACCAGTCTGAGAGCTGAAAATAATCTCTCTATAGTATTGTATTAACAAACATAGATTATAAATGTGTACTTTTATGTGGTATATACTTTGGCAGGAAAAAGAAGAAAAATTCAACATATAGCTAGATGTATAATCCAAGGGTTGTAACTCATTTTCATCTGTCCTGTCTAGCACTGCGTGCTTATGAGTATGTGGATGTGTGTGTGCATGCAAGCATGCCTCATTTATTTCCTTGGAAAGTTGCTACAGACTACAGCATCCCAAAAGATCTAAGGGCAGAGTTCCAAAAGACATCCAATGGTGGTAGGGCTCATCTCCCATTAACACTGAATAGAAATGGAGTTCTCCGCCACTTAAACATATTTAAAAATCCCACCCTGAAGTCATTTGCTAGCAAGTGATTTAGGAAGATAGGAACCAGGGACTGGAAGGGGCCTTCTATGACTAGTCCCCAGCATTCACTGGCACTTATCAACTGAAGGAATCCCCAAAAGATTTCTTGGCTATGGATTTGTAAAAACCCAAGACTTTACAACTTCTGCAATGATGTTAGGCAATTAAAGAATGCAGGGGCTAAGTGTTACAGATACCAAGAATGTAAGGGAAGAGAGGTTACTCCTTAAAAAAATATTTTAAAAATGAATCACTTACTAAAAATGTATCCAGAAACTCATTCTGCATGCAATGAGTGAGTATCTGTTACTCAGACCAAGATGCCACTGTATTCTTACCTCAGACTAACTCAAAGTTTATTTTCATAATCCCTTCTACACAAAGTTGGGCTGCTGTGAAGATGCCTAGTTGCATGCTAAAGGAATATTTTCTAATACAAATATACAGTACCAGTAAAAGTAATTAAAAGTTGCCAAACAGATCAAAGGAGTCCAAACAGATAAACAGAAGGGACTAGACCTTTAGTTCATGCAAGGTGGTATCCTTCCATGAGCTGAAGATATGGCTCTATTAAAGAAAGAATTCAATTGTAATCACAAGAGGCACCATAAAAATTTATGTACATAGAAACATGCATATTTTCAACAAAGATATATTGGGTAATAGCATTTTAACTTCAACAAGGAGGACATACCATCAAAGATCTGGGTTGAGTATGAAACTCAGACGTGCAAAAGAATCAAATAAAGATCAGTCCTCTTTTGTCAGGTAGCTGATTTTGTAATGACTCCCAAATCACGACACCAGTGGTACACTGACTTTGTAAAATAGCAGCTGGGCTGAGTCCTTGGAAATGTTAAGGATGAGCTGCACTGTATCAGCTCTTATATAAAATTTGGGTTTTTTTAAGACATACAATTAACTCATTTTTCTCCATGATTATTTTTTTTTTTAAAGCCATTGTTTTAATTCTGGCAAAGAAGAGAGTTCCAAAACGATCATCCTAGTTACCATTTTAGAACATTTTATGACAAATGCATGCATGAGAAGGAATAAAAACCTGGCAACAGTTAAGAGAATTTTCTCTTTTTTTAGGCTGAATATTACAAAGCATTATAGAGTGGGTCAAGTAATCAAATTACTTGATTGGGTAAATATTACTGGCAGACTGATTTTAAAGAAAACAGGGTGACTTGAATAATGTGGAACACCATCTGAACAGCAATTTTTTTCTATTAAGCCTGTACAGATGGAAGAGGATCTATTTTATGTTACTTTTTTTTTTAAACTATGTTTCTTTATAGACAGTTATAAACTGTGCCTAAATTTCCAACTGTTAGAATTAGAGGGTGCAGCAAAGACAATTCAGTGAGCTTACAGATGTAAGCCAGTCCTGTATGCTGACTTTGAGCAGTTCATAAATAACTGTAACAGCAACACTTTATAACTAAATTATATGAGGAAAGACAGGGCAAGTGGAAATAACTGATAAAAAAAAAAAAACGACAACAACAAGTACTTGATGGGTCCTTTTGCAATAACAGCCTAGAATGTACTCACAGTAACCTATAAAATGTATCAGTTCAATTCTTTGCTCTCTAATTTTGCCTAGGCCATGTCTCTGTGTCAAGGTAAAAAATGAAATAAAAAGAAAAATAGACCAGCAATAATTCTGTGCATTAAAAACACGACTAGTAAAAAAAAAATTCAGTGTGATGCTTTTGGGACAGTTCATAATTTGTTCAATATATAGATGACTGAATATCACACTGGGATTTGACACTGAAAAGAGATTTTAGTCTCTGTCATTTGGAGACAATGATACTATTTTCTGTAACAAAGATAATTACATTAAGCTGCAGTTTAATTAAAGCTATTCTATACACTAGGTATGCTGCATGTTATATCCACAGTCTAAGAATGTATTCACTCGCCAGACCTGAAAAAGAACGTCTTTCATTCGGAAGAACATCTTGCCTAACTCTCTCCCAGCTATGCAGCTGATCCAGTGAAAGATACCACTCAAAGAAATCCTTGCCTTTCCCATCATTCCTGGACCATCACAGCTACAACTACTACTGGCTCACCTCCACAGTGAAGCTGTTCAAAAATAAAATAAAACCCAACACACAAATCCTCATTTGCAAACCCTGTTTTACATCAAGTTTCCTCCTCAACGGAAGCATTTACCTTTTCAATATAACTTGGTAACCTAATACAACCCAACAAGGCAGCATCAGTGTAGTAGCCAGGAGGCTGAGGCATTGAGCTGCAACACGAAAGCTAAAACTACCAGACAAGTGCCATTCCACAAGCTGGGACCTAGAGTCAAAAGCTATTTGTTTAAAAGTATGTTTCAAGGGCTAGAAAAGCACTCAATTTGCCCACGGACACCCTGGAGAAGTTAGCTCTTGTCTCTTTCCTGCCAGTTTTCTCTCTCTTGAGCAGCCTGGAAAAGTCACCTGGTTTCCTTTCTATAAAAGCTTTCTCTCTCTCGAGCAACCTGGAGAAGTCAGCTCTTGTCTCCTTCCTGCCAGTTCTCTCTGTCTCGATCAGCCTGGAGAAGTCAGCTCGTCTCCACAACTTGGAAAAGTCAGCTCCTTCATCAAAAGCTCACTGTCTCTCTTGAACAACCTGAAGAAGTCAGCTCATCTCCTTTCTGCAAAACCTCTCTCTCTCTCTCTCTCTCTCTGGCAACCTGAGGAAAAAATCAGCTCTTGTCCCCTTCCAGCAGAAGCTGTCTCTTGTGCACCCTGGAGAACTCAGCTCCTGTCCCTGTCTGCTAAAGCCCTCCCTGCCTCTCCCTCTCTCAGCAATAAATAAAGGCAAAACAATAACACGCAGAAGGGACTTTAATGCTTCAGCCCGCGTTTGCGTCTCCCAGGCAAAGCGATATTAGGGGTCACTTCCCATGTACGGAGAAAACCAGCTTCCCGGAGAATAATGATAAAACCTTCTGGAATGCAGCAACAACCCAAAAATGTATTCTCAGATGACTACACGAGGGCCAAGTCAATATTAGTCCCACTTCACCCACGCACTGCATAGCCTAAAAATGCTGTCAGCCTGATAAGAATTTCCTGACTTCCTTGGTTTTCTTTTTTTTCCCCTTTTTAACATCTGATCTCCGCAGTGAACGGGGAAACAGGTCCCCAAAGAGCGCGGGGCAGCCCCAGCCCCCTGCCCGCGGCCCTGCTCTCCAGCCCGGCCCCGCGCCCGCCGGGACCTTCCCTTCCTCCGCGGGGTCCAGCGCAGGTCCCTGCTCCTTCCAGCCACGGATCCGGGACCTTTCCTGCCGGAGCTAGGGCAGGTCCCAGCTGCTCCTCACCACCGGAGCCCAGATCTTCCCTAGTGGGTCTAGGGCAGGTCCCAGCTCCCTCTAACCACGGGGCCGGGACCGTCCCTGGTGCGTCTAGGGCACGTCCAAGCTCCCCCTAACCCTGGTCCGGGGCCTTTCCTGCTGGATCTAGGGCCGATCCCTAACTACTGCATCCGAGATCTTCCCTAGTGGATTTAGGGCAGGTCCCGGCTCCTCCTCGCCGCGGGCCCAGGACCTTCCCGGTGCACGTAGGGCGGGTCCCAGCTCCCTCTAGCATGGACCCGGGGCCTTTCCTGCTGGATCCAGGGCCGGTCCCAGCTCCCCCTAACCGCGGGGCCGGGACCTT
>NW_017729032.1:245342843-245343359 GCF_001723915.1 Gavialis gangeticus
GCCGGGGTGCCACCGCGGGGGCGGGGACGGCGCTCTGCACCCGCCGGGCAGCCCTTGTGCGGGCAATGGAAGTGCTCGCAGTGTGCCAGGGGCGTGCTTGGCAGTCACCCGGCTCCCAAGTGCACCCCTGGCACAGGGAAGATGCCGGATTCTAGCCGATGTGGGATGTTCCACTTCGCTGCAGAACGGACAAGACGGACAAGGTCCTTCGGGTGAATCTGACGCGTCCTTGTGTGCCTGCGTCCTTAGACAGACACGGGTACAACCTGCGCCCTTGCAGAACAGCAAGAAAGATTGTTCACCTCCCTGCCTGCCATCTGACACCTCCAGGGAAGGACTTCTACCGGATCTAGACATCCAAGAGATGCTCAGCACCGCTCACAGAGACACTCGCATGGCCCCAGAGAGACAGCCTTTCATCTGCAGCTCCCTCTGTGCACAAGCGAAGTTTATTTCCTACCTACGGGGACTTTTGACCATCTTGTACCATCTATATATTTCCCAGAGTCGTGAAGG
>NW_017729032.1:245348954-245364846 GCF_001723915.1 Gavialis gangeticus
CGGGGTGCCACCGCGGGGGCGGGGACGGCGCTCTGCACCCGCCGGGCAGCCCTTGTGCGGGCAATGGAAGTGCTCGCAGTGTGCCAGGGGCGTGCTTGGCAGTCACCCGGCTCCCAAGTGCACCCCTGGCACAGGGAAGATGCCGGATTCTAGCCGATGTGGGATGTTCCACTTCGCTGCAGAACGGACAAGACGGACAAGGTCCTTCGGGTGAATCTGACGCGTCCTTGTGTGCCTGCGTCCTTAGACAGACACGGGTACAACCTGCGCCCTTGCAGAACAGCAAGAAAGATTGTTCACCTCCCTGCCTGCCATCTGACACCTCCAGGGAAGGACTTCTACCGGATCTAGACATCCAAGAGATGCTCAGCACCGCTCACAGAGACACTCGCATGGCCCCAGAGAGACAGCCTTTCATCTGCAGCTCCCTCTGTGCACAAGCGAAGTTTATTTCCTACCTACGGGGACTTTTGACCATCTTGTACCATCTATATATTTCCCAGAGTCGTGAAGGGACTTTGATCCCAGAAGCTTGCAGAAAAGGACACTTTTCTTGCGATTTCCCAAGAAATCTAATAAATAGATTTATTGGTCTAATTGGTCTAATAAAAGGTATCGTTTTGGAACCAAGAGTTTCAGTGTGTTGTATGCCCAGATGTACCATCCTTTTTGCATAGGCAGCCCATTGATGCAGCCTGCGCGAAACTCAAGTCACTCTCAGAGACTCATAACTGGCTTTTTAAAAATGTGTATTTAATTTTTTTAAATTAATATAGTTCATGTCCCAAGTCAGATCAGTTCCAAATCGTTTCATAGTTTCGTAGATGTTAGGGGCTGGAAGGGACTTTACAGGCAGTGTTCCCTCTAAGCTGTGCACCGTGCGCGGCCACTCAGGCGCACCTGGCAGCGTGGCATGAGCACATCTGCGTGGTCGCACACTCCGCACAGCTTAGAGGGAATGCTGCTTGCAGATCATCGGGTCCGGCCCCCCTGCACTTGGGCAGGAAAGACTCCTGGGGTCAGATGACCCCAACAAGGTGGGAGTCAAAACACTTTCTGAAGATCACCAGGCTGGGCAACTGTACCCCTCTGGGGACAGCTTGTTCCAAACCCTCGGCACTCAGCTTGTAAAGAAGTTGTTCCTTATGTATACCCTGAATCAATCTTCAATCCATTTGTGCCCCTTATGTCCTCCCCCAGGGGGCCAAGGTGAACAGATGCTCCCCCAAGCCATAGATGGAGCAGGACTCAATTGTTCCAAAAAAAGTATCAACTGATTCAATTGTTCCAAAAAACAGTACCAACTGAGCAGGCAGAACTCAATCATTATAAACACCACGTACAATGCTACAACTGGCGAGCACCCTCTGTCCCAGGCTCTCGCTCTGGGACTTCAGATACTCCCAAATCTATTGGCAGCATGGACAACTGGTGCCACCTTAGTCAGGGGGGCATGTGCCGCTCCCTCCCACCTATCCCCCGTGGCAGATCTTGGTGCCTGGAGGGAGTTCCCCTGCAGCCGATCACTGCAGCTGCTTCCAGGAGTGGCTGCGGCTGCTGCAGCAATTGGCCAGGACTTGCGGGGGGGGGGACACCCATGCTCCCACCTGCCCCGCCTGCCCATCGCCTAAGCAGGGACCGTGGCTGATCAGGGAGTGCACTGGCACTCTGAGTGGCATCGCTACTGATTGGCAGGCATCCTACATGCAGGCCCAAGCCCAGAGGCCTTGGGATTCAGATGCCCCCAGAAACCACGCTATCTTTGCCCACAAAAACAGGTCTACACTCGACCTGAGCCAAAATTTGCTGTCAGCACTTTCTTATGACTGCTTACCTCGAAATAAAGAAAGGCTTCAATTTTGATGACCCAGTTTTCACTCACTCACTCACTGGCAACTTTCAGTGAGCAATATAAAGTGAATAATTAAAGCTTATTTGCATACTTATTTGCATATATTTTCAGTGTAGGATAGCTTTTCAGCAAATATAATTATTTTGAGCTTCCCATACAATAATTTTGTATTTAAGACCTGGCGATGCTGGGCATCAGTGTGGGGGGAGCTCTGGGCACTGTCCTCACAGGCAGGCAGGCAGCTCACTGCTTCCTCTGTCCTGCCCAGACCCTTTGACAGTGCCCGCTGCCTGTGGGGGGATGAGGGGAAGGCTAGGTCTCAGCAAAGCAGGGTAGGGTAGCTATGAAGAAAGGGGGTACTGGCTCCTTTTGTAAGCTTTGGCAGCACCTGCATATTGGTGCCACACAGAGAAGATTAGCTTTCCCCTGAGAAAGGATGAGACCAAATTTTCTGGAGAGAGATTTTTTTGGCTGAGATACAGGGAGACATCTCAAGGCACCGGGGCTTGCACGTAGGGTGCTTGACTGGATTTGGGGAGTCTCGGATGCCCCAGTGGGATGGGGCTGGGAGGGAGGATACTTGCCCAGTAGTAGAGCCACACAGACATCATGATTGAGCTCTGCTCAATCAAGTTTTGAAACTTGACTCTTGGGTTTTGCCAGGCTGAATTTGGAATTGATTTAGCCTTGAGAAAAAACAAACCAAACCAAAAAAAACCTCCCCACTGGAAAGAGATGAGATTATGGTTGTATGGGATGGTTTGGGTAGAGATGATCTTGCCTCAGGCAGGGGGTTGGACTACATGACCTCTAGAGGTCCCTCCCAGCCTCGCTTCTCCATGACTCAATGAGATGCTGACAAGACATGTGTGGTCCTTTCAGCATAGCTTTCCTCCTGGATCATCATAGTGAATTGTCTTCTCTACAGTAAATACCATTGTCTCTCCCCATCCCTCCCCCAGAGAGGATCAAATGGCAAGAGCTCCAATGCTGCAAACACTTCTAGAGGTGAGTAACAGCCTGCTGAGTTCTGCCGCCTGATTGCCGGTGTAGATAAGCACATGAACATGTGCCCGCAGCAGCCAGGTGAATACCATCGTCTGTAGACACAGAAAAGAGCACCAAGTCCTTTCTCCTCAAGGATAACATTGCCTTATAAAATCAGAGAATCATAGAAAATGAGGGCTGAAAGGGACCTCAGGAGGTCAACTAGTCCATCCCCCTGCTCAAAGCAGGACCAGCCCCAGCTATAGCATCCCAGACCTCCTAAATGATGCAAACACTTGTGTGCATGCTTAAATTTGTGAATATGAGCAGACCCGCACAGTTCTCATCACTTGCCTATACAGGTTTCCCTAATTTATGTGGGTTCGAATTGGCTCTTATGTGATCACCCTTTTTCTACCCAAAATTCCTTATATGTGAGATAAATTCACTCGTATGAGATCGGGCCTCCACTTGTCCCCACTCAGCCCAGCCCCTGAGCTGCTCTATGCTGTGGTGCAGGCAGATGGTGTTGGCTGGTCCTGGGTCTGCTGCAGCAGTTGGGGTAAGTGGAGAGAAGCCAAGCCCCAGGAGGTTTGGGGCAAGGTGCAGCCCAGGGGCTACAGGCCGCTGGCATTGGCTGCTCCTGTGGCTGCTGCAGTAGGGACTAGGGTGAGTGGGGAGAAGTGCAGGCCCTGGGCTGCAGCAGGCAGCAAGGTGACAGGAACTGTGAGTGGGTGCAGGGTGCTGGATGGGGGGTGGGGAGCAGGATGGGGGTGCACAGCTCTTGCTGTTACATGGGCCCCGGGAGGGCTGCTGGTTGGGGGGCTCATCCCAGGGGGAACACGGGCCTCCAGATACACATGTGGGACCTCAGCAGGCTGGGGCCAGCGGTGCCACTGGTCTCTCCCCAGAGCTCGGAGGGCAGGTTGGGGGACTATGGCAAATTTTGGGGTGGCAGCATCCCCCCTCCTAGCACCACTGCCTCATTCCTGCAAGCAAGGCTGGGGCCAGCAGCGGCGCTAGGCTCTTCCCGATGCTCCAGGCAGGTGGTGGCAGTGGCACTGGGAGGAGTGCTGCTGCCACCCCAAAATTCACCATAGCCCCCCAACCTGCCTGCCAAGCATGGGGGAGAGCCTGGTGGTGCCACCGGCCCCAGCCTGCGGCAGCAGCCTGCTATCATCCTGTGCACAGATCTGGGGGCACACATCCCCCTGGGAAGAGCCTAGTGCAGCCCCCCAGCTCGCACCTGCGCACACCCCCCATCCCGCGCCCTGCACCCACTCACAATTTCTACCACTTTGCTGCCTGGTGCAACCCCAGGAGCTGCCGATGGCTGCACTGCATCCCTCCCCTAATCCTAGCCTTACTCCCTCCCTCCCTCACCACTGTGAGAATGTATCCCTATCTGTTCCATTGTAAACTGGGTTCACTTCATGCAAATTCAATTTATGCGCCTCTCTGGGAACGCATGTACTGCATAAACCAAGGGAAACCTGTAAATGAATCCATTGAATGAACAGGCTAAGCATTTACAGGCTTCAGAACCCACTTTCTATTTATTGTAGAGCAGTGCAAATACTTGAGTCATAGAAATCATAAAAATCATAGAAATTAAGTGCTGGAAGGGACCTTGAAAGATCATTGAGTCCAACTTCCTGCTCTGGGCAGGAATACTGCTGAGATAGAATGATCCCAGCAAGGTGTCTGTCTAATCTTCTCCTGAAGACCTCCAAGGTTGGGTTCTGTACCATCTCCCTGGGAAGTCTATTCCAGATTCTTACCATACCTTATCATAAAGAAGTTCTTTCTTGCATCCTACTTGAAACCATCCTCTGCTAATTTATGGCCATCGCTCCTTGTCCTCCCCTGGGGCACCCTAGTGATCAGTTTTTCTCCCAGCTCCCAATATTCACCCCTTATGTACTTACAGAGTCTTGAGTCTTCTTTTTTTATGTTTGGCCAAAATGAAACTATATTTTTAGTTGACTCACCTGCAAATTTGTATGTTGGCTTTCTTGGCCAAAATAACACTAAACTTTCTTTGAGATCCAAAAACATATATATGTTTGACCTGAATATAGAGAATTATTATTATTATTTTAAATTTTGAAAAATAAAACTAGGCAAATATCAAAAGTCACCATTCTGAAATAAAAGATTAAATTGCTTAATTTAGTTACATAAAACATTTCACCTTTTAAAAAATAAATAAAATGTTGGTTGCGAGCATTGAAATGAATAACAGAAGTTCACAAAGAGTTTCACTTAACCCAGATAGGAATTTGCCAATGCAAAATGGTTTATTTGAAACATTTCATTTAGCTCTCATTTCAAGGTGTTATGTTTTGCAAATAAAAACTGAATTATAATCTTTTAATTTAATTTTAAATGACTCTTTTCATCATATTTTTAATGCTGTACATGTTAATTTGTAGATAATTGTATCTTTTTAATTACTTATAAATTAGATGGTTGATTCTTAATAAATCTGTTAAGTATCTGCTAAGTACATATGTTTTCACAATTTCTCTACATAACAAAATGGGCTTTCCCTGGGTGCTAAAGAATCATGGAGAAGTAGACTGCAAGAGACCTCTGGAGGTCTAATCCAACCCCTGCTCCAGGCAGGATCATCCAAATCCTTGTCTAGCATACTCCTAAAACTACAAAAAAATCACCCCTGTCAGATAACTTTTGCCCAAAGACATCAAAAGCACTCTAACCTGACAAACATAAAGCAAGGGGATGGGGGCTGTTAGTGTCCCAAAGCTGGCAGCAGTTTGAGTAAACTACTTGAGAGTAAATGCTCCTGGGCAGGCACCTACATGTGCAGGGATGTAGGAGCATATTTGCTGCTCCTAACTGCAAACTGTTCCTGCTCCCTGTGGCCCTGCAGTGGGCCCCTGCTGCCACCAGGAGAGCTGGAGGCTCTGGCCACAGCTGCCTGCAGACAGCAGACATCTTTAAAAGGCAGCCCCACTCCCTGCTCCCTGGACCGACGCTTTTCTGGCCAGGAGCAGCATGCAGAGCCTGGGGGCAGCACAAAGCAGCTGTCCCTTCCCAACAGCAGAGCCCCTCCACCACTCACCTCACCCACCATCAGTGAAACACCCTCTTCCTTCCCCATGCAAACTATGTACATTGTTGTACTAACTTGTGAGTGACTTCCTGGGGTGGGGGCCCATGGGGTGGGGGCACCTAGGGGGTGGAAACCAGGGACAGGTGCCCAGCACCCCAGCTTCTGGCTGTTCCCCTGTGGGTGTGCACTCTGTGGTGAGCCCGGTGGGTGGGCATATTGCCCAGGGTCAATGGCAAGTGCCGGTCTCCCAGTGCTCCCATCTCCCTCTCCAGCAGCCAGTGGCGAGAGCCAGAAGGGCTGGCATGCCTGGTCTTGTGTCTCCTCATGGACCAGGTCCTCTGCACATCACGCGTCTAGCATGTAACTTGGTGGGCCAGGCCCATGATTCCAAAGGTGTACAAATAGAGCTGTTGCCGATAGCTATGGTGTCCTGGGTGCACCTGGCACAGGACCCTGAGCTTCAATAGTGTGGTGGGCAAGCCCACACTGCCCAGCAACCCTTCCCCCAGTACAGGGCTTACCATGTGGGCAGGGCTGCTGTGCCTGGCAGTTTGGGTCAGTCCCCGATGGAGGCAATGGAATGCAGTTCCTAGCAGTGTCCTGGGTCAGAGGGGTGCAGCATGTGGCTTCCTGAGCAGGTTCCCCCTCTGGGGAGCAGCTGGTGCTGCTGTTGGCTGATGGTGACATGGCTGGCCTGGCCTTGTGGCCGGGGCTATGGCCAAGGACCTGGCAGATAGGCGCTAGCTCAGGCTCCCAAAGTTTCTGGAGGACACTGGAGGTGGGGAGCTCAGCAGGATGGGTTGCTGGCAGGCCAAGGGACCTTCCCCCGGTTATGCATCACCCACAGTGGCTTGGACAGACCACCTGTGCTGCAGTACACAGCATGGATGCAGCCAGGGTCCCGGGGCATGAGAATAGCATGCAGTTGCCACATAGAGGGCATGGACTTAGGGTTGTAGTCAGTCACAGCGACCCACTGTGCCCACAAGGCCTTGACTTTATGCAGCTCTTGCATGCCAACTGTTCTTGCCCATGCTCCTGCATACGAACTGAGAGTCCCACATAAATGTGTGTTAGAGTGCCCGCCCAGTGCAAATTGCTTCAGCACCTCAGCCTCACCCCATAGTGCCACAAGGTTGCCAGTAACTTCTTGTGATGACCAGTTGAGGCCCTGGGAGGTGGCATGTGGCATCAGTGAGGATGCCAGCATGGCTCCTGCAATGGCTCTCTGGGCCATCCCAGTGCTGCTTGGCCTGGGCAGCTGCCTGCAACACCCAGCACAGGAGCATGGCATGGGACTGGCAGCTGCACAACAAGACAGTGCCAGGCAGCAGCTGCAGAGTCCAGGCATGCTCCTGGGGGTTGCCTGTGGGCAGCAGGATCTGGACCCAGTGGCCAAGAGCTAGCTGCAGCTGGGACCAAGTGCTGGCAGGCCTGGCAAGTGCCTGCAGCTCCTGCAGTGCTGGTCATCATGGTCCTGGCAGCCATGTGGCACTATGGTGCCACGGAATGGTGCTGGGGTACAGAGAGGCTGGCTGATCTCACCTGTGGCCTATTTAGGGCAGTTCATTGGCCATGTATGAACACAGGCTGTCTGCATGTGCCTCAGGGATCCACAGTGTCTGCTTTTAAGGGCTGGAGCTGGGACTGCCATAGAGCCAGCCCAGCCCTGGGCCAGGAGAGGCTCCCAGCCTCGGGACCCTGGGGCTAGGGTGAGACTGCATCCCTAGTGGCAGGGCTGGCTGAGAGCAAATTTGATTCTGGTCAGCATCTACACATGCACTACTGCACAGTAACTACTAACGATTAAATTTACTACTTGCATTTGCAGGTAGCAAAATTAGCTGCAAGTAGAGCAGTTTACTGCACAGTAAGCATGTGCATGTGTCAACACATATGCTTACTGTGCAATAAACTGCTCTACTGTACAGTAACACATCTCATGTAGATGCACCCACTATCTACAAATCCCAACATAATCTAGACCCCATTCATCTCTCTCATCTTATGACAGCTGTACTAAGAAGGATGCTGTGGCTATCTATCCCAATAGTGAAGTTCATGGGAGTCAGATAAAATGGATTCTCCATGACAATACCTAGCTTCTGAGGTTCATTGTTTCTGGATGTATACCTGATAGCAACATGGACACGTCTGATGTCAAGACAAGTTTTGCAGTTACTTTGTTCAGGCATTCCATTAACTTCATTTACTGGCACTCAGTTTCCTAACATTTGGACTACTGGCTACTATCCATCTTCACAGATCCTCTCATGGAAGCTGGGTTCATTGCTGCAGAGGATTGTGAAGGATTTCCTGTCTTAGGAAAGATGTTGTTTGGTACCATTCTAACTTAGGTAAAGTGCTTTCAGATGCCATGTAATGGGGACCTTATGAGTACTTTTTAAATAATATTAAATCTACATTTAAGAAATAGAAATAATGTGTGAATACATTCGTGTTAAACCATAAGCAGGAGCAAGTTCTTTAAAAATGATTATAGAATGTGGATTTGTGGGGAAAATATTATGTTAGCCCTGAAAGCAAACCTAGGCCAAAAAGTATTATATTATTTTCTAAATGTCAATTCCACTTTTAGTGGAGTAGATTAAATAACTGATTACATTACATAAATGGTATGTACTGCATGTAACAGGCTTGCACAAAAAATAAATAATACATGTTGTAATAATACTATTTTGCAAGATGCTGGATTCAAATATTCAATTATTAAACATTCATCATTGCTTTTCTTGATGGCAACATCTTCTGTTCTTATATAGCATTTCTTAAGGTTTGCTTTAAGGTACAACACGTGACATGCTCAATCATATCAAACATTAGAATGGAACCATTAGCAGGCAAATGTTTGACATGATACATTATGTCAGTCAGTGGCATTGAACCACTAATGAAAATAATTTTGACATGATACATTTTGTCAATTCTGTAGGATACAGATAGTATATTTTTAAAAATAAGGTCAAGTTCACCTCTGGTGTCAGTGGATGCAACTGCTGTGACTTCATTAGCATTGCATCTGCTTGGGTCAATAGTTTGCTCCTTTGGCCCATTACCTGGAATTTATCTGAAATGACAAGGGTTAATAGCTGATTTTTCAGATGTTTAATTACGTTGCCTTCATGTCATAAACTTTCAATTATCATGCTTATGTTTTAGGATCAGAGTTGCTTGTTTTTGGCTTTGTTTCTTCACTTTGAATTTTTTTTCTGAGAGAATTAAGAAAAATGTCAAAGATCTCCCCAGGCCTAATGGCCAATCAGCCTAGCATGGCTAAGACATGACAGTTTCTATAGCCAACAGCAACATTAGAGATTGATGCAGCTAGTATCACATCCAACCACCTTTCACTCCATAGCCTAAATGACCAGATATTCATTTACAACTAGGTTGACAGGGAGCAGTCTTTGGCCTGAGTCCAGAGAAGTGCTCAAAACCAGCAATGTTGTAAGCACTTTGCAACCATCCCCCAGGAACAGAGAGACTAAGGTCTCCATATTTAGCAAAAGAAATGTTTTTTGTTCTGGTTTTTTATATATATATTTACTTTTATTGTAGTCATGGGAATGGTGTCCTGGAGAATACAAAGGCACATTCTAGTCAGAAATAAGGACAATTTTGTGTTATGCATCTTAAAAAGCATAAACAATATGAATTAAAAAAGGTAAGAAGACAATTTCTTTTTGAGGAGATAAATACCATATTTGCCCTCATTTTATAATCACATACAAGGAAACCTCATTAAATACATTGTCTATCATTAAACTGCTGCCAAAAGCAGCATGTATAGTACACAGCAATGGAAACCAACTATGAAGTTGACTAAATGCAGCCAACATTGAGCATAACTATAGCCCATATTAGGCAAACATACTGATGGGAACCTTTTTTTTATTGTAGCCCTGAAAAAAAAATGGACTGTTGCTTCCCTAGGAGGTAATGAGCACTGGACCTGGAGATACTGCAATACCAAGCCTGGAGGCACTGCAATATCAGGCTGGCACGCAGAGAGACTAGAGCAAGTGCCAACACACTCCCCTGATGTAAAAAATGCTGATGGGGACCATTTTTATGGCCCTTAATGAAAATGGGCAGATGTTCCCTCTGCAGGGAACTGGCGCTAGGTGTGAAAGTACTGCAATACCAGGGCAGCACCAGAATGGCCAGAGCCAGCCCTGACACCCTCCCATTGGTGCCAAAAATACTAAATTTGATGGGAACTCTTTTGTTTTAAATAAATTTATTAAAAACACACTTATCACCCTACACTTACAAAGCTTCATGTATTAAGCATCCTCGTTTTACCACAATTTCATACAGTAAACAACTACCAATCCAAAAATATACAACTAAATATATTAAACCTGTAAACAACATATATCAACTTCCCACAAATGAACCCCTTACAGAGCTTTTTCTTTATACAGAAACCCATGAAACACTATTACCCTAGTAACCACCTGAAACCCTCCGCCCCTCCCATCAGTCCTCTTTGCTGGTTTAGTAAAACAAGTGTGTCCAGTCCTTTTTCTTCCACCTCTTATCTGCCTCTTCTTTGATCTCTTCCTTGTCCCAGTCAGTGCAGTATTTCAGTTCATGCAGCCCCAGCTTCACACACTCTCTTTCAGTGAAAACCCACTCCATAAACTAGTTTGAACACACACTAACAAAGTCCTTAATAATGTTTCCTCCAGGCACTTTGATATGAGTGCATACAGTACAAAGCGTGCTGGCAACAGTTTTTTTTGGTGACACTCAGAAAGCGGCAGACTTTTCCCTCACCCCCTTTGCATATATACACTCCCAAAACATAACCCACCATTTCTACTTTCCTGCACCTCACTTGTTGAGCTTGTCAAGCCCCATCTGTATTGCACCTCACTCACCAACTGTATGTTTTTAAGGGTAGCTTTTGTGCAGAGCAGAGCTAGACATGTTTGGTCAGGCACCCTGAGCTGACCACTTCTACTTTCATGGCTGACTGCAGCCAGGGACCCACTGTTCAGGAGTCTTGCCTCTGCTGCAGCTGAATGAAGTCCATAGCACCCTGTCCCTGGGCTTGCACCAGATGCAAAAGAAACAAACAGAGTTAAACAAATAAACTGCCACTTAGCTTATCCCTGGTTTCATGCCTCTGGCTTGCTAGGCTTTCCCCAGGCTTCTCTTACCTGTAGCCGCTTATTTTTCAGAGGCTTTGAGGACCCGCAGGGCTTGTGAAAACAAATAAGCAAACAAACAAAAGACAAGTTTTGTTCACAGACCCTCCCTGTGGCTGTTTGACCTCTGCTAATCCCATGCTCCCGGGCAGCCTTGCTCTCTGCCGGTGCAGCCCCTCAGAGACCGCTTTTAGTGTCTTTTATTTTCCCACCTGCTTGTTCATGTAACTTGCTCTCCCCACACCTGGGTTAGCTTCCTTGCTGAAAGGTTTGCTGGGTCCCCAAACCTGGGTCTGCAGCCTCTGATGAGTCTCTCCAGTTCTGGGGTGGGTGTGGGGGAAGGCTTTCAGGGTGTGGGGCCATTTGGGCTCCTTCACACCCACAGTAACAGGGCCAAGCCCTGTTACACCAATAAGGTATTTCTTACAAGCATCCTCACTAGGTCAACATGTTCCCCTTTTAGTTGTTAAGCCACCACTGCTCTCCACACCTTCTTCACTAGACCTTCTTTAAGGTTTTTCACTGGTGCCACCCTGTCTCTCCCTTACCACTTTCATCAGTTTGTTAGGATCCTCTAGGACCTCTAGCCCTACCAATTTTATACCTCTGCATGAAACCTTCCTGCAGGTCTTACATCTGATACAATGAATCAGCAACTGTCATGCCCATGCACTCTTCAAATAGGACTGATATACTCCTCATTTCCTCAAAATTGCATTTGTGTGAAATCAGGTGATGTGCACTAAGGCTGGGCAAAGCTTCGGATTGCGATTCGGATTCAGAGATGATTCAGATTATTTGGAGGCTGAATCTATTACTCTGAAGTGAATCACTAGACTCTTTAGGGTTTCTGAATTGATTCGGAGCTTACAAATCAATTCGGAAAAGATTTGGCAATTTGGAGATTCAGCCATAGGGTATAATGGGGAATCAATGAAATATCTATAAATTTGTTGTTTTTTGCCTGATTCAGATGAACCGGGTAGGGATGGTAGCTGCTACTGAGGGCATGAAGCCTGCCAAGTTTCAATGTAATAGGTACAGACGTTTCTGGGAAACTGCACCTCAAATCCTGAAAGCAAATCTCATGTCACGTGTGTATGTTAAGTCACAGTGGGGCGAAAATTGTATGAATGGTAGCACTTGCTGCAGCCACAAAGTCTGCCAAGTTTCAAGAAGATAGGTGGAGGGGTTTCTGGAAAACTGCACCTCAAACTGCTGACAAGCAAAACTCACGACATAGGTGACACTGTGTGCATGTTAAGGCACAGGGGCGTGAAAACTGCAGGGGTGATAGCCCCTGCTGCAGCCACAAAGCCTGCCAGCTGTCAAGTAGATAGGTGCAGGGGGAGTCTGGGTTCTGGGGCCCTGCACCTCTGGCCGCAGGCAGGCAAAACTTGGGACATGGGTACTTATGGGACTGTGTGTGTGTTCAGGTGTGCCCTTCCTGGCTCTGGGGCCTCTGCACAACATGAAAGTGTGCCCCCATGAGGCCTCCTCATCCCCTAAAGCCTCATCCTAGTCCACCACTGTAAACAACAGCAGGTCAAAATAGCTGGCTCAACACCAATAGCACCAGCAGCATCAAAGATAGCCAGATGGAACTGTCACAGAACCTGTGTTTTTATAAACGAATTGACAGCAAGAAGTAAAGATGCTGTGTTGGATATATGTTACTCATGGTGTGTGATGGCTTATCTTCTGTTTTTTCTGTTTATATGTTTATTATCAAAAAACCCCTGAAATAGTTAGAAAAATATATCTTAGGCAGCTCTTGGGTTGAAAAACCCTTTGTCAGGCTGAGGAAGTACCTGCAGTTGGTGGGTCTCCTGGTCCTGGGTGGAAGGAATAGTAAAGAAGCCAGAGGCTGGCCTGGCATGCAGTGCAGGCAAGAAAAGCCGGTCAGTGAGAATGGAAATGGAGGTGTCAGGGGGTGAGGGACAGGCTGGAGTGGGGCAGGGGTGGGGGTAAGAAGTACCTGAGGAGTCTGAGTTTTGCCTGCTTGTGGCCAGAGGTGCAGGGCCCCAGAACCCAGACTCCCCCTGCAGTATTCATCCCCCTGTGTCTTAACACAGACACAGTGTCACCTATGTCATGAGTTTTGCTTGTCAGCAGCTTGAGGTGCAGTTTCCCAGAAATCTCTGCACCTATCTCCTTGAAACTTGGAAGGCTTTGTGGCCTCAGTAGGTGCTGCCATCCCTGCAAGCTGTATCTGAATCAGGCAAAAAACAACAAATGTATAGATACTTCATTGATTCCCCTTATACCCTATGGCCAAATCTCTGAATCACTGAATCTTTTCTGAATTGATTCAGCTGAATCAATTCAGAAAAGCAATTCAGATTTCCAAATCAAATCAGATGAATCCAAATTGGCTAAATCTGAATCCAAACTGAATAGTTGCCTATTCGCACAGGCCTAATATGCACTGCTTTCCCCTCTCCCTCTGCTACCACCTTGCATATCATGCTAAGATATATCACAAAGATGAACAATCTTAATTCCAAGAGCCCCCACCCCTGATCTCTCTTGCTTTGTACAGTTCAGCTCTAGTCAAGCTTAATGCACATATTTCCCTGTGTACTTTTACCATTTGCTACCATGTCAGTTAGAATACAATTCCTGTATATAGAATAATTAGCAGTAGCATGGCCTTAATGCTGCCACTTTCCCAGCAAAGGACAGCGTCCTTCCAGACTACAACCAAAGTATTGTGTAACGGAGCTTTTGTATAACAGGACTTTGTGTAACAGGGCTTCTGCCCCATTACTGAGAAGGTGGAGGGAGCCCAGGGCCTACTGGCCATCCCAGCCCCTTTGAAAAGACTTAATGATGAAAGGGATCGAAAGATGGCCACCCACCACAGGTGTATGCAATGACTGTCAGGCCTGGGGCAAAAATAGTGTCAGGTGACTCAGGGGCTAAGGATAGACACTACACATAAACTGGATCAGAAACTGGTTTAAACCTGTAACAGGACAGGTGTTCAGTGCACATAAACCAGTTTGAAAATGGCTGAAACTGGTTTGAGATAAACCTGGTTGAATGTAGTATCAGACTTAACTGATTTGGCTCAAACCAGTTTATGCAATGTCTGTCCCCAACCTCTTGCTGATTTAAGTTAAATCAGACTCCCCCTGCATCCTGGCATGCTCTCTGGGCTGGGCAGGGCTCTCTGCTCCACAGCAGAGCTAGCTACTCCCCTCTGCTCCCTGACTGGAGCTCAGCACAGACTACATAGGCAATGTGTAGGGAGGGGGGCACGTGCCCCTCCCTAAGAGCACTGGTGCCTCCTGTGACAGTGAGCACTCCAGCTAGTAGGGAGGCATGGACAGTGCTTGTGCCCTTCCTGAAATTGGCCACCATGCCGCATGCAGAAGTGCTAGCATGTGCACCTCTGCCATGCAGCTAGCATGCTTGGTGACTGGCTGCAGGGGAACCCCGCCCTGCCCCCCCCCCCCGCTGGTGCTCCCCCAGACTTGGGAGGTACCAGTTGCCCATGGCAGGCATCCCTGCTCCCCACCTCCCCCTTCCATCCCCTCTGTCTTACAGATACCACTCAGCATTAGCTAGTAGACCCCATGCTGCCTAAGGTCGGTGCTGTGGCAGACAGGACAAAGGGAGAATCAACAGGTAGCTGGTAATGTCCCTCTGTTGCTTTCCTAATGAGGTAACAAACACTGAGTTAGAGGTGATAAACACTGTTATCAATCCCCTGCTGGGCTGGTTAGAAGTGTGTGTGGGGGGAGCCCCTCCCTAAACCAAGCATCCTGCCAGAGCCTGGCCATATCCTCCTCAGCTCAGTGCTGTGCAAGAGATGGGAGAGCTGCACTAGCATGCCCTGGCTTCTAGCCTGATGCACTGCAGGCATGTGCCTGCATTTCTGGGATGCCTACACAGTTACAAAGTGATTTAGCCTAGCCAAATTAGACTTACCTGCCAACATTGAATCAATTCAGGCTCAGGCTTTTTGAATATCTGTCCCTAGCCAGGGAGAGGCTCAAAAGCCCAAGACTTAGACCAGAAGAGGGAATCTGGCCATAGTAGCTGCCAGAGGCAGAGGAGAACCAGTCCAGACAGTGTTGAGGCAAAGACTGCCTAGGGCAAAGACTGTTTACCACAAATGGGTGGAAGAGACCCTATGTGGCAAGCAACATGAGATAAGTACTTTGCACCTTTTGCATTCGAGTTACCCTGGAATGAGAGTTAATCCCAACAGGAGAGCTTGCATTTGGCAAGCTTGGTGTTTGGCAGTGGATACTCATACTTTGATTTACATTTGTGCCAGAGGATTGGCGTGGCTGTAAGGGCTGGATTGGAGACCACTGGGGTACAGCAGAGGTTTATAATAGTTTATAATAGTGCCAGGGGCTGGAGCCCTGGGGTATTGTGTGTGGTCAACAGCTCAAATACATTACAACAGGGAGGACTGTGGTGTGTCAGAGAACTGAGCATCTGACCACAAGACTGGGAGTGTAAACCCCATGCCTACAAAGGGGGCATACCTAAGGGTTGAGAGGACCAGGGCCTGCGGAGGGCTGAGCTGGGGCCCAAGAACATAGGGTCCTGGGGTGGTGGACCCTGGACCACAGGACCTACCCAAAGTAAAAGTGAGCCCAGGCTCAGAAGTTCCTGAGTTCAGACAGGGACCCAATCCAAATCCTGCATATGCCTCCTGGGGTAGCCTCCCTAGGAATCTATAATAGCAAATCATGATAAGTGACATAATGTGGGAGCAGGACCCAGAGAGCCCAGAAGCAAGGGTAAGGACATAGGTGACTGGTAGAGGCTGTTTAT
>NW_017729032.1:245364948-245369403 GCF_001723915.1 Gavialis gangeticus
CCCCCCCCCCCGACAGGGCTGCCACCATTGGCAGCTTCTACAGGTGCCTCCCCCAGATTCAGGAGGCACCAGTCACTCATGGGTAAAGAGGTTGGAGCCCAGGGGCAAACTGGGCCAGGAACCTTGGTAGCATCAGCCTGGAATCCTCAACACTACATCTTGCTGCCACCTTTTCCCATGCTACATTACTTTTCCCTTCAGTATCTACTGGGATCCCTAGCACTCTGATTTCACTCTCTCTTATCTGAAGGCCCAACTTCTCCAAGTCCCTCCAGTTCTCCACTCCCATTATGGTGCTCTTCAATCTATTTAGTTTAGCCCCCATCACTTCTCCATACTCTGGTGTCTATTGAAAGTCTATCTCTATCTACTACATTTATATCATCCATGTACAACATGCATTTTACCTCTCCCTTCCTGGTATCTTTACTCCACTTATGACCTTGTCTTTCTTATTGTTTCATAGTTTCATAGTTTCTGGGATCGGAAGGGACCTGAGTAGATCATCTAGTCCAACCCCCTGCCATGACAGGAAAGAATACTGGGGTCAAACGACCCCAGCAAGGTGCACATCTAGCCTCCTCTTAAAGACCCCCAGGGTAGGAGCCAGCACCACTACTCTTGGAAGTTGGTTCCAGATCCTAGCTGCCCTGACCATGAAGTAGCACCTCCTGATATCTAGCCTAAATCTACCCTGTGCCAGCTTGTGACCATTATTCCTGGTCACTCCTGGTAGTGCTCAGGGGAACAGGGACTTCCCCAGTGCCTGCTGATCCCCTCTGACTAGTTTGTAACAGGCCACTAGATCCTCCCTCAGCCTTCTCTTGTGGAGGCTTTTACACTAACCTAATAGTTCTGTGCCACCCATAAAGAGTTTTAGTGACAGAGGGAAGTTTCACTCAGGTGGACCCCTCAGGCCAAACCAAATCACACATAGACTATGTCCTTCTCCCCAAGGGGTAGATGGTGACAAAAGCCAAATCCAAGCCAGTCTGCTTCTGGGACCACTGCCTCCTAACAGTAAAAGCAGAAATGGGGGGCAGCCTGAGCAAAGGCAGATGGAAGCTGAGCATCAGCCTCTTAGACAATGAAAGGATACACTGGGATTTTAGGCAGAAGTATGTGGACTGGAAAGCCCTCAGACTAGCATACTGGAATCACACAGAGTGGCGGTCCAGTGTGAAAGAGAGGACAAGATCTTTCTTTCAATAGGCTAGCAGAAAATGAACCTGATTCCAGGAAAAGCAACACAAATGCTTAAACCACAAGTTGCAGAGCCTGCAAAAGCAGGTGGCTTGGGGTTGGGACATGAGGGAGGAAATGTGGGAGGTGAAGATCTTCTGGCCTGGACACCTTGAGTGGACAAGGGGGAAGACTGGTCTGCTTATTTTGGCAGTTTAAATAAATCCGAGAGAGGCTATGACCAACCTGGTGGAGGTCTTCAAAGACTGACTGCAGGAGGGCCACCTGGGGGGCATGGATGGACCAGGGCCTCATGACCCTTCCTTACAAGAAGGGTCTGAGGGAGGAGTTGGAGAAATGGAGGCCCATAACCCTCCTGAACTTTGAGTATAAACTGCTGGCTAAGGTATTGCCTGAGCACCTTAAATCTATTATAGGTACGATGATCCATAAAGACAGTCATGCACAGTGCTGGGGAGACAGATACACAGAGGTCTACAGCAACTATATTACACACTGCAGTATCAGTGGGAGAGGGGCCAGAGCACTGACATGCTAAACCTTGACCTGAAGAAAACCTACAACTGAGAATCCTACTGATTCCTGTTTGAGATGCTGAGGAAGATGGGGGTTCCACTGACCTTCATCACCTAGATAAAGGCACTGTACGCCAACAGTATGCTGCGTGAGCAGCAGGATGTTGGTGAAGAGGTTCCTGACTGCGCCCATCATGGTGGAATCAGGTATCTGGCAGGCCTTCCCACTCTCCCCAAACCTGTTCACCTGTATGATGGAAGCACTAGACCAGAGGCTCAGGCAGCACCCTGGAATAAACAGTGTTCAGGTCCCAGGAGAAGAATGTGAGGAAATGAGGGTACTGGCTTACATGGAAAATCTCAACATCCTATGCATGGAGAAGTGATCATTTGAAAAAGTACTGCAGCACACACAGATATACAGAGCAGCAGCAGGGGCAAAGCTCAGCATGAGCAAAAGCACCTGCCTGGCACTGGGTGAGCTCGGGGACCTGTCATCTCTGTAAGTCTCCATCCCCCATGAATGGGTGAAGAGTCTCAGGGTGCAGTTTGACCCACAGCTAACCAGATGGAGGGCATGGGAAAAGGCTGAGGCTAAAGTCAAACAAACTGGGACTGTGGGACATGTGTCACCTGTCAATGGGTTATGTCTTTGCTAAGTACACAACTCTAATTAGATGTATTTTACTGATATAAAGTGAGGTAAAAGTTACCAAATTTAGCTGTGCTGGCATGAGATTGCCTTTACAATATGTCTAAGTAAAATATATATGCTTATTTTACACATATGTTAATTTCCTTTACTGTAGAAAAGAATTTAAAATACAAACCATCGATTATGCTGACTGATCTTTGCCCTATTTTCTAGTTGCCTGAATACACAGGCTGGATTCAATCCCTGGGTAGCTTGAATGAAGTCAGGTAAGAGTAATCCTGCAAAATACCTACCAGAAGAGCCTAATTCACTGTCAGCTACACTGACTGAAACCACAGTTAAATGTTATAACACATGATGTGATAGACGAATAAGCACATCCTCTATAAAAGAAAAAACATGTCTTTAATACGTTAGAAATTATTGAGTGGTGCAATAAAATGGTGGGACCAGTTGGCAGTGGTTTATTTGGACTTTCAATGACAAAAGTCATTTATAAGACGTTTTGAAAAAAAGCCCCTTCCAATGAGAGTTGTGGTTGCTTGGCTTTTCTGAAGAGCAGTGATCATAGTTTAAATGCCTAAGTAACTGGTTCAGAGAAGTTACAACTATGCTATGGGTTTTGAATTGAACAAATAGATTTTCTTTTTCATTGTAACTATCTGCAGATACCTTTCTTGGGAGGTGCAGCACTGTACAGTAACAATTCCAAAGGGGTGGAATATATATATATAATCTCTACACACACCTCTTTTTTTCCTCTGCCTTAGGTTTAATTTTCTGCTGACATTCTATAAATATTTAAAACACTAGAGACCATGCCCTAAGTAGAAGTAGCCAGTATTTACAGGCAAAACTGTTTGGCTCCAGAGCTATGGTGTTCCCCACAGATTTACACTTTAAGCCAAAAATGTAACACGCATTATTCTGAAGTTGTTTTCAGTTTTCACTAAATGAGAAGAGCAGATCAGAAGGCAAGCACTGTGCCATAAGAAAATGAAAAAAGGGAAAGGAAAACTACCCTTATAGTAGAAGAGAAATAGAAAAACCTATCCACACACAGCTAAAACTTAGTGAGGAATGCTATTATTTTTTGATGGGGAAAGGAATTAGAATGGGCTGATTTGCCAAAACTGTAATGTTCCATGGAAGCAGTTCAACTTTGGCAATATTCCCATGAAACCTGAGTAGGGTTCTGATGGAATCTGGCTTGTGATGTTCTCAGGTGAGCCATTGGGCAGATCAGGACTAATGGGTCCTTGGCTCTGGGGTAGCTTTGCCACACTGCCTGACTCTGAACTAGAGACCCCAATGTGTTTTGAACTCAGGAAATTAAAAAAAATTCTAGTTCTTTTTTCGATTTGGAATGTAAATATTTTTAAAATATTAAAATGTCATGAAAGATGGAAATTCTGTGTTGTAAAGGTCTATTCATATACCAGCACCATTTTTCCTTTCTTTGGTGCCTTCACCATGTGAAACCAAAGGGCTTTGCCATGCATGCATAGAGAGTTCACGCACCCACCACTAAAGTACTGCCACCTCCAGCATGGAAAGATTCAGCCATTACATGGGAAATGCATGACACAAGAGATATTAGAAAGAGAAAAGAAAAATACCTTCTGCACAAGAAGCCAAAGGGGAGCCTTTAAATGGCCAAACTCAGACCTGGCTGAAGTTTTCTGAGCAAGATATTTTTACATAAAAAGTTCCCTTTTTGTCATGAAAACTTTTTGTGCATGTAACAGGGAACACTTGCCCTGTTACTGGAGAGTGGGATGGCCTCTTTAATGGCAGTCTTTATAGCACAGGCAGCCAGCAGAGCAAGAGTTAAAGGACAGCCCTTTAGTCAGGTCAGCTGACTGGGGCCTCACATGACCAGAAGAGGGCTCAGGGCAGAGCTATATAAGCCCTGGGATCGAGCCAGTCAAGGAGGGTAGCCCTGAAAGTCATAGAGTGTGGAGCTCCTGGCAGCAGCTTGGTGGGGCCCGTGAATATACTAAGAGGCTAGATGAAAGCAGCTCTGCAGGGGGGAGAGAGAGAGGGAGAGAGGGAGGGAGGGAGAGAGAGAGGGACAGACAG
>NW_017729032.1:245374403-245414770 GCF_001723915.1 Gavialis gangeticus
CCTGGAATCGAGCCAGTCAAGGAGGGTAGCCCTGAAAGTCATAGAGTGTGGAGCTCCTGGCAGCAGCTTGGTGGGGCCCGTGAATATACTAAGAGGCTAGATGAAAGCAGCTCTGCAGGGGGGAGAGAGAGAGGGAGAGAGGGAGGGAGGGAGAGAGAGAGGGACAGACAGACAGACAGACAGAGAGAGGGACAGGGAGGGAGGGAAAGAGAGAGGGAGAGGGAGGGAGAGAGAGAGAGACTTGTTATACAGGAAAGTGGCCTTCACTGCTATGGTAAGACCAGTGGCTTGGGTTTGGGACTAGAGTGGTGCAGATGTCCCGTTAATGTCCTAAGGGCATGTGATTGTCTTGGGCCCTGCTGGGGGCAGGTTCAAGGCAGAGTGGGGGCTGGGACCCACAAGCCAGCCTCAGAGAAGTGGACCTGGCCTGCAAAAATAGAGGGGCAGAAGCCAGGAAGGCTAAAACCCCAAGAAAGGAAGGCCTAGAGTGGCTTGGAGATGAAGGGATAAGAGTTCCACCTGATTGGTGACTCCAAATTTGCAAGGCATGGGGCATGGTGTATGGAACCATGCAACTAACCCTTAAGGCAAAGGACCACAACCACCAGGTGTTCCTTAGAGGTTTGGGAAGCCCTGAGGCAGCTTCCCTTTTATAATCATAAAATACGTCAAAATGTGGCAGGAAAGCAAAAGCTGGGGGCTGCACTGGCCTCTTCCTGGTGGGGGCCTGGGCCAGGGCTGCATTCAGGGTGGGCAGTGGTGGCAATGGGAGGGGGGGCTATAACGTGGGCTACAGCCACCCCAAAATTCTTCATAGCTCCTCTCCCAGCAAAACTGCCTATGCCACTCTGCCCTGTCCACCCTGAATGCAGCCCAGGCCCCCCTGCCAGGAAGAGGCCAATGGAGCCTCTGGCCTCAAGTCTGCAGTGCACAGCCTGCCCTTGCCCCACACACAAATCTGGGGGTCATGTTGCCCCCATGCTTTCCTCAGGGGTGTGCACAGCAGCAGGGCTCCACCCCACCTTTCCACACCCCCACGCCCTCTAGATGAGCCACCTGTGGCTGTGTCCCATGCCCCACCCAACCCCAGGCCCTGCCCCTGCTCTATTCCCTCCCTCACCATGGGGGCCCTGATCTGCCTCCCCCATGCCTCTCCCCCCTGCTCCCCGCAGACTTACTGGCTCCAAGCTGCCTGCCTTCCTTGCAGCCCCTGCAGTGGAGCACCTGCATAGCCCAGCCACCCATGTCAGCATCTACACATACTCTGCTGCACACAAAAAAAGTCATAGCAGAGTAGTACTTGTATTTAGTACTACTACAGCATCTACAAGTACTACCCTGCTGCAGAAATTATTTACTATGGCCTAATAGGGCCACACATGAAAACCCTGACATGTTTACTGTAAAGCTAATTAGGCAGCTCAGCAGTAAACTTCTCATGTAGATGTGCTCATAGTAAAACATGTACTAAGTGCAATTGTATCAGAGCAGAATTACTAATTTTCTATTTTTTTCTATTGGTATCCTTTTGTTTGTGAGAGATTGTGGATATTGCGGCCTATGGCGTAGATTTTTTGCTGTGTCTCATGTGACTGAATAGTCCAATCCAAGATTTGTATGATCTGTGGCAGTGGTTGCAAATGTATATATCACAGTTGGGTGGTTCAGAAGCTGCTTGCTTATTATGGACTCTTTTCTCTTTCGGCTGTTGGAGCCAATTCCTTTCATGGACTTTAATGCCCTGGTAAAGATAATGACGCCACTTGTTCCAATTGCTTGCCAAGTTTTCCCATGGGCCAGGATCAATTCCAAATGCCTTAATATCTCACTTACGTGTCTTTATAGCAAAGCTTGGGGCATCCTGTTGTTCTTGTTCCCTCTGATAGTTCCCTGTATAGCATGTCCTTGGGTGTATGTCCATCTTCCAATCTGCTCAGATGGTCTTGCCAGTGCAGTTATCTCTGTCTGAGTAGGGCTGTCACACTTGGTAAATTTGCCCTTTGAGGAATCTCTTGTGTTGGTAACTTTATCTTGCCATTTGATAAGTGCATTGCCATTTGAGTACGCAGTGTAAACAGAACAGATGGAAGTTGTTTAACCTTTTCTCTTGATGTGTATAAGTTGTCCATGCTTCCCCACCATACCTGAGAGTGCTGGATATGCAAGCTTTGTACACTAGCATTTTGGTCTTGATGATAAGTTTTGAGTTGCTCCATCCTTTTTTAGTTAGTCTACTGAAGGTGGTGACAGCCTTTCTGATGTGAACATTAAGTTCTCCATCCAGTAAGAGGTTGGTGATCACAGTAGAACCTAGGTAGCTGAACTTTTGAACTATTTCTAGCTGGTTCTCATTAAGGCTTATTGATGGATCTTGTGGAATTCCCTGTCCTAATACAACTGTTTTCTTAAAGCTGAGAATGAGAACAAATATCTGATAAGCTCTTGAAAGGTGAGCCATGAGTTCTTGTAGTAGGTCTTTGTCATGGGCTATAAGGGAAGTATCATCAGTGAATAGAAGCTCCCTGATAAGCACCTCTCTAACTTTAGTCTTAGCCTTGAGTCATAGATTTCATAGATATTTGGTCTAGAAGGGATCTCGTGAGATCATTGGGTCCAGCCCCCTGCCCAAGGGGCAGGAAGTCAGATGGGGTCAAAGGATCCCAGCAAGGCATCCAAATGTTTCTTGATCGTGTCCAGAGTAGGTGATTGCACCACCTCTGGGGGAGAGTCAATTCCAGGCCTTGGGGGCTTAGACAGTTAAGAAGTTTGTCCTTATATCCAGCCTGAAATGGTCTTTTAGGAGTTTGTGACCATTGGACCTTGTCTTCTCTTGGGGTGCTCTGGTCCAGGCATCCCCCCAGATCTTGATGCACACCCCTTATGTACTTACAGGCTGCCACCAAGTCACCCAAGCCTATGCTTTTCCAGACTGAAGAGTCTCATGGCTTGCAGCCTCTTCTTCATAAGGCCTGCTGTCTTGACCTCTGATCATATGCATGGCTCTCGTCTGGACTGTCTCGAGCTACTCCACATCTTTTTTAAAGTGTGGACACCAGAATTGGATGCAGTACTCCAGCTGCAACCTCATCAAGGCTGAGTACAGTGGGAGGATGACTTCCTGGGTCTTGCTTGAGATGCATTGGTAGATGCAAGCCAGCATTTTGTTCACTTTGCTGGCTATGGTATTGCATTGGTGGCTTATGTTCATTTTGTGGTCAATCATGACTACCAAGTATAGCACTGCTGAGCTTGTGATGTGGGTTTTCTTCCCCCCCGCCGCCCCCCGAGGTGGAGCACCTTGCATTTCTTCATATTCAATGCCATCAGGTTTTCATCTACCCATCTTGACAGCCTTTCAAGGTCAGCCTGGATCACCAGCTGATCATCATCACTCTTCCCCATAGTTTGATGTCATCAGAGAACTTAGCCAGTCAGCTTCTGATGTCAGAGTCCAGGTCATTTATAAAGACATTAAAGAGTACAGGTCCAAGAATGGAGCCTTGGGGGACACCACTGGTCTCTATGTATCATGATGATTTGGCTCCACAACTATCACTCTCTGGGTCTGACCTCATAGCCAGCTCCCCAGCCATTGGACTGTATAGTTGAGGCCACAGTTCTGCAATGTCCCATGAGGACATCATGGGACACTAGGTCAAAGGATTTTTTAAAGTCCAAATATATTATATTAACCTCTTCCCCTTTGTCCAGGTGATGTGTTGCCTGATCATAGAAGGAAATGAGATTGGTCAGTCAAGATCTGCCTGTACAAACCCATGCTAGCTATCCCTCAGAATGTTGCCTTCTGTTAACCGGTCTATAATTTGATATTTTTTTCCAAGATCTTTTCAGGGATTGAGGTCAAACTGATTGGCTTGGAGTTTCCCGGATCTTCCTTCCTCCCTTTCTTGAAGATAGGCACCACACTGGCCGTCTTCCAATCTTCAGGTACTTCACCTGAGCACCACGAGTTCTTGAATATTCTTGCCTGTGGCCACACTATGATGTCTGCCAGTTCTTTCAGCACTCTCAGAATGTGACAGGCTGAAGAGTTTCCCATCCGATCTTGTGTAAAGGCACACTCCACCTTTCATGTCTTTAAACATGCAGTTCAGGAGTACCGACAAGAAGATCCCAAAGAGTGTAGGGGCAAGAACACATCCTTGCTTCACTTCACTTTTCATCTTGAAGCTGTCCAAAGTGGACCCATCAAACTGAACAGTTGCTTTCATGTTGTTGTGGAAAGAATGTATAAGACTTAAACACTTCTGGAAGTAGTTGTTGATCCAGATGGCTAGATTTATGAAAGCTTTGAATCCTGAGGACAGTTCCAGGTAGGCAAGCTCATCCTTAATTCTCTTCCACAGTCCCCAGTAGAACCAATAAAATAGAGCTGTCTCATTCCAGTGGGTATCTACCATGTAGTGGTGTAAGAGGGAAGCATATACAGTGGCAGAAACTTTCTCCTGACACAGGGTTTATAGTGCAGCCACCGCTGGAAGTCACTGAAGATGGTCAAATATTCTCTAAGGAATGCTTTCCAATCTCGGAGGACCAGTTTCCTGTGCTTCACAAAGAGGAAATGCTCTGAACTGTGTGTACCATCAGAAAGCTGACAATGAGGTGCACATTTGCCAAGTTCTGCAAGTAGGTCTCAGGTTAGGCTAAGAATATTAGGTGGCACTGAATGGGGAACCCAGAGAAGTTCTGCAGGTTGCCACCATACCTCTCAGGTGCATGGGGTTCCGTGGGACAAGGCTGGAGCATGCCAACCTTGATGAAGAGCTAGTAGGCTTCCTTATGTCAGTGCTGAACATCCTTCTGGTGGTACATTTGTGGGAGCAGTGGAACTGATTCTATGCCAACTGCTGTACCCAATCTTCTAGAATTTAATGGGTGGAAGCCAACTAAGTTAGCTGATCTGGCCCTGCCTGCGGGTTTTCCTGAGTTACTGCTATCAAGCTTGATGGGTCTGAGGACCCCAGCATGGAGTTAAGTTCTATGCTGTGCCCCTTCATCAAATAGGCAGTCCAGGCAACTTGTCACAATGGGTCTGGGTGTCACTTGAGGTTTGAGAGGCCAAACAGGGTCAGAAGAAGCATACAGATTGTAAGTGACAGGAAGCCAGAAGCCAAGAGCTCAGTCCAAGACGCCAAGTCAGAAAGCTGGAGGATCAGGCAGAGTCAGAGGACAAGCTGGGTCTGGTGGCCAAGAGATCAAGCCAGGAATTGGGCTGAGGAAGAGGCTGTGTTAGGAAGCTGAAAGGACAGAATGCAGAGTCCAAGGGTGAGCTGGGTCAGGCAGTTATGAGATTGGGCAGAGCGCCAGTACAGACACAAACCATGAGGGACAGCAAAGCAGTCTGTGTAAAGGTTATGTTTTTTTGCCTAGACACTTTGTCTTCTGGGTCAGAAGTTTATATGGGAGGAAGTAAAGGGCCTGCTGACCATGGCTGACCACTCCAGGGGCAGGGTGTGAGCAGATGACTAGACTCAAATGGAGATTTGCAGCCACCTGTGTCCAAGCTGAGTGGTCAGCTGGGTGACTGGCAGAGGAGAGTGAATGGCTGATCTTGGCAGGCTGCAGACATGATCCTGGGTTCAGGAGCACAAATGTGGGGGCTGGGAACAACAGTCACATGGTATGAGAGCTAGACCCAGGCCCTGTACTGCACCACAGCCTTGAGCCACCTTCCATGCAGTGCAGGGAGTGGGTGCCAGTGTTATTTCCCATCCCTTACACTATACTGGAGTCTTGAGCTGGGAGGGCTCCAGTGCTGAGAGGGACTGGTGATGAACGGCTTTGTTCAAAGCTTCCCATGACAATGGAGTCCCCTGCTCATATTACGCCTGTGGAACAGTCCAACATTAGCTCAACCTGTGTTAGGTAATACAACCTGGAAATGCTCCTTGCATCCTATTTTTACTACTCTGACAGGACTTAGCATGTGCTTCACTGCTTCAATGCTCGGACAATAGCGTTGTAAATGCAGTTAGCACATGCTATGTTTAATGTGTAACAAGGATCTTATAGAGAGAAAGAGAGTAGTGAGATGTTCACACATTTGTGTTCAAAACTTTGGATAAGAACCCAGAAAATTTGGGATCAATTTCTGGCTCAGTATAAATTGCTTGTGATTTCCTGAGGGTAGCAGCAAGTTCACCTCTTTATGCCTCAGTTCCCTATCTGTAAAATGTGAGTGCTTCTCTAGCTCACAGGATAGTTATTAAAACAAATCAGTAAATATCTGTTTGCCGCTCTGTAACTATGGTGATGGAAGAGAATACTTATACAGATACATGTTGAATGTCATGCTTGTAGAGCGTGATGACTTGATAGATGAAGTTATTGAAAACCTTACATCATACATAGAATGGGGTGAGGAAGCTTTATACTTGGGACTTCAGGCTCTCCGTCCTTCCCAGAAGGGACTATAGATCTAAGACAACATACAGAGAACTCATTGGAAAACCATTCATTGAATTCTATGGGCACCAGATCAAGTAGGAGCAAGAGGGCTTCTATCCGTGTTTCTATGTCTGTTCAGGCCTTGGTATCTTTGCTGAGATTAACAATATGAAGGCTGATTAGTTTATATTGCTGTAATACAGATGCCAGTTTCCTGAAAAAATTTTTGAGACAAAAAATACAGTACTCATATTGTATAGGCCAAACAGCCCTCAGCTGGTAATAATTTATGGTAACTTCTAATTGAAATTATTTCACTTGCATTGTGTATACTGATTTTTTTAATTTGCTTTGGTAAACTGGTTTAAACTAAATACCCTTCATCTGAAGACTAGTGCTCTGTGAAATTCAACACTGATATTTCACAACATGTTGAATAAGAAATGAGAAAAAAAAACAAACTATGAATAGAAGCTACCAGAAATGTAACACTTCTAGTATTTAAGCATTGAACAAACAGAAAAGCCAATGAATTATTATTTATGCTTGATTCCAAAAGCAACAAAACATCCACATTATAGATTTCAAATCATAGCTCGGTTCTCACGTGGCAGAGCAGCACCTAGGCTGATATAACCAAAGTATTGGTCTGGCCCATATATATTAGTCCCCTTCATTTTTTATGATATGAACAAGACTGAAATGCTATTTGCAATAAATATGTTTTTCTTCAAGCCACTAGCATCTTTCATGTATTCCCATGTCTGTAATCTAGAGCAAACTGATCAAGGGCTGTTATTCATTTTAATGCCCAACTGCATTATATTTATTCTTGTTGTAATATTCTCTGTTACCGCAGAAAATGTTTGGCTCCTAAAGAAAAAGAGAGAATGGTGTCAAAGGTCCAAATTCTTCCCTGAAATGTGAACATTTTAAGTGATTTTAATTGGAGCTGTCTGTAGAATTTCAAGGCAAAAATCTGGCTCCAAAGCCCTCCATCTATATTGGCATTTTTGCTATGTCTTTTTCATAATAGTGTATTAAACACGGTTTAATCTTTGTGGGTGGAATATTTGGGCCCTGTTGCATCTGCTGTGGACTGTGCTGAAGATTCCCTAAAAGGGAAGCTAAGAATTCCTCCTGACAGGAATGTAAAGTGGTTGTAGTTGACACTATAGCAGCATTCCTTCATCTTCTACCTTTGGGTCATGTTAAAGAAGCACATAGTGTACCACCAAACTTAGAACCTCAGATGGCCTAATTCAGAGCAGCATCATGGCCCCTGAAAGATACAATGAGTATTTGTTTCTGTTCCTGGTTCACCAAGGATTAGGTTTATGGCCACATTTTCCCCCAGATCCATAAGTGCTAAACTCAGAGCCACTGAAGAGAGTCCAACAGTTGTTGAACTGGATTTTAACGTGGCTTGACTGTCTAATGAATCTGAAAACATGACTGAAAAATTTGGCAAGATGATGCCTGAATATTCCTTAAGCTAGATTCTAATGACCTTATTAAGAGCAAGTTATGCCTTACTCTATGGCACCAGGCAGCTCACAGAGGCAAGGAGCAATTTCCTGCCCCCTGCTGCCCAGCTGCCCAGGAGCAAATTTGCTCCCAGTCTGCTATCTACATATGCCATACTGCTCAGAAATTTCTTGGCAGTTAATTTGCTACTTGCATTTGCAGGTAGCAAATTAATGGCCAAGTAGAGCAAAGTACTGTGCAGTAAGAGTCAGCACATGTAGAGGGTGACACTTACCATGCAGTAATTGACTCCACTGCACAATAAAGCATCTCATGTAGGCACACGCAGTGAGTCCATCTACATGTGCGCTTTACTGCAGAGTTGACTAATTAACTCCACAGTAAAGTGGCACCGTCTACATGTGCGCCAGCATTAGGTTGCAATAAATTAATTAAATCCATCATAAGATAGTAGTGTTGGGGACAAAACTATCTTACAGTGGAGTCATTTACTGCATAGAAACCATGTGTGGATGGTGACAGTGACTGTAGCAGTCTGACCAGGGGCACAACAGCCCTAAGCTGGCAGCAGGCTCGGGGGATCAGCCACATGACTCCACACTTTGGGCACTCATGTGCCCCAGTCAGCCCCTACACCATCCAATGCCACCACCTGGAGCCTGGGGCTGACCCCCAACCTAGCCCATTGCCAGTTCAGGGCTGCTCTACTCCAGTTCAAACTGATGTAGTCCTAGTCACTACCCACATGTGCTTCATGCACATTAAGACACTGCTCCTAGGAGCAGCTGACTCTGGTACAAACTGCATCAGAGTTTATTGAGGTACACTAATTGCATGTGTAGATACACACAGTGTGAGTATGGGTGAGTATAGAATCTGTCCCTATATGATTTGAAATGAAAACAATGCTTAACTGCCAATGAAGCTTGTTTCATCAAGCATATTGATATTGCAGTTTGCAGAAAAACAGGAACAGTTTTTGTATTTCTGCTTCATCTCTAATCACTATCATGACTTCATTAGTTCATAGCCAAATGTGACGGATTTAACCTTTCACAATTAGGTTGCTTTGGAGAATTCCTGATTCCAAAAAAGCAATTGTGTAGTTAGCATTTAAACAAAGTGCTTTTTTCCTAATGTCCCTGACTCCTTGTCACCAGTGGCTTCTGTAACAAATTTAGCTAGAATTATTCTTTGTATTTTATATTGGGTGTCATTAGTAAAAGCAGCAGAACTTGTAAAGATGTGAAGAGGTGGGAAGATGTGAAGGTTTCTAATGATTTAAAGGATGACAGGTACTGAAAGTTAAGAGAAGTAGCACTGCAGTGTTTTTAATATCAAGAATCATTCTCCAATTCTGAGTATTTGTGCTACAGGTAAATCAAAATTGTTTTGATGTTGCAGTATGCAACTCAGGAATGCACAAATGTCTTTTTTTCTGCTTTCAACATAAATACACAAGAGAATAGTTGGATGATAAATAGTGTAATTTACTGCTCTTCTCGAGTTCATCACTCTCATCATGATTGTTACACTTCTTCCAATTTATCTTATCACTCCTTGTAATTTCATAAGTTATTACTTGGTTTCTCACCTTCTTGAGCAGTCTGTGTCTATGGGGGTGCATCTACATGAGATGTTTGGAATAAACTAACAAACTGCACAGCAGGAGTAAATACATGTACTACCCTGCTGCAGAGTAAAAAAACCCATAACTGTGCATGTGTAGATACTGGAGGGGTTGGCTGGGGCATGAGAGTGCTTCAATGCAGGGACTGCCTGGTGGCTAGCCCCATGCTGAAGCTTCCTTATGCTTCAGCCAGCCCCTCCGCAGCACATTGACCCCGGGAGGGAGTGGCCCCAGGCTGGCAAGCTGACCTCCAGGGCCCCCTGCTAGGTAGGGCTTCTCCGACCCTGCTCAATGTCCTGAGGTCCCAGGCACACATTCAGATGGCATGCCCTTGGAGCAATTAACTCCAAAGCAATAAGCAATATATTCTGGAGTTTATGGCTTCATTTTAATTGCACATGTAGACATGCCCTGGTAGAGGAAACAATTATTCTGATGGTCCTTCTTAGGTTTATTTATCAGCACTAGCACCCATTCATTAAACTCTAGTAACTGACAAGTAAAAAAAGCTACATGTTATCTATAACCCTTTTCTTCCTATATTTCCCAGAAAACAAGAGTAATTTATTGACAAAGGAGGTGAACAAGCAATCATACATAGTGCTTATATAGTAATGCATATCTTTAAAGTATTGTGTATTTAATTAACCTACCACCACAGCACTTCTGTGAACTATTTATTTATGCCAAATTTACAGATAGAAAAAGAGAAGCTGAGGGGTGGAAAGATGTTTTGCAAGATCTCAGATGTAGTCACTGTAATAGTTCAAGTTTCTGGCTTTTGGGCCTGGGCTTGGGTCATACATGTGTTCAAACTCCAATGGGGAATAAGCTCATGGATACAAGTATCTTCCAACCTAGAGACCTGATTCTGGGTTATGCTTAAAGCATGTAGAAAATAACCATGTAACAGGCATAAAACAGGAATGGAGGCTACAGCATTGCTCACAGACCCCTGAGTAGGGTATATGACTGGAATTGAATACATTGCCTATCCTCTTCCCACAGCATCATGGAGCAAGCATATGATTCTGATTTGTTCGAAGAAGAAAAAAAAAAGAGTACACGATAACCAGGTTTGCGTATTCAGCTGCGAACAGGATTCTTTGGTGAGAGCATCTAAATCGCAGTCACATCTTTTCAACACACACATGCGTGCACACTCTATATGCCTCACTACTTATGGAAATACAGCCCACAATCTTAACTTTCCATTAAAAAAAATCTACATGGAATTTTTTTTAATGGAACAAATCCCTCCTGCAATCACATGTGATTGTTTGGAAACAAGCACCCAAACCTTACCCATGAGAACAGGTTACAAACTTAGTGCCCATATTTAAGAAAGGGAAAAAGAAGGATTCAGAGAACTACAAACTAGTCAGCCTCACCTCAGTCCCCCCAAAAATACTGAAACAGATCCTCAAGGAATCAATTTCTAAGCACTTGGAGGAGAAGAATGTGATTAGAAACAGTCAGCATGGATTCACCAGGGGCAAGTCATGCCTGACCAACTGATTGCCTTCTAAGATGAGGTGACTGAATCTGTGGATGTGGGCAGACCAGTGGATGTCATCTACCTTGATTTTAGGAAGGCTTTTGATATGGTTTCCCAGGCAAGCTAAGGAAGCATGGGCTGGCTGAATGGACTGTAAAGCAGATAGAAAACTGGCTGGAGCATCAAATTTGGGGGGTAGTCATCACTGACTCAATGTATAGTTGGCAGCCAGTATCAAGTGGTGTCAGTCCTGGGGCCAGTTTTGTTACAATAATAGAAAGAAGGACTGGAAGGGACCTATACAATCATCAAGTCTGGTCCCCTGCCATTGGCAGGAGGTAATTGGGCTCAAATGAGTTCAATGAGGTATTTGTCCAGACTCCTTTTCAAGACTGCCAGAGTTGTGACTGTACCACCTCTGCTAGAAGTGTATTCCAGATTCTAATTACCCGTACCCAAAAGAAGTTTTTCCTTATGTCTAGCCAAAACTTTTCCTCAACTATCTTGTGTCCACTGGTCTGCATCTTCCCGGGGAGTAAGTGGGGAGGGTTCTGAAAAGTTGTTCACCTAGTCCTGGTGTTCTCCCTTGACATATTTGTACTCAGCTGGCAAGTTGCCTCTCAGCCTTCTTTTGCTCAGGCTGAACAGTCCCAGATCCCAAAGTCCCTCCTCATAGGGCCTGTCCCCCAGGCCCCTGAGCATGCGGGTGGCCCTTCTCTGCACCTTTTTAAGCTTGTCCATGTCCTTTGTGAAGTGTGGTGGCCAGAACTAGACACAGTACTCCAGCTGTGGCCTCATCAATGCCAAATAGAGGGGGAGGAGCACCTCTCTGCATCTGTTGGCGACACATTGGCTGATGCATGCCCAAGTTCCATTTGCTCTGTTGGTGACTTCATCATGCTGGTGGCTCATATTCATCTTCTGGTCAACTGTGAGCCCTAGGTCTCTTTCGGATGCAGTGCCAGTCAGTGGACCACCACCCATCATATAGATATGGGGAGGGCTCTTCCTACCCAGATGAAGGACCCAACCTTTTCCGGTTTTGTTCAGCCCATAGGATCAGCCTGTCAAGGTCTTTCTGAATCATTACTAAAGATATTAAAGAGCACAGGCCCCAGCACTGATTCCTGGGGTACACCACTGGAATTGGCCTTCTGGGATGAGGCCACCCCATCAATTAGGATTCATTGGGATCAGCTGCTGAGCCAGTTACCAACCCACCGTGCTGTAGCCTGGTCAAGGCCAGTACTCTCTAACTTAACTAAGAGGATTTCCTGGGAAACAGTATCAAAGGCCTTTCTGAAATCTAGGTAGTTGATGTCCGCCTCTTGTCCCATGACTAGGTGGTTAGTTACCTTGTCATAAAAAGATACCAGGTTTGTTAGGCACGACCTCCCCTTTACAATGCCATGCCATTTGCTTTTCAGTACCCCACCACATGCGAGCTTGTGGGTAATGTCCTCCTTGACAATTTTCTCAAAGATCTTCCCCAGGACTGAATTCAGACTGACTGGTTTATAGTTGGCAGGGTCATCCCTCTTTCCCTTCTTAAAGATGGGTACCATGTTCACCTTCTTCCAGTCATTAGGGACAACTCCTGAGTTCCATGATTCCTCATACAGCCTCACCAGAGGCACTACTATGAACTCAGCCAGCTCTCTCAGCACTCTCGAGTGAAGGTCATCTGGACCAGCCTACTTGAAAGCATCCAAATGATCTAAGATTATCTTCACCTGTTCTGGACTGATTTTATGAGGACTGATGTTATTGCCATATTCTCTGCACCCCTGGTCTGGAGACCAGTTTTTGCCTGGTTTCAGGAATATTGATGCAAAGTAATTGTTGAGGAGCTCTGCCTTTCTACGGGGGTCAACTGTGGGCTTCCCCTCCATGTTCCATATGGATGCCACAGTGGAGCTTGATTTTTTTTCTTGCTCCCTATGTACCTATAGAAGGATTTCTTGTTATCTTTAATCTTTGTGGCCATCTTGACTTCCATAGATGCCTTGGCTTTCCTTGTTGCATGTCTGCAGATCCTGACTGCATAAGCATACTCTTCTCTGGATCCTGAACCATTTTTCCATTGGATGTACAGTAAAAGCTTTGTTATATGGCACCCATGGGGAATGGACGGTTCCAGATAACAAAGTATACCAGATAACTGAGTGGCCTGAACAGGCGTCTTTGCCTGTTCAGGCCACCGCCTGTTCTGCCACATCTGGGGTATTGCTGCTCCTCCCATCATGTTGCTGCCCTTCCCGTGGGCCCCGAGGGACAGGGAGGTGGGACCCATGCAGGCTGCTATGCCCAGGGCTGTGGGGGCTTGGCAGTGCAGGCTGTTTTCCCTTGGGTCATGGGGGCTCCATGAGATCAGAAGTGCCACGGTGGGCACTTCCAGTTTCACTTTTCCCTTACAAGCCGGCATGCAGGTTAACAGAGCATGCTGGCTTGTAAGGTGCCGGCTAACTCAGCTTTTACTGTATGTTTCTTTTTTCTTTTTAAGAAGTTCCTTAATGTGTCTGAGTCAGGAGGGTCTCTTGGCAACTCTCCCTCTTTTCGACTGCATGGGGCAGGCCTCTTTTTAAGTGATAAGAAGAGCCTCCTTGAGGAAGCATCATCCTTCTTGAACTCTCAAGTCATCCAAAGGGCCCTTCCAACTAGACTCCTGAGTTAACCAAATTCTGCCCATTAGATGTCTAGGACTTCTGTTCTGCTGGTAGAGTTCCCAGACTTTCGGTAGATGGTGAATCTGATCAGATTGTGATCACTGTCACCCGGAGCACCTCCAATCATCAGGTTGCCTACCATGTCTTCCCCTTCAGCCAGCACCAAGTCCAGAGTGGCTTTACTCCTAGAGAGCCCTCCACAGCCTGTATCAAGAACAGGTCATCTATAACTGCCAGGAAGTTGGTTGATCTACTGGAGCAGGCTGAATGATCTTCCCAACAGATTTCATAGATTTCATAGATTTTCATAGACATTAGGGCTGGAAGGGACCTCGGAAGATCATCGAGTCCAGACCCCTGCCCCAGGGGCAGGAAGTCAGCAGGGGTCATAGGATCCCAGAAAGAAAAACATCCAAATGTCCGTTGAAGGTGTTCAAAGTAGGTGCTTGAACCACCTCTGGCGGCAGGCCATTCCAGACCTTGGGAGCTTGGACAGTAAAGAAGTTCTTCCTTGCAGGAGTTTATAACCATTCAACCTTATCATGCCTTGGGGTGCTCTGGTGAACAAATGTTCCCTCAGATCCTGGTGAACGCCCCTTATAAACATATAGGTGGCCATCAGATCACCCCGACCCTGTGCTTTTCCAGGCTGAAGATTCCCATAGCTCTCAGCCTGTCATCATAAGGTCTGTTTTGCTGACCTCTGATCATGTGTGTGTCTCGTCTCTGGACTCTCTCAAGCTTCTCCACATCCTTTCTGAATTGTGGAGCCCAAAATTGGATGCAGTACTTCAGTTGTGGCCTCACAAAGGCTGAGTACAATGGAAGAATGACATCCTGGGATTTGCTTGAGAAGCATCTATGGATGCAAGCCAGGGTTTTGCTCACTTTACTAGCTGTAGCATCACATTGAAGGCTCATGTTCATCTTGTGGTCAGTCCTGACCCCCAAGTCCCTCTCATCTGTAGTGCTAGTCAGTGTAGCACTGCCAAGCCTGTAGATATGCTGCAGGTTTTTCCTCCCAAGGTGGAGAACCTTGAATTTTTTGGTGTTAAACACCATCAGGTTCTCATCTACCCACTTCATAAGTCTGTCAAGGTCAGCCTGGATTACCTCCCTGTCCTCAGGTGTGGCTGCTTTACCCCAAAGTTTGGTATCATCGGCAAACTTGGCCAGTCCGCTTCTGACTCCAATGTGCACATCATTAATGAAGAGGTTGAACAAAATAGGTCCAAGGACAGAGCCTTGAGGGATGCCACTGGTCACAGGGAACCATGATGATTGACTTCCATCAACCACCACCCTCTGTGTCTGACCACGGAGCCAATTCCCCAGCCAGAGGATTATGGTGGACCCGGGGCTGAAGTTGCCCAGTTTTGCCAAAAGGTGATTATGGGATACCAGATCAAAGGCTTTTTTAAAGTCAAGATATATGACATCAACCTCTTCCCCCTTGTCCAGATGTTCAGGTAGTTGAAGTCACCCATGACAATCAAGTCTTTAGTACTGGCTGCTTCGGCCAGTTCGCTGTAGAATGCCAGGTCATAATTCTCCTATTGATCGGGGGGCCAGTAATAGACTTCCACAATCAGGTCCCCTTTTCCTGAGCCCCCTTGTAACTCAGAGGGTCTCAAGGGACTTCTCTCTGCCATCTAATGTAACCAGCAGGGAGAGTTACCACTCCTTCATGTAGAGGGCCATCTCTCCACCCATCTTTCCTTTCCTGTCCCTCCAATAGAGCGTGTAGCCCTCAATATCCACTGCCCAGTCATATGTGCCATCCCACCAAGTTTCCATCAGTCCAATGAGGTCAAAATACTTGTCTGCCAGGAGTGCCAGTTCTTCCTGTTTATTACTCATGTTCACTGTCTTCATCAGTGATCTGGAAGATGGCATACAGTGCACCCTCAGCAAGTTTGCAGATGACACCAAGATGGGGGGAGTAGTAGATATGCTGGAGGGTCGGGCTAAGATTCAGAGTGACCTAGACAAACTGGGGGACCGGGCCAAAAGACATCTTATGAGGTTCAACAAGACAAGTGCAAAGTCCTGCGCTTAGGATGAAAGAATCTCATGCATCAGTACAGGCTGGGGGCTGACTGGCTGGCCAGGAGCTCTGCAGAAAAGGACCTGGGGGTTTACAGTGGCCAATAAACTGAATATGAGGCAAAAGAGTGCCCTTGTTGCAAAGAAAGCTAACAGCATACTAGGCTGCATTAGTAGGTGTATTGCCAGCAGGGCAAGTGAAATTATTCTTCCCCTCTATTCAGTACTGGTGAGGCCACATCTGGAGTACTGTGTTCAGTTTTGGGCCCCCCACTACAGAAACTATGTGGACAGATTGAAGAGGATCCAGCAGAGGGCAGGAAAAATGGTGAGAGGCCTGGGGCATGTGACTTATGAGGAAAGACTGAGGGAACTGGACTTATTTAGAGGAGACTGAGAGGGGATTTAATAGCCGGCTTCAACTACCTGAAGGTAGGTTCTAAAGAGGTTGGAGCTAGAATGTTCTCAGTGGTAGCAGATGATAGAACAAGGAGCAACAGTTTCAAGTTGCAGCAAGGGAAGCTTAGGTTAGATACTAGGAAGAATTTTCTTACTAGGAGGGTAGTAAAACCCTGGAACAGGTTACCCAGAGAGGTGGTGAAATCTCCATCCTTGGAGGTTTTTAAGACCTGGCTAGACAAAGGCTAGGCTGGGATGATCTAGTTGGAGATGGCCTTGCCTTAAGCAGGGGGTTAAACTAGATGACCTCTTGAAGTCCCTTCCAACCCTAATTTTCTATGATTCTACTGTTTCATGGGATTAAGTTTATTCTTTTATAATCAAATGCTTATATATTTTTTCCACATTTTAACAAGTCAGTTCTTCTTTTGAAGTCTGTGAGCAAGTTAGTTAATGCTGCTCTTTACTTCAGAAAGTTATCACTTAAAAATGGACCAAATTTTGCTCAACAGTTTGCCTACTATCTTCCTATAGTACAACATCATTTACCTCATCTTAACTCCAAGTGGGAAAAAGAAGGTACTAACTAGAGTCTCTGCTTTCACCCAATCTCACGTATTACACAGAGGTTGTGAAATAAGGGTTTGCTAGTGTTAGTTCATAATTAATCCTGCAAATTAACAAGAAGTGACCTCCAAGTTCCTTTTACAGCCTAAGAACCATATCTGGACTCCTTTACTCATGCTGAAGAACAGTTTATTCCATATGTAGTATCAGCAAAATCAATAGGTTTAGGTGTGAAGTGAGCTGCAGGTCAGTATGATAAGAATCTGCCCTGAAGGTAGGTTACATTATTCTTCTTTTTATTCCCAAACACAAAAATCAGTACCCCATGTAAATATTCTGCAAATAAGTGCATGTATTCACATTCCAACCAAATGCCAGACTCCTAAAATTAGCTCTTATTTTGAAGCCATAGGAAAAAATAAAATACATCTGTTGGCAACCCCAAAACTAAAGCAGAATGCTCAAAAATCATAAACCTTAATTTTTCCTTTCTGTGGATTAAATTAAGGCTTATCTTTAAAAAAGAAAATTCCTTTTAAAATATGAGTTGTTGCTAGGTAGTTGTACTGCTTATATTACAATGAGCAAATAAAAGACCCATGAAGTAATCAGTCAACTTTATTAATAATATTTTGCTTATTTATCTCATATTTCAAAGTCTTTTTGGAGCACTTTAGGAATGACAAAAGAGATAATATGCTGGAACGTTCTTCCCACTTCAGTGATCTTTGTGTTGCATTTTGTTTTGAGATAGATCTGTTGTCTTCACTCTGGGGATGGATAATGTACTATAATCTCTAACCTCTGCGAGGCAGATTTGAAGTATTTTGGTGAGACAAATTGAGGAAATTCAGACAGCCACTACTCATTCTATAACTTTGCATAAATAATTCTCCAAGAATGTCAATACCTGTCAATTTAATTTCACAAGCACTGACAGATAAAGTAATGAGTGCATTGCTATTCATCCCAACCGTGGTCAAGGTCTATATTTTTTAGATTAAGATTGGAGTAAAAGCAAATATAAATTTGCTACATAACATATTTTGTGTGTGTATAAATACACATACATATAAACACAAAACCAAAGCAAAAAATAATCAAATTATGTTGTTTTATTACTCCTATAGTCATTAGAATTAAATGGACATCTTTTTCAGATTCATAAAACAAAATCTAGCCTGTTGAGCATCTTGGTGCATCCAATACTTCACTGAAGTTATTTACACTTGTGAGTTAACATTTTTAGCTACAATTAAAAGCAGACTGCAAGGCTGTGAAATAGGAGCTTTATTGCCAGGAGTACCTACCAGAATTGGAGGAACTGCAGAAATAAAAAAGTGCTTAAGTAGTGGAACATTAAGTCCAATAACAAGGAGAGAGGGTTACTAACACCTGTGCAATAAAGAGTTTAGAAGGAATCAGGTACAGTATAATAAGTCATGAAGTCAATTGATACTGTCACTGATGCCTGGCTAGAAATGCTGCTGCCACTGCCAGGCAATTGGTTTTAAATTTTGGGAGGACCAAGAATCAAAGGAGTATGCAACTGTACTGCTGCACCCCTCCCCACCTCCTCCCCGTCCCCTTTTAGATGCATCTTGACATAGCTAAGGGGTAACTCACTGTTGTTCTTTTCCAGCAGGTTGTCTAGCAGAAAGAGAATAGAGGCCCCATAGGTAGAATAGGAACATGCATGACACCAAGACATGCTAGGCAAGTCCATCTAAATCCATCTCATTCCTGCAGTGGATAAGAATATCTCTTATGGGGATGAGTGGGCCTATTCTGTTACTAAGAATTATGCTGTTAGATGGCAATTGCACAGACCTGGAAGGAATATGTTCTCTGCATTCTGGTTCAGTAGGTCCAGGAGTGCAGCAAAATTTTGAAGCTTTTTATTGATAGGGAAAGAACGTATGGATACTAGAACTACCTCAGCTGGGGATAGTAAAATCAGATTCATCATACTCTCATTGTGCAGCGCTTGCGGAATTACAGGTGTTGGCACAAAGCCACAAGAGTTTCCCTGGTCACAGGATGAAGGTAGCATTGGACAGTTAGCCTAGGCTGCACCCTACAGGGTGCATCTACATAAGACACTTACAATAGACTAAACTACTGTACAATAAAGCATCACAGTCTATATGTGCAGGGGCATCTACTGCACAGTAAATTAGGTTACTGCATGCTAGCTGGAATCTGTAAATACAGGTACTAGATTAACTGAGCACTTGTAGATGTTGACAAAGAGCAAATTAGCTCCCAGTAGCCCAGGCATCAGGGGGCCACAAGGGATAGGGAGCTTTATGTCCCTGGTCCTGGTGCTTCTCAGCTCCCAGATCCCACCAGGAGCTGGAGGCCTATCAGCACCGGGACTGGGGAGCTCTCTTCTCCCCACCCCAGCTCACGGCTCCCAGCACAGAGCTGGGAGCTCCTGAGAGTGAGCAGAAGCTGTGTTGTTGGCTGTTGCTGGCTACAGTGGCAACTGTCTCCCAGCCCTCTGCATATTAGGTACTGTCCTAAAGTGAATAGGGCAAGGAGACAACTGTTGCTGCAGCCTGCAGAACTTTTCTGGCCCCATGTGCATTGGGACCAGCTCCCATACCCCTTGCCAGCCCCGAGCTGTGCAGGGGGGCAGAGCAGAGCAGGACCAGCCCTGTACCAGGCTGCTCCCATTGGGAGCAAAATCTGCTCCCAACAGGTTGTATGTGTAGACGTGCTCCCAGGGAAGATTTACTGTGCAGCAGTTTACTCCACAATAAGCCTAAAGTGCATTATTATCACATGTAGATGCACCCATATTGTATTAAATATTTGGCACTACTTCAGACTAAGAAATTGATGTCTCACTCATGGTGCAGGGAGATGTATCTGTTAAGGCTGTCAGGGATCCTAGAAGTCTACTAGGTGCACTCCCAGCACCTGTCTCCAATGACAGATGTACCTGTTCCCAAAGTTAAACATCTCCCTGCAAATCTAACTTCCTTCCTAAAGAAAGGAAGGAAGGAGCACAGCAGAGTAAAGACTTTGGGCATCAGAAAATCTGCCTCTGACTCACTCAGGGAACTCATGGGCAGGATCCCCTGGAAGGCCAGTTTGAAGGGACGAGGACTCCAAGAGAGCTGGCTACATTTTAAAGAAATCTTACTTAGGGCACAGGAACAAACCATCCTGATGTGCAGGAAGATTAGCAAGTATGGCTGGTCTGCTAAGACACAAAAAGGAGGCACATAAAAAATGGAAACTTGGATGAGCAACTAGGGAGTAGTATAAGATTACTGCTCAGGCATGCAGGGATTAATTCAGGAAGGCCAAAATGCAATTGGCATTGCAGCTGGCAGAAGATATGGAAGGCAACAAGAAGGGTTTCTATGTCAGCAGCAAGAGGAAAATCAGGGAAAGTGTGGGTCCTTTAGTAAATGGGAGAGGCAACCTACTAACAGAGGATGCAGGAACGGGTGAAGTACTCAATGTCTTTTTTACCTCCGTCTTCACAGGCAAAATCACCTCCCAGACTACTGCACCTGGCAGCACAGTTTGGGGAGAAGGGAAGCAGCCAACAGTGGCAAACAACAGGTTAGGAACTATTTAGAAAGCTGGATGTGTACAATTCCATGGGGCCAGACAGGGTGTATTCAAGGATGTTGAGGGAGTTAGCCAATGCGATTGCAGAGCCACTGGCCATCATCTTTGAAAACTCATGGCAATTGGAAGAGGTCCTAGACAATTGGAAAAGGGCAAATATAGTGCCCATCTTTAAGAAAGGGGAAAAAGGAGGATCCATGGAACTACAGACCAGTCAGTATCACCTCAGTCCCTGGAAAAATCAGGCAGCAGGTCCTCAAGGAATCCATGTCTAAGCACTTGGAGGAGAAGGTGATTAGGAACAGTCAGCATGGATTAACTAAGAGAAAGTCATGCCTGATCAACTTAATTGCCTTCTATGACAAGAAGACTGGCTCTGTGGGTGTAGATCAGTGGATGTGATGTACCGTGACTTAAGCAAGGCTTTTGATATGGTCTTCCATTACATTCTTGAAAGCAAGCTAAGGAAAAATGAGTTAGATGAATTGACTGTAAGGTGAATAGAAAGCTAGCTGGATCATCAGACTCAGAGCATAGTAATCAATGGCTCGATGTACGGTTGGCAGCTGGTATCAAGTGGAGTGCCCCAGGTGTCAGTCCCAGGGCCAGTTTTGTTCAGTATCTTCATCAATGACCTGGAAGATGGCATAGAGTGCCCCCTCAGCAAGTGTGCAGATGATACCAAACTGGGGAGAGTAATAGATATGCTGGAAGGTAGGCCTAAGATTCAGAGAGACCTTGATAACTTGGAGGGTTGGACCAAAATAAATCTTAGGAGGTTCATTAAGGACAAGTGCAAAGTCCTGCACTTAGGATGAAATAATCCCATGTACCATTACAAACTGGGGACTAACTGGCTAAGTAGCAACTCTGCAGAAAAAGACCCCAGGGGTTACAATGGAAAATAAGCTGAATATGAACCAACAGTATGCACCTGTTGCAAAGAAGGCTAATGGAATACTGGGCTGCATTGGTAGAAGTCTTGCCAGCAGATCAAAGGAAGTCTTTACTTCTCTCTATTCAGCACTAGTGAGACCACATTTGGAGTACTGTATCCAGTTTTGGGCCCCCCACTACAGCAAGGGTGTGTACAAATTGAAAAGTGTCTACCAGAGCGCATTGAAAATGTTTAGGGGGCTGAAGCACATGACTTCTGAGGAGAGGTTAAAGGAAAAGGGCTTGTTTAGTCTAGAGAAGAGAAGACTGATGGAGTTTTTAATAGCAGCCTTCAACTACCTGAAGCAGGATTCTAAAGAGGATGGAGCTAGACTGTTTTCAATGGTGGCAGATAATAGAACAAAATGCAATGGTCTAAAGTTGAAGCATGGAAAGTTTAGTTTAGATAATAGGAAGAACTTTCTCACCAGGAGGGTAGTAAAGCACTAGAACAGGTTACCCTGAGAGGTTGTAGAATCTCCAGTGGTTAAGGCCATCAAATATAGCATTGTGAGTACTCTTTCTGCAACACTGTGGTCACAAAAAGGAGGGATAGAGACAGGGCCAGTGGATCCAGTGCTGCCTCAATCTGTCTGGTATTCCCTCCTCTGAACCATAAAAAAAGATAACTGTAGCTTCTGAAGGCCAGCATTGCTTCCTTCATGGCCAAAGAATTTCATCCACAATGGAATCTGGCATGATCTAGCCAGATGGGATGGGAAAGCAGCCTAGCTGGGCTGCCTCCCACTCCAGTGAGATCTATCGTGGGTGATGGGCAGTCAGTACAGATGAACTGACTTCCCATCCCCAACCTATGGTCAAAATGTTTCAACCAGCCTCATTTTGTTTCAAGGCTATTTCAATGGCCTTTGTTTCATTCCAATTTTGCTGTTTTGACCTTGAAATTGGTCAAAGCTGTGTCAGAATGAAATGGCTGGTGAAATTTCACACAGCCCTACTGAAAAGCCTGGAATGCCATCACCAGCATTACCTATGCAAGATCCTTAGCATAAAGTGAGAGGATCATCATACAAATGCAGTGTCCTCACTGATGCTAACACTACCAGTATGGAAGTGTTGGTTGTTCAACATCAGTTGCTGTGGTCTCAAGTTGGAACAAGGAAAGTTTAGGTTAGATATAAGGAAGAACTTTATCACCAGGAGGGTAGTACAGCACTGGAACAGGTTACCCAGAGAATTTCCATCCTTGGAGGTTTTTAAGAACTGACTAGACAAAGCCTTAGCTGGGATGATCTACTTGGAGATGGCTGTGCTTTGAGCAGGGGGTTGGACTAGATGACCTCCTGAGGTACCTTACAATCCTAGTTTTCTATTATTCTATGATTCTATGAAAAATGCTGCAGTCCCAGAGAACCACTGCAATTAAAACACCTCACTGTCATGTGTATTAAGCATCCTGCATTTCAAAATAGCCACAGGAGCACTTTAACTAAAGTTTATTCAACAGGTTTTAGTTAATGCTCCCCCCAAATCAGAATGCTCCAGCAGCTTAATGAATTGAGGTGGAGCATGCCAATAGGCACCTTTAGTGACTAACACAAGCATACTCTCAGAACTGATCACTACACAAAACTGGCGGGTTTGACTCATGAGTGCTTGGAGCTAGTTTTAATACTTTTTGTGGTCTCTTGGAGTGCAGGTGCTGCAGATCATACAGTGTGATGGACAGTGGTCTTCCTCCAAAGCAAGCTAAAGTGGGAAAAATAGCAACCCAAAAGATGCAACTCTCAAACCCTGGCTTTCCAGGGTTAAAGGAAATAAAACCCTGGAAAGCCAGGGTTTGAGAGTTGTCTTTTCTGCAGCACCTTCACTCCACGAGATCACAAAAAGCAGTTGAACCAGCTCCAAGAATCTCAAATTGTCCAGCAGACTCAGTCTAAGGACACCAAAACATCAAAGAATGGTTATGGGATGAATTGGTTTTGTAAAGGTTCTGTCCATTTGCTACAACAGTTGGAAATAGTTGAGGCAGCTAAAATGCCACACTCACTTTTATAGACTTGCCATCAAAAAGTTCATGGGGGAGGCAAAAGGGAACATGACAGTGCTCTAAAAGACAATGAAAAGAAATGGTTCTCTTGAGTATCCAGAGTACCACTTGTGCATGCCATGAGTGGGACTGTGGAGTGGACACTCACTGAGGAAACTTATTTTTACAAGTAAGGTCATCATCTACAATTCTGGACCATGGCATTTAAGATAAATGTAAAAAGGAGTTGTTTTATTATATTGAACATGATCTCTGTTCCTGTTCACATGCATCTGAGTAGGATGGAGCCCATTAGGGGAGAGAAATTCTGACTGAGCTTTACCGTACATACACTGTATATGGTTTCCAATATAATACTTAATAAGCTTTATTGCCTTATTTCCATTAGCTTGTTGTAAATACAGGAAGTGTACTAATGGAGAGATGAGAGGGACCCTTGACTTGGTAAATGGAATTGATAGAAAAAGAGCCAGTAGTAAAAAAAAGAGCTTATGTAAGAGCCAACAAAAGCAAGAAAGTACAGAGCCAAATTCAGAATTGCTGTTCCATTCTTAATTGACTCTATTGTACCCAAGTATTGGTAAATGTCACACTGGCATATCTCTTGCATACGTTATCATAGGTTGTAATTTTTAAGCATAATGTGGGTCATGTTAAAGATAAAATAGCTGCATTAACTCCTGCTTTCCTCTTTTGACATTTTAAATTGCTTAGCATATCTTTAAATTCCTTAGAGATTTGAAATCTTTTCCCCCCCTTCAATGAATGCTATGTAAAGAAAGAAATATGCTTTGGAAGGCTTAATGCCATATTTATTACAGGGTAATATCTCTTTCCTTGGTAGATTCATTTTCAGCAATGAAGCTCCCCTTACTTTTGGTTGAGGTCTACAAAACCCAACAAAACTGAAAAGGACTATTTAAAAGTGACTGTGGCACAAGAACCATCTTTTGTGCTGTGTTGGAACCCACTGGGGTTCTGGTCCATGAACAGTATTTCTAGCCACTCTAACACCTCTACAAAACTGCCAAAAACTCCACAATGAAGACTCTCCTATGAAGACTATGCTTCCTTCAGCATAATGAAATGCTCTACCCCATAATAAAGCTCATTTGTCTAGGAAACAGAACTTTAAAGAGAGTCGAATGACCTCCTTCATCAGCTAAAGGCCTTAACCACCTTTTGCTTAAAATACAAGGTGATTTTTCTTTTCCTAATAAATATAGAGCAACATGTATATCTATTTAATAAAACAAGACAAACACTGATAACAACAACAAAAATTCTAAGTGCCTACTATCCCTCAAAAATGAAATGCTCCATTGGAGAAAGGTTGAAAGGACAAGCAACATATGGTAGATATTAGAAATGTTGGTTAGTGCCATACTGAAAGGCACATGTATTCTGCAGTACTGAATAAAAGAAGTCATATGAAAATGTCTAATGAAGCCATCCATGGAAACACAACTGTCATATTGCCCAAAGGCATTGCCTCTCAAAAGAGGCAATCTAACAACACCAAGTCTTGTTAAAAGGGGAATAGAGTGAGTTGTGACTTGTGTTCAGAAAAAAATCCAGGTAAGAATTTTCAGAAACTTTGAATTTAAGTAAAACAAGTCAAAACAATTAGGCTACTGAAAGTACTGCAACAGTCCATCAGAATATATCAGGATGTCACCTATGAAGTATTTAATTCTTAGAGGATTACTTTTGTAATGAGAATTGCACAAAAGACATAAATAAGACCAATGGCCCTTTTGTTTTTGGCAGTGTCTAAAACTTTGAGATACATTTAAAAAAAAAAAAAGAACTATGTTCTAATTAGAATGGCTTTGAAACTTTTCAATTAAACATTTAATATTGGAAAATGCTGACTTGTTTTCTCAAAGCAAAACTTTTAAAATAAAAATATCTGTTTCATGGGGGGGGGGGAGGTGTGGGCAGGTTCTTAGAAAACACAAATAACCCTATGGTTAGGACGCTCCATAATTCAAACCAGGATTTAGACCTGGTTTTCCTTGAAGATGACATGAAAATCACACAAAGACATTTGGGGATTTAGTCTGCTTTGTGTACCAATATTAGTCATCATTTAAAGGCACTCCTTTGCTTAGATTAAACAAGTTGGCTGTTGAGAGATGGTCTCAGGGACTAGCTAGGAATCAGTTAGAGAGAGGGGTCTGCAGGGGTTGCTTACTGCTCCAAAATAAAACTTGTTGTGGTGTTCTCATTCACTCATATCTGTGCTTTATCGAATCTGGTGTTCACCACAAAGTATCTAGAGAAGTGAATAAGAAAGAACTCCCTTTAGCCTTTTGTCCCCTGCTTTCTTCCCCCTCCCCTCTCTGCTTTACCTTTTGTCTTTCTAATTTCTACCTATTTACATTCTCACTGACATCCTACCACACTTTTAGCTTCTTTCATTTCTTGGAGTATCAGAACAGCAGAGATTCCCTATGCCTTAAAAAGGGTGACTGAGCCCAAAAGCTTGCCAAGGCCTTTTTTCCAATTATTCAGTTGGTCTAATAAAAGATATCACTCAAAGAACCTGGCCTGCCCAAGAAAGAACTTAAAAGAATTTGAGTTCCAAACTGAAAAAGAAGTTGGAAATTGAGAATAAGTGCAGCAATGTGCCCACATGGAAGGACAAAGGCCTCTCTAAGTAATTTTTTCTGCACTATTATAGATTACTGTTCAAATTTGAGGAATACAGCATGCCAAAAAAAAATTAAACTCTTGAAAGACACAGATTTTTATGTGCAAACAAACAGCAGGAGAAAGTACATATCAGTATGTTACTGAACTAAAGAACTGTGCCTTTGGGAGCTTGACAGAATCTCTGATTAGGGATATGATTATTTGTAGCATTACAAATACTGCAGTACAAGGATAGCTGTTGCAAGAGGGAGACTTGTGCTTAGAAAAGACTGTCCAAATGTGCAGGGCAGCAGGAACCATGAAGGCCCAAGGTGCACAGCTGTATGTACCAAAGGGGGTTATCCATGCACAAGGCATGAAAGAATGTGGCCAGAAAAAGCCACCTTATGGCATGGAATTTTCCATTGGTAAGGAGCCCTCTAAGGGAGGGAGAGCTCACAGAAAGACATGCAGGAAATGTGGCAGGCAGCATGGACCCATGTGTTGTGCTGCATTTTGAAAGCTCTGTTTTATCTGTAACAAGAAGAACCATTTTGCGAAGTGCTGCAGATCCCAAACATGAAAACCTCAAGTGCATATAGTTGAGGATGAAGTAGAAAAGAAGATTTTTATAGATATGGTTGACTGAAGCAAAAGCAATGACAGGTACTCGATTTAGCCAGTGGATGTTCAAGGAACAATGGTTTCATTTACACTGGATATTGGATATCCTGTTAATATTTTGCCAGACCATAGAAAATTAAAATAGTAAGCAAAAGTGAGCCCAACAACATCAGGGTAATTAACTATTCAGGAGCAAATATACCAGTGAAAAGGAGATGCATTGCTAGCATCCAATATAAAAATAAAGTATACAAATTCCCATTCATTTTGGTACCTAGGGAGATTACACCAATTTTGGGTCTGGATGCTTGTGAGAAACTAAATCTAGTTAAGTGTGTGCAAACTGGGCATGTAGTAGAAGGAGACACAAAATTAATACCTGTGATGTATCCCACAAGAAGCAATCATGTTCTTATGGGAAGAAATGTACTTACAGAAGTCTTTTTCCTGGTTGAGGGGAGGGAATACCGGATAGACTGAGGCACTACTGGCTCCACTGGCCCTGGCCCTATCCTTCCTCGTTGTGACCACAGTGTTGCACAAATGTAAATACCATCATGCAGAAAGAGGAAATCAGCTTCAGTGGTCCATAACTAATGAACTTCGTGTTATGTGCAGAAGCATAGCTGCCAAAAGTGCGAGTCAGTTGGATCCCAACATAAAAATTCAAGTCTAGCAAACTTGGAGGATAAGCCTCCGACCAAAAACAAATCAGAAACTGGGTCTGATACTTTGTCATCTGAGAAGAAATTGAAACCTCTGGAAAGACTCACAAAAATGTGTTAAAAGAGCTGTAGAAAAGGAGGTATAGGAGAGTGTAAAGACTCACTCCTGAATGACATGTTGGTAACCTCTCCTCTGTAGATTGCTGTTAATTAATTTTTGATTTTTATAGTTATTGTTAAGAGAGAAAATGTAGTGATAGAATCCCCTTACTGAGACTACAGAATTTCGTAATTGGGAGGTCTGACACATGTTGCATGTGCAGGTATTCCCCGCACTGCTATTTTGCAGCATGAAGGGGTTGGGCAGGACAGTTGGCACCTGGAGATCCCAGTGCCAAAAAACCCACACTTTAAAAAGTGGGGCAGCACACATAGCAATAGTGTGCGCCACCCAAAACTGGAGCCTGGTCAGTGGGAGCCACACCCTGGCTGCTGGTCAGGCTCTCTGCTGCCAGATCTCCATGGCTACAGCCCCTGGAGGCCCCCTGGACCCCAGGTAAGACTGCTGAGGCCAGCTCAAGTGCTGCCCCAGCCCCCCCTACCACACCCAGGGCAACATGCCATGCGCCAGAGTGTGTGCGCACAGGCATTACTCAGGGACAAGTAGCAGCAGTACATTATGCCACTGTTGTTTGTACCCAGGTAAATGCACAGTCCCACTCGTAGGGATGCACCCAATGGGTGCATCTACACATGCAAATCACACTGGAATTTATTGTTCCTGGGTACACTGTTTGAACATGCATCTGGTACCACAGCATGTTGAGCCAGGTCAGAGCAGCCCTGGCTGCCAGGGGCCTCGGGGGGCGAGGGGTCAGCCTGCTAGCTCAGGGCTGCTCCAACCCAGCTCAATGTGCTATGGAGGGACTGGCTGGGAAATGAGGGGCAAGCCAATAGACAGCCTTTGCACTGAAGCAACCTCATGCCCCAGGTAACCATGTCAGTAAGTTAGTTTCCTGCAGCTTAATAGAGCCACACATGTAGATGCAAGACATTTACTACAAAGCTAATTAGTCTACACCACAGTTTTGTGTAGATGCACCCAGTTAGAGAAAGACAGACATAGGGTCTGCAGGGGTTGCTTACTGCTCCAGATTAAAACCTTTTGTGGTGGCCTTCTCATTCATGTATACCTGTGTTTTATTAAACCCAGTGATCACTACACTTTGGTTACCTCGAACAAGGAAAAGGTGAAAATACATGCTCTAAGCCTACATGATTGAGGCTATAGGCCATCAAAGCTAGCATTGGGAGTACTCTTTCTGCAGCACTGTTGTCACAGAAAGGAAGGATAGGGACAGAACCAGTGGATCCAGTACTGCCTCAGTCTATCTGGTATTCCCTCTCCTCAGCCAGAAGAAAACAACTGTAGCTGATGGAAACCAGCAATGCTTCTTCACAGCCAGAGAATTTCATCCACAATGGAATCCCTCTTATCATGGTCCTATTCTTGGAACTGGTGCAAAGGACAAGATCTGCCATACTAAGATATCTTCAAAATTTACATACTGTTTTAAAAGGTATGTGTCTCTTACCTATCTTTCCAACTATCAGGAGCCAGAGGGAAAATTGAAAACTGGGGGCTTTGTCAACTACACTTAACAAGTAAATCCAAAAGTAGAAAGCTCTTAGTGAATCAAAGAAGTTCAAGTTTGTGTATTTCTGTTCCCCAGAGTCGATCTTTTTAAACAGAGTTCTGATATAGGACCAGATCAATGGAGGTGCCACAATTTGTGCCTTTCTGAGCCAGCAGGATACATTCAAGTCTAGGTAGAGTATTTTGCCCCCAGTACAGTCTCTTCTCTGGATTTAACCTGGGATACATACGTTTCTCTTGAAACTAATGGAATTATAGAAACATCTTGGGATTCTGTACTAGAGGCTCTATCTCACTATTTATGACAATTTATATTTGCAAATTTTATTAGAGAAGAAAGAGAAGTAGGGAGCAATATTAAAAAGCATTAAGCTGAACGGTGAAGCTTTTGTTTTCTGATGGATAGAAATTGAACCCTTCATCTATATGTAGTGCATTCACTGAATTTTTATTTTTCTCAACAATTCAGGAGATGACCTTTCTAGCCGTCAGGGCTTGATCTGGCAAGGTACTCTGTATTCTGGTCCTAACCTAGTAAAACATTTAAACATATCTTCAAATTTAACTCTGTAACTGGTCCCTCTGGCTTGCAAAAATCAAAGCTTCTGTGAAAAATACTCACAGAAAGAAGTGCGACATCCACATGCATAAGGTTTGTAGAACTGGGCCTTCAATTTGTCCACATCTCACAATTCTCTCAAAAGTGACAATCCACTCCTGCTCCTGACTATACTCTGGTGAACAATTTATGAGCAAGGAACCAACTGGAAGGCAAATTCAGCCTCCTTTTGAACACAAGGCAATCTCATTTTCATCAGTGAGGGATAGCACTGAGGCACGAGAGCAGAATATGACTTCATCAAGAGTTAAAAAAAAACATTAAAAAGAGCACTGAATTACAGACCGTTCTGCATGTATCAAGAATTAGGAAACAACTCTACTGTGCTTTAAAATGCATATAATCACACATTTAAAAATATGTATCATATAGCCTAAAGATTGTGGAGGTTAAAATTTTTGCAGCTGTGGTACAATGTGTCCACTAGATGGACCTCCTTTTTAAAAAAAAAAAAGATTTTGCTCTGTATGTGGGTATTAGGTTCATATATACATATTCAACATATATAATAAAGCAAACATAACAGTAACCATATATGTATGTCTAGCACACTTTCTTCTCTGGGTAAAACTTCACTCTGTATTCACTTTCATCAGCATATATTAAATCATCTTCCTGATCATTCAAATTTACATACATATGTTGTCCATGTATTTATATTAGATGACACAAGTATTGACTGTGACGGGTAAACCAGAGATCACAGTGTAATAACTGTTGGATGCTAGCTATATTCATATTATTATATGAAAGCAGTATTGCAGCCAAAAGCAATCAAAATACTGCAGCAGGCCTGCTAAAATAGATTAATTAAAAACCTTGACTTTTAAAACACATATATTTGGAGTACTTGTTTCTGAGGATCTGGGATACATTCCAGTTAAGTTTTCTTGTTTTTCTCTGTAGCTACAAGCATTTGAAATTTATTTTTATTTTAAGCTTGAGAGCTACACATGATCATTTGATTCTATTAGCTGGGGTGGTAAGAACACCAAATACTGCAAGATTGCAAGAGAGATTGTGGAAGCTGGCAACACTAGAGAGACAGACTCTGTTTCTTATCAAGGTGATTGCTTGCTTTACTTAAATAGAGACATTTGTAATTCCACATGACGTAGTGTGTAGCCATATATAAATAATTTAAAAAACCCAATAAACTAAGAAATTGGATGTGGAAGTCTAGTTTTGTGCAATCTACAACATAAACACAGGTTGTCCTGGATCTGAGCAGCTTCTTGATTCAAAAGAGCAAATTAACAAAGGAATTTATCTGAAGGAATCTAGAATGCGTTGCATTCTTCTTGGAAGTACATTGCAAAGGCAGCATGGAAACATAGTACAGGCTTTAGGCAGTATTCCAGTAGCAGCCTGTAAAAGAATTGTTGTTCAGTTGACTTATGCTTCCAATCTCCTTTATAGTCCAGGCTTCCTAGTCAGATTACATAGCCAATGATATATCACTCTTTCCCCTTTTGGAGATAGGAGGCAGTGCATTCTGGGAAATGAAGTCTGACTGGTGAGCCTAGTCTGTGGGGGTTGCAATTAACTGGGCCTGAGGGCCACTTAGGGAGTTTTGGTGAGGTGTCATGGGGTGGGTCAGAACCCCCGCATCTCGCCATGCTGATTCAGCAACCCCCCGCCCCCTGGCAATAGCTCACCAAAACTTCCTAAGCGGCTCTGGTCCATGCTTTGCTGGATGGATGAGATAAAGCTACAGATGGGAAAAGAGTGGCATCCAGAGCAGGACAGGTGGGAGAGGCCATGACAGCGTGTGGCTGGGACCCAGGGCAAAGCCATGATCCTCTCCCTGCACACCTCCTTGACAGGCACCAGTTCAATGGGCACGGATGTGAGGGAAACAGATCACACCAGTTCTGCAGGTAGGGGTGTATGTGGGTCCCAGCTGGTTTCCATGAAGACCCCAGATTGCTGGATGGTGACAGCATGGGGCCAGGGCCCAGAACAGAGCTGCGATCTACTCCCCGCACACCTCTGCCCATGGAACTGGTGTCCACTGCAGGGGAGGGGAGCAGATTGTGGCTTTGCCCCAGGCCCTGGTCCCACACTGTTACTACCCAGCAATATGGGGTCTCCATTGAGACCAACTGGGACCCATGCAGGCAGGGCATGCTCAGCCAGGAATATGGTATGGGGCTATTGGCAGGCAGGGAGCTGTGTCCATGAGCAGAACATACAACTGGGGCTGGGGCTCGGATCTTGGGGTGGTGACAGTGAGGGCCTGGGGGCTGAGGTTCAGGGAAGAGCTACAATCATCTCCTCACATGCCCCCACTTGTGGAACCAGTCACCATCACAGGAATGTGATGGCAACAGTTCCCAGCTCTGCCCCAGGCCTCAGCCCTGGCCCTACACTATCACCACCCCACAATCCTTTCCTGGGATCTCAGCCTGCCTTCCCATCCTGCTCTTGGATGCTGTTCCCTGCCTATGGCCTCATCCCATCTGCCTGGCTACATGCCCTGGCCATGCGGGTCTGGCCCCTGGCGATGGGCATAAGGAGATAAGGAGGAAAGGCAAGGATACCTAGGCAGTAGGCCCAGAGCTAGCAGTAGTGGCAGCCAGAAGGAGCCACCACCACTGGGACTGCTAGGAAATGAGGCCACCACACTGTCCCAGCCCTGCTGTGTGCACAGGGCCTACGGGACCATCCTCCTGTACCTACGCTGAGTGAGTCTGAGGGACCCACTGGAGGCTGGACAAAACCTCTTGGTGAGCCAGATCTGGCTCATGGGATATGTTTTGCCCATCCCTGGCCTACTTCAAAAGCATGAGTTGAGAAGCATGGATGTGAAACAACCAAATTACAACTCCTACTAAGTAGCACAAAATCATTTTTAAAATAAATGAAATTATATAACACTGGCAGAAATATTTTGTGTTTTGAAGAAAATCCCCACTCTTTTTGTTTAGGGGTTTTGGTTTAGATTTTGTTTCAGTTGGTTTCTTTATTTTGAAACAAAACCCCCACATGTTCTGTAGAAAGCAGACACTTTTCACAAAACATCATATTTAGTTGAAAATCTAATTTTACTCTCTCAAGCAGTTTCATACAAAGCTTTTTGACCTCTTAAAACAAAACAAAACACTAAGAATAGATTACCATATTTACTTGAATTTAAGATGACCCTGAATTTAAGATGACTGTGACAGGTTCATTCCTGGAAAAGCGGCTGAAGGGCAGTGTGCATGCCCTGTTCACTTGATCATGATGCACCTTCCTCCTCTTGCCTAGCAGTACTTGCTGTTTCTATAAGATGAATGTATAATTGTGGGGAGGTGGGGCCTGCAGTCACTTGGAGGTCTTCGTATGGCCGAGTCTGTATTGGGCTTCTGTGTGGCTTCTCCTACCCTACACCCTACCCCTTTCCACTCAGGTGGTACTGTTAGATCTTGACAGTAAATCTGGTTTCCACTTGGTTCTTTTTTCTTTTAGGTGCTACATGAGGTTCAAAATTGCTTAGGATGATGCCTGTGCCTCCGCTTCAAAGAATTACAACAGAAATAGATAACTAAACTTAAACTGCTCAGGCTAGTTGGCCAGGCAGGGCACTGATTCCTTGGTATTAGCTAAGCTCCCCTACTGGGGTAAGCTTCTCCATGGACTGCCATCTTGATGGGATGGAGATGCTTGCATGTACCAATGTCCCTAAGAGCTATATCGTTGGGAGTTTTGTGCTCCTGGTAGAGTCACCTGTGGTGGTAATGTCAAAGGTGAAATATCAGACAATAAGCAATCCAAGAAAACATGAAGACCTCAACAGTGGAGCAGGCAGATGCAAAAGGCATACTTCTCAATGGCTGCAAAGGTGGATGAAGGCTGCAGTAGTAGAATAACCCTAATTGTCATGGATCCCCTTGCCACCAGATACAGGTTTCTCCTCTGCCAAAATCCATGTGATTGTTGATGAGCAATGGCTTCCTCATGTAAAACAAGTCACATGCAGGCTTCTCCCACTGGTGCAGCATCTACTACAATAACCCATACCAATGCCCATAGCTTCTACCAAGTCCTGTGGTGGTGAACGAGTGGCGATGAGGACAGAGGAAATAATTGCTGAGAGTCCCTAGTCACAAATCCACACACAGGTGGCAGTCGTGTGATGGTCACATCACCGTTGATATAGGACAGGACGGTGATACGGCAGCTGCGATCATGATCTTTTAGGATCCCCTCTGCTCACTCTACATGGGGTGTGGGCTAGAAAAGGTGTTCCAGACATAGGCTGTCCCATCTTATCTTACCCAACTGGATAGCCGCTTCCAGGGGGATCACCCTATCTGTGGTTGAAACACAAAAATATCTTTTGCACCTTGGAATGTATGAGCCCCAATAGACAACCTGACAAGTGACATACCTGAATGCAGAACAGCTACTGTCACCTGAGAACTCCTATGATGTAACATCAATATCACTGCTTTCAGCAAAACCAGAGGTGCAGACAAAGGCCAACTGAGGTGACAGGGGGTGGCTATATGTTCTTCTGGAAAGGCAAGCTTGTGAACAGCAGGTTTCAACATTGGTGAACACCATTAAGAACCAGATCATCAGCCAAATGACTGAATTCCCTATTGGGATTAACAATCACCTCATGCCTCTCTGCCTCCAGCTGATCAACAAATTGTTTGCTACCATCATCAGTGCATATACCCCAGCACTCAATGCCAAGGAAGAACAGAAAGAATAGTTTTATGCTGACCTTGATAAAATCCTGACTACCATCCTGAAAGAGGGTTAGATCATCCCCCTTGAAAAATTCAATGTTAGAGTTTGCCCTGATTTTAACATGTAGAGGGGCACTCTTGGGAAGGAAGAATTGGGCAAAACCAATTCCAATGGCATCCTTTAATTCAGTAAATGTGCAGAGCATGACCTTGTCATTACTAATACTATCTTCAAACAACATGACAGGTACAAAACAACATGGCAACACCCCCACTCGAAACAATGGCATCTCATCATCATAAGAGCACATGATCTAAAAGACACCCATATCATGAGTGTCATGAGAGGAGCCAATGACTGTTGGACTGGTCACCATTTAGTTAGATCAATCATGTCCATCAGTGTTGCACTGAAACATCAAACGCAGCCCAAATGAGTCTGAAGGCAGTACAACATCAAGTGCCTTCAGAACCATAGACACCAAAAAGCCCTCCAAACACATCTCAGTAAGAAATTGCCAATCTTAAGAGGAGGATTGGCAAGCTGTAAAAGAGACCATCCATAAGGCTTGCAAAGAATCAATTTGCTTTATCACCCAACATCATCAGGACTAGTTTTACAAAACAATGCTGATCAAAGCCTTTCTTGATCAGAAGAGAAAGTCTTTCTGTGAGTGGCAAAACCATCCTACATACAGTCAGAAGCATCAATTTTCTCATCTATGACTGCCAGCTACATGGCATCATCATCAAGTACAGGATGGATGAGAACCAAAGTTACTTCAGCCTTGATTGTAGAACTTCAGGAAGCCAGTGATTGCATTGTCATTGCACATACTGAAGAGAACCTACAAACAGCCCTTATCTACTTCTCTCAAGCATATCAGTAGCTGGGACTGACACTTAACATCGGAAACACAAAGGTGTTTCACTAGCCCGTTCCGAGCCAATCAACCCCCTGCAAAGATCCTCACTGATGGACAGGAGCTAGACAATATTGAAAACTTTGCATACCTCAACAGCCATCTGTTAAAGAAGGCGAACATCAGGAAGGAGATCCAGTATAGGAGCTGATGTGCCAGCTCTGGTTCCAGAAAACTGAATCATCGTGTGTTCAATGATCACAACATCAGGGCTCAAACAAAGCTCCTGCTGTACAAGGTTGCGGTAATCCCAACTCTTCTCTATGGCTGTGAAAATTGGGTGACCTACAAGGTCCACCCAAAAAGCCTGGAACACAATCATCAGCAAGACTTCTGGAAGATCTTTGGAATAAAGTTGGAGGATCATTGCACAAATGCCAGTGACGCTAACTCCACCAGTATGGAAGCATTGATTATTCAACGTCAGTTGTGGTGGATAGAGCATTTTGTGTGCATGTCTGATGTCTATTTACCAAAACAACTGCTATACTCCCAATGCAACCAAAGACAAAGGACACAAGAGGACCAAAGAAAACACTTCAAGGACACTCTCAAGGTGAACATTAAGTGTGGCATTGATACCAGAAATTGCAAAAAAAAATAGCCCGGGACAGGGCTACATGGCAATGCCCTGTGACAGAAGGCACATCTTACTTTGAGAAAAACCTTCTTGTCCTAGAGGCAGAAAAATGAAAGAAATGGGAGGAAAGGAAATAATACTGAAAAATCTATGGTCCGACCCTCCCTATAACTGCCAGCTGTGGTGTTTGCCAGAGAACCTGTGGCTCTAGGATTGGCCTTCTTAGCCACCAACAAGCGCATTTACAACACTTTACTTGACCCATGGGAGTGATGGGGTAATGAACTTAGCATGCCTTGGGGAACCATTTCTCCTTGCCCTTGTCTGTGCTCCCTGTACCTGCTGGGAGGCTGGTGGCAAAGTTGCAGGCTCCCTTTTCCTGCATCCCTCACAGGGTGGTGCACTGCTTGACTGGACTGGAATGGTTCTGCATGGTGCCAGTGATCTGGCTTGCCGTTTTCTGGGTCACTTCTGGTCTGCAGTCACACAGCACTTGCCAGCTGTCTATGCACTGCTTCTCCAGCCATTCTCCCACCCAGCTTCTCCGTGGTCAGACCCAGAGGGTGGTAATTATCATGGTGCCCTGTGACCAGTGGGGTCCCCCAAGGCTCTGTCTTTGAACTCATATTGTTCAACATCTTCATTAATGATGTGGACATTGGAGTCAGAAGCGGACTGGCCAAGTTCGCCGATGACACCAAAATTTGGGGCAAAGCATCCACACCAGAAGACAGGAGAATGATCCAGGCTGACTTGGACAGGCTCAGCAAATGGGCAGATGAGAACCTGATGGTGTTTAACAATGAAAAATGCAAGGTTCTCCACCTTGGGAGGAAAAACCTGAAGCATCCTTATAGGCTCGGCAGTGCTACACTGGCTAGCACTATGGAAGAAAGAGACTTGGGGGTCATCATTAACCACAAGATGAACATGAGCCTGCAATACAATGTTGCAGCTAGTAAAGCGAGCAAAATGCTGGCTTGCATCCATAGATGCTTCTCAAGCAAATCCCGGGACATCATTCTCCCCTTGTACTCAGCCTTGGTGAGGCCGCAGCTGGAGTACTGAGTCCAGTTTTGGGCCCCACAATCCAAAAAGGATATAGAGAACCTTGAGAGAGTCCAGAGAGGAGCCACACACATGATCAGAGGTCAGGAAAACAGACCTTACGACGAGAGGCTGAGAGTTATGGGGCTCTTTAGCCTGGAAAAGCACAGGCTCAGAGGTAATCTGATGGCCACCTATAAGTTTCTCAAGAGGTGACCACCAGGATCTGGGGGAACGTTTGTTCACCAGAGGTCCCCAAGAGATGACGAGGTCGAATGTTTATAAACTACTGCAAGACCGTTTCAGGCTGGACATAAGGAAGAATTTCTTTACTGTCCGAGCCCCCAAGGTCTGGAATAGCCTGCCATCAGAGGTGGTTCAAGCACCTACATTGAACACCTTCAAGAGTAAATTGGATGCTTATCTTGCTGGGATCCTATGACCCCAGCTGAATTCCTGCCCTTTGGGTGGGGGGCTGGACTCGATGATCTTCTGAGGTCCCTTCTAGCCCTAATGTCTCTGAAATCTATGAGTTCTCCACACCACTCATTCCCTTCCCCAACTGACCTCCCTTACTCCATGTGAGGGCTCCGGCATGGGCTGTGGCCTGGCAGCAAGGAGATCCTTTTCTCTCATAGCAGAGGAAATGCATGGGCCTCCTCCTTGCATCCTGATGTTTTCTCCATCCTCTCTCTCTGACTCATCTTTTAACCCTCTTCCTCTGGGCTTAGGGCACATCTGTGTGACCCTTCCGGCTGGAGTGGTGCCAGCCAGTTGGATTACAGCCTGGCCACATAGGCCCAGGCTGATCCAGACCAGCAGAGCACAAGTTCCTCAAGCCAGGCCACGTAAATACTCCCACTGACCTGGAAATAATCATGCCTGCAGTAATTAGCTTATAGACAAATTTCTACCAGCACCCATAGGCATAGGTCATCTGGAATTGATGCATTTTACCTTTTGTAAAACAGCTGAAAGTTTTAGCACAAGTACTTCATAAACACACTGTTAGACAGCACTTCTGTACCTACTTATATATGGTACAAACTATGCATGATATTAGTCAAAAGCCTCATGATTTACCATATATAGTTCATTGAGCTGTGCCCCAGCAGAGTCAACAGCATTTCAAGCCACTATAACCCCACAGCTCAGCACTTCTCAGTGTATGTGTACTTCAGATATCCCCCACAAAGAAGTCATGTGCTAATTAGCCCCCATTCATGACATGGCTAGAATTGAGTGTTCTCGTCACAAGTCCAGGGATCCTCTAAACATTTATATGTTGATGAGGTGAAGGGCAACCTGGTCTGGCTCCATCTCATGGAGAGTGGGACCACACTATTCATGTGACATACTGAGAGAGGGGGCAACAAATGGATTCTGGGTGAACTGTTTGAGGCCTCATTTGGTGATGTTTGCCAGACATTTAAGACTAGTGAAGAAACAGGAATCATTAGAAATGGGAAAGAAAAGTGCACCTCAGCTATGGGAGTGAAGAAGAGGTCAAAATATAGTCAGTGTAGTAGCTCACGATGACTTAGAAAAGAGCTGGAGCTGAGGAGGACTGAATACAACAGGCACTACCATATATCTTACTTAGGTGGAATGTATTAAACTATTTTTGCAGTAGGTTCCTATCAGTATGTTTACCCAATATGAAGCAAGTGTTTTATGGTCATGCTCAGTGTTGGTTGCATTTAATTAACTTCATAGTTGATTTCCATTCCTGAGCACATGCTGCTATTGGCAGCATGAAAGGAGAAGACGATGGTGCAAATACTGCCCAAGAGCAAGCAGGAGCTGGCAAAGGAAAAGAGGGCTCCCTGGGAGCCACGTTTCCAGAGCTACTGTTCCATAAAGTTAGAGTGGCCTTGGAAAGAGGAAGAGACAGTGAAGCACCTGGATGAAGATAAGGGGAGTGATGTCACACATCAAGGAAGACAGGTGGGACAGCTACGGTGGTGGTGAGACTGCAGCCAGCTGGCTGAATGACTTGGAGGAATTACTCTAAACAAGGAGACACCAGCTGAATAAGCGTCGCTGGGAACATGGTGCCAGAGCTGAGACAACTTCAAAGAGAGTGAGGGCTAGTCGGGAGAAGTTGGCTGACCCCTTCAGAAACAAGTAAAAACTTTTTCTTTTAGTTTTTATGGTTTAAAGGGCGAGCCAAGCTGGTGACTACAGAGAACTACAGGCTCTAGACACTGAACCTCCAATGCAGGTTGTCGGGTTAAAAGACAGAAGAACGTCCTTTGTATGATTTGAGGGGTGGATTGAGCAACCACTGTCCAAAAGGGCTTCTACTCATTTTGTTGGTTAGCCTTCTTTATTTTTCCTGTTTTTTGATAAAGCTGTCTGTTTGTATTTGGAGATGTACATCCATCACTCTAGGCAGGGAGAGATCTGAGGTACCTAGAAAGCAAAAGAAAATAATTTAATCAATAAAAGATAATTATTGAAAAGAGTAAGCACTGTGAGTTTTAATAATGAGAACTGCAGAATTTTCAGTGTCACTGAGTCATGTTACAAGAGAGTTCAGAGTCACAAGAGAAATGAACCTAGGCCCCATTGTCTAGTGGTGTTTAAAATTCAACCCTCCCAGTAGAAATCTTTTTACATCAAGACATGGCAGGTGAGAGTTGGAATCACCACTAAAATAACCCCATAACTGAATCTTTTTTGTTACTTGAGACCTAATCTTGAAGGCTGTGGCTAGCTATACCTTTGAAAAATTAGTCTGATAACCTCACACAGCAGTTTAATGATAGACAGTATATTTAATCAGGTTTTCCTTGTATGCAAATATAAGATGAGGAGCTTTTTTCATCCAGGATGATTGAGGGAGCATTTATTAAATACTTATTAATTTTTGGACTTTGGCTTAAGATTTTTTTATATTTGGTTTTGCCAATATTTCTGTTAAGATGCCAAAAATATGAGAGACACTAGAGCTTCAGAAACAGCTACCACATAATTCAAATCTTTAATAAAAAGAGATCTTTAGGATGGAACTTCTCAGGTGAAAAGCAGAAAACCCTTAATGATCAAACAAAAGGGCTAAAGTTTAGAAGCAACTTTTAATGCTCTCTTATTTCACTGGAATACCTCAAGTCCTTTTTTCCTCATAAATAATTTTCAGTGATGATTACCTCTATGTGAAAACATGAGTATGCCCTCAAAATTTCTTTGGCATATTTATTGTTCTTACCATTCCAGATGTTCTGTGAGGAAGTAGAAGCTCCAGTAAAGTTTCATATAACACGTCAAATACAAAGAGAAGTTTCGCTCTTAACGATCTAGGGCCTACAAACTGGATCTGGTCTGCCAAGAAATCAGATCCAGCTCAGGAAGCCTGGGTATCTGTAGTGATTTTACAGAAGGGGATGTTGATGGCAACTCTCTTAGAGATCAGTCCTGTGGAGGGGGTGTCATAGAAAGCAGTAGTGCTGGCAGTATGGAAACAGTAGCAGTGGCACCTGCCATGTCAGAAACAAAAGCTCACCTTTGGAGTTATCTGCATTAAAGCATCTCATTCCAAAAGTTTTCTAGTGCCTGGTTTAGACAATAAATAATCAGTGAGCCTGAATAGTTATTAGACACAGACCATAATCCTTAGAAGAATTTTAAAAAGTATTTCAATCAAATGCTACTTGTTTTTGGAAACAAGTATCTGTCTGTATTTCTATGTTTGGC
>NW_017729032.1:245419770-245422808 GCF_001723915.1 Gavialis gangeticus
AACAAAAGCTCACCTTTGGAGTTATCTGCATTAAAGCATCTCATTCCAAAAGTTTTCTAGTGCCTGGTTTAGACAATAAATAATCAGTGAGCCTGAATAGTTATTAGACACAGACCATAATCCTTAGAAGAATTTTAAAAAGTATTTCAATCAAATGCTACTTGTTTTTGGAAACAAGTATCTGTCTGTATTTCTATGTTTGGCATTTTATTGATAGATGTGAACTGTATTGTTTGGTTCCTCCTAATAGTCTTTACTTAAGTGCTATAAGTACATTTAGCTACAGTACTAGTTTTAGCAGATGTAACTATGTTAAATTCCTTGTCTTCATACATTCTAAATTACCTTGGAAGAAAAAAAAATCACTCAAAACTGTGATTTTTTTCTTCTGAAAGAAAAGGTGATGATGATCATTTTAATCTACATGAATATCTCAGATAAAATACAATCTCTCATTTTCACATCATTTTTTAGCAATAGAATTGAAATTCCTATTTGAAATTCCAAAGAAGTAACAAGAGAGCACTGTAACTTTCTCAGAGTTCCAGCTCTCCCTATAAATCAAGGATAGTTATGAAATAACTAGTATGTGAATGACTATACAAATGAAGTAACACAATGTTAATATTGCAGTGACTAGGTTGAGGACTATAGTAGATATCTGATATTGCTCAGCACACAGAAGGTATTTTCAGAAGTTGACCAAACACAAACTGAACTATTCAGAAAGTTTATGAAAGTGTTGTTCCCTCCTCCAGAGAAACCTGATTGCTGAATTCCTCCTAAGCAGACCTAATCAATATAGAAGGTTTAATGAAAACCATGACTTTAAACCAACTTAGTGAAAATGGTGAAACCAACAGTCTTTTATTAACTGAATTTTATATAAGTTAAATTTAGTTAGACTATAAATTTACCAATACATCTTAAACAGATATATCCAGTTTTAAGCTGATCAAATATATCCATTTTAGGGTTTTCTTCAGTTTCAGTAAGCTTATGAACACGCTCAGCATGTCTACATGAGATGTTTACTGTGCAGTTGACATCTTAGCATCTGCACGTGTGCCCCTATTAGGGCGCATGAAACTAATATACTCTGCAGCAGGGTAGGACTTGCAAATACAAGTACTACCCTGTTGCGGAGCTTTTTTGTGAGCAGCAATGCACATGTACATGGTGAGCTACCTGGCTAGGGCAGGAGGGTGATTCAGTGTGGAGGCTGCCTGCCTGCTAACCTCCACACAGAAGCACCCTTGTGCTTTTTCCAGCCCCTCGCAGCACATTGAGCCCAGTCAGAGGAGCCCTGGGCTGGCAGGCTGACTGCCCCAGGTGCCCTGACAGCTGGGGTTGTTCCAGCTGGCTCATTGTGGTCTGGGTATACACATGACCAGCACACATGCAAACTTCCTGGGAGCAATAAACTCATTTGCTATTCATTTGCTATAATGGCACATGTATATACACCCACATACAATTTACCTCAGGATAAAAGAGGGCTTTAACATATGCTAGTTGCTCTGCAGTAATTTGGTATTTGTGTCTTTTTATCCTGCAGTAAGCAAAAGCTAGCCTACAGAAGCTTAGTGACTGATGAAAGAGGAATCAGTTATTACAATTTAGCTTTCACTTACTGAACGTATCTACACACGATGCTTACTGTGGCGTTGCCTAATTAGATCTACAGTAAACATTTCAGTGTCCATATGTGCAGCCCTATTAGGTTGCAGGAAACTAGTAAACTCCTCAGCAGGTTAGTACCTGTAAATACAAGTATTATTGTGCTGTGGAGTGTTTTACTCCATAGCAGCATATGTGTAGACACTGCCCCGCTGGCTGGGACAGGAGGTGCTTCAGAGAGGGGCTGCCTACCAGCTAGCCCCACCCTGGACCATCTTTGTGCCCCAGACAGTCCCTCCACAGCATGTTGACCCAAATTCAAGCAGACCTGGGCTGGCTGGCTGACGGCCCCGCCCCAGACCTCCTGCCAGCTGAGACTGTTCCAACTCAGCTCAACATGCTGCAGTCCCAAGCACACGTTCAAATGGCATGCCCAGGAGCAATAAATATGGGCACAACATGCATCGTAGTTTATTGTTTTTACTTAATTGTACATGGAGAGATGCCAAGAAAAGCATCACCATCTACACAAGCGGTGCTATTAGGCCGAAATAAACTAATTAACTCTGCCATAGGGTAGTACTGCCCAACAGGTACTATTTTATGGCAGTTATTTCCTCCACTATGGATGGTGATCAGGGCTGGCTGGGGCTCAAGGGTGCTAGAGTGCAGGGCTGTCTGCCATCTAGCCCTGTGCTGTAGCACACTTATGCCCCAACAAGCCCCTCTGCAGCACAGAGAGCCAGGGTAGAACAGCTCTGGGCTGGCAGGCTGATCCCCTGGACTCCCTGCCAATTGGAGCTGCACCAGTTGGAGCTGCACCCTGACTCAGCGTGCTGCAGTCACAGGCGCATGTTCAAATGGTGTGCCCAGGACCAATAAACCCCATCACAAACTGTGTTGGGGTTTATTCAGCCAAGCTAATTTCACATTTTGATGCACCCACTGTAGAGTTTGAGCGTTCACATGATGTGTTACTGCAGAGCAGCAATGCATGGTAGAAGTTTTATCATGCAGCAAGTTGTTCTTATGTCCAAATGTTCAATCACTTTTTAAACTGATTTACATTAACTGGTGCATTTTTTAGGCTTCAGAAGACTGGCATTTACCAGATTCTTTACTGTGCCTTTTTTCCCCAGCAGTGTAGAAGGACCAATGAAGAGACAGCTGCAGTTTTCTGATTGATACATGTTACGTTGGTCTTAACTATTTAGAGCAACCTGGGCACTTATTTCTTCTGGCATGTAACAATCCCTATGGTATTGATTAGGAAGCTGAAGCACAGTTACCTTCTGCCATACTATTCTCTTACTACCCTTTACAGGCTTACATGAATGTGGGGTTGCAAACATAGGGTGGTATAGAAGCCAGCTGAGTTGTCCCTACATCTACTGCAGATTCTTCCATCCTGTGGGATC
>NW_017729032.1:245427808-245429262 GCF_001723915.1 Gavialis gangeticus
GATTAGGAAGCTGAAGCACAGTTACCTTCTGCCATACTATTCTCTTACTACCCTTTACAGGCTTACATGAATGTGGGGTTGCAAACATAGGGTGGTATAGAAGCCAGCTGAGTTGTCCCTACATCTACTGCAGATTCTTCCATCCTGTGGGATCCTTAGCAGGGGAGATAAAAGTAGTTTCCACATCCTTTGCAGCATTTTAGCCAAGCAAAGTGAATATACTGGGCCAGAAAATCTAGCTTTTACTATTTGGTATTTCACTGAAAGGTAAGAGAGTAAGTACTCACGTGTCTCAGTTTTTGAGAAGATTTTAAAATGTAAGTTTTCACTGTCAAGTAATTTAGAGTGCTGCCCCAATTCATCAAAATTCAAAGCATGTTCTAACTTTCAGCAGAAGGCTATTCCCATGTAAGTCTACTAGTACACTGGTGCAGCCCTTTGCACTACCCACATTTTTGACACTTTTCCCACAGCTATGTCAGGACTGTTCTAGAGTTCAGAATAGCTAGTGCAACACATTTCAGCTACTCCCCTCCTATTCCAAATAGAATCCTTACTACTTATATAGTACATCCCTACAGTGCAGAAACAAGATGTGGAAATAGCTCCCAGAGAGGAATAGCAACATTAAAGGAGATCTGACAGAATGAAAGGTCAGTCCCTTCGTTTTCATGCTTTGTTTTTCAGACCTAGAGTCATAAATCATAGAAAAGTAGGGCTGGAAGGGACATCAGGAAATCATTTAGTCCACCCCCTTGCTCAAGGCAGGATCTTCCTTATTTAAACCATCCCATACTAATGTCTAGCCTATGCCAAACAAAACTGCACAGCAACCTTCTCATGCAAATATCAGCAGCAATGCCTGAAAACATCAAGAACACCCTAACATGACACAGGAGTCCAGTGCAAGGATGTTGTTTGTTAAAACATAGTCAAGAAATCCAAGGAAGAAGATTTTCTCTGTTACAGAAGAAGGAAAAACCCCACAGTCTATGCCAATCTGACTGCAAGGTAAAATTCCTTCCTGAACCCAAATGAGGTGACTAGCTTGACCCTGAGCACAGGAAAAGGCCCTGTAACCAGAAATCTGCAGGTTTAAGTCCCAGCAGGAGCATCAGCACACCCCAGTCACAATCCCCAGCTTTGGCTGCTTCTGAGGAAGGTGAAAAAAACTGATACCTGTAGCAGTAGGAGGAGGAAAATTCCTGCTGACCCCATGCATCAACCAGCAAAACCCCAGAAACATGGTAAAAATATTTACCCTGAACTCCAACCTACAGAAGTGTGCACATTACTCAAACAGAAATCACATTATGTTGCTAATAGAACACCTCTTTCTGGCCAACTACTATTAAAAATACTTTTGAAGGGTTTGGTTCATGATCTTGAGAATATAACACTTAAATCCCTCCCTACCCATGAGGTAGACGAAGAGAGTGGGGATAGAGCTGTGG
>NW_017729032.1:245429273-245431998 GCF_001723915.1 Gavialis gangeticus
GACCCTAGAAACTATGAAACTATGAAACTATGAAATTAGCAGAATATAAACTTGGGGATGGGGCTATATTATCTCAGGCCCAGCCCAAGCAATAAGATGCCACTTGATCTGAATATAGTGAACAATGCAGGAATGGTTTCCATTAGATTCCAAATTATTTGAACCACAAATTAAAACAACTCAATCCTGTGACAGTGGGATAACTCCTTAAAAATGCCAAATACCCATTCTCCACCAAGAGAAAATTACATGAGGCCTATGTAAGCTGTCTCTAATGCATCAGCCTGAACAGTACCAGTCAGCCACACTGAAGTCCCATTTGCAACCCATTCAGCTAAATTTCTTCTCAAAATATAAAAAAAATTGAAGCCCACCACATCAATTAATTAATCTCATAGATTTCATAGACATTCAGGCTGGAAGGGACCCTGGAGGATCATCGAGTCCAGCCCCCTACCCCAGGGGAAGGAAGTCAGCAGGGATCATAGGATCCCAGGAAGATAAATATCCAAAAAGTGTCTTGACGGTGTTCAATGTAGGTGCTTGAACCGCCTCCGGTGGCAGTCTATTCCAAACCTTGGGGGCTCGGACAGTAAAGAAGTTCTTCCTTATGTCCAGCTTGAATTGGTCATGGTGGAGTTTGTGACCATTCAATCTCATCATCCCTTGGGGCGCTCTGGTGAACAGACGTTCCCCCAGATCCTGGTGAGCACCCTGATAAACCTATAGGTGGCCACCAGATCCCCCTGAGCCTGTGCTTTTCCAGGCTGAAGAGTCCCATGGCTCTCAGCCTCTCATCATAAGGTCTGTTTTCCTGACCTCTGATCATGTGTGTGGCTCTCCTCTGCAGTCTCTCAAGCATCTCCACATCCTTTTTGAATTGTGGAGCCCAAAACTGGACGCAGTACTCCAGCTGCGGCCTCACCAAGGCTGAGTAAAAGGGGAGAATGATGTCCTGGGATTTGCTTGAGAAGCATCTATGGATGGAAGCCAGAATTTTGCTTGCTTTATTAGCTGCAGCATCACATTGAAGGCTCATGTTCATCTAGTGGTCAATCATGACCCCCAAGTCCCTTTCATCTGTAGTGCTAGCCAGCATAGCACTGCTGAGTCTGTAAGCATGATGCAGGTTTTTCCTCCCAAGGTGGAGAACTGTAGCAGCATGGGGTCCTAGAGGTGGCCTTGATCTCCCCTAGCGCCCCATACCATGCCAAGTCGGTGTCAAAGCACCCTCAGAATCTCGCCTGCCATGTCTTTGATGTTAACAACGTTTAAAGGAGGCTGCCCTTAGTCCTCTCTGACACAGTGCTCTGATGTATCTCAGCCTTAGTTCTATCTTGGGTAACTCGGTGCACCCCAGCCTTATGGGCTATGCGTGGCTCCAACCACCCCTGTACCACACCCCAAGCCTCGCAGATGTACCGGATGTCTTTTGGTCGATTCCACTCTCCGCACCCCATGGGCACTCTCTGGCTTGTCTTGCAGCCTGCGCCCCACGGGTGCTCTCTGGCTTGTCTCGCACTGCCCGCACTGGGGATTCTCACAACTGCTTGCACTGTGGCTTCTCGCACCTCACGGCCCTCTCTCCAGACTCCTCATGGCCCCCCTTTGCTCTGGGGCTTCTCACTGCCCCCTTGCTCTGGATCTGGGGCCAATAAACCCCAATTGCTGTGCCCTCTCTGGCACCAGGGTCCCCACGCTACCGTGGAGTCCCTATGAGGCCTCCTCCAACCCCTAATAGCCTCACCCAGTCTGCCGGTGTAACAACGAACACAAAAATGCAAAGCCCCCAGGCTATAACATAAAATCTAAGCTGCGTGGCTAACCATCATTCAACTCCCTACCAGGGAATTCTCCACCCGGTATCTGCGAACAGAAGCTGCTCATGCCATCAGGCTTCTCTACTCTGCTTGCTCCAGCAGAGCTCCTTCTCCGTTGGCTGCTAGTTAAGAGAAAAAGTGAGTGCTCACAGCCTCCAGCCTGGGTCTTAAGAAGGGCCAAGCCCTGCTCCTGCCTGTCAGCTGGTTCCACTGGTTGCCCTAGCAACCAGCACCTGTGCTGCCCTGGTGACTGGCAGCTGACCCTCCCCCTTTTCACCACTAGGGGTCTCTCCAGAGCCATTTCTGCTTTCAGGCGCAGGACACCTGAGTGCTCTGTGACAAGAACCTTGCATTTTTTGGTGTTAAACACCATCAGGTTCTCATCCGCCCATTTCATGAGCCTGTCAAGATCTGCCTGGATCACCCTCCTGTCCTCAGGTGTGGATGCTTTACCCCAGAATTTGGTGCCATCGGCAAACTTGGCCAGTCTGCTTCTGACACCAGTGTCCACATCATTGATGAAGATGTTAAATAGCATAGGCTCTAGGACAGAGCCTTGAGGGACCCCACTGGTGACCACACACCAAGATGATTGGCTCCCATCAACCACCACCCTCTGGGTCCTACCATGGAGCCAATTTCCCAGCCAGAGGATCATGGTGAGGTCGAGGCCACAGTTAGCCAGTTTAGCCAAGAGGTGAACATGGGATACCAGATTGATGGCTTTTTTAAAGTCAAGATATACAACGTCAATCTCTTCCACTTGTTCAGGTGATGGGTCACCCGGTCATAAAAGAAAATGAGATTGGTCAAGCAAGACCTACCCGCAACATACCCATGCTGGGTATCCCTCAGGATATTGCCGTCAGCCAGTCTGTTAAGGATGGCCTCTTTGATAATCTTTT
>NW_017729032.1:245436998-245437629 GCF_001723915.1 Gavialis gangeticus
AGGCTCTAGGACAGAGCCTTGAGGGACCCCACTGGTGACCACACACCAAGATGATTGGCTCCCATCAACCACCACCCTCTGGGTCCTACCATGGAGCCAATTTCCCAGCCAGAGGATCATGGTGAGGTCGAGGCCACAGTTAGCCAGTTTAGCCAAGAGGTGAACATGGGATACCAGATTGATGGCTTTTTTAAAGTCAAGATATACAACGTCAATCTCTTCCACTTGTTCAGGTGATGGGTCACCCGGTCATAAAAGAAAATGAGATTGGTCAAGCAAGACCTACCCGCAACATACCCATGCTGGGTATCCCTCAGGATATTGCCGTCAGCCAGTCTGTTAAGGATGGCCTCTTTGATAATCTTTTCCAAGACCTTCCCCAGGATAGAGGTCAGGCTGATGGGCTTGTAGTTTGCTGGATCCTCCCTTTCTTGAAGATAGGCACCACACTGGCCCTCTTCCAATCTTCGGGCACTTCACCAGAGCACCAGGAGTTCTCAAAGATCAATGCCAGGGGATGAGCTATGATGCTTGCCAGCTCCTTGAGTACCTTCAGGTGTAAACCATCAGGGCCGGCTGACTTGAAGATATCTAGCATCTCAAGGTGTTCCTTCATGAGGTCAGCTTCGAT
>NW_017729032.1:245437736-245442400 GCF_001723915.1 Gavialis gangeticus
GAAAACACTGGACATCAGTTGGGCATAGAGCTGTTCCAACTGGGCTCAATGTGCTGCACAGGGACTGGCTAGGGCATGAGTGTGCTCCAGCATTGGGCTAGCTGGCCGGCAGCCCCCACAGTGAAGTACCCTTGTGTCTCAGCCACTCAGTCAGCATCAGTATGTGTGCTGTTGTGCACAAAAAAAACTCTGTAGCAGGGTAGGACTTGAGTCTACTAGTTTCCTGCACCATAATAGGGGCACGTGAGTAGATGCCGAGATGGTTACTGAAGAGCTAATTAGCCAGCCCTACAATAAATGTCTTGTGTAGATGTGCCCTGTGAAATATTTCCCTGGTTAAAACTTCAGTGGTAGGTCTTAGCTAAGATATTGGATCAGATTCTGTCCTCAGTGACATTTGCATAAATCCCAACAAGAGTATGGTAGGTGCTGAGACAAACCTTAGGGTGATTAAAAATAGTGTGGATGTCCTTACTTGATGTAAGAGCAATCACTGCAGTGCAGTCAGTTACACCACACATGAATTGCACAGCACAGAAGGCTAGTTAAGTGATATGTTTATGGAGAACAAGACACAGGGGAATATCAAATCTCTGTTAGGGCTCCATTGGCATGCATTTAATGTGTACCTTGACATGCAAACTGTCTAAATTAACTGAATATTATTCAATCACAAATTCCATCCAATTCTTCTCATTTCTTTTTTCAGTCATATTAATCATTTCCATTTTCTCTGTGTAACTTGAAGCAAGATTTCCAGTGAATGATGATTTAATTAGGATTTTTTCTGCCTCCAGAGTTCTATGCTACATTAATCTTGTCAGATCTTTTACCTTACTTCAATTTTTATGTCATAAGTAAAAAATGAAAAAAAATCCCCCTTCCTGGAGGGAACAGGAAGATGCCTTGTTTACATGTTTCTCCTAATCTGGGCAAACTAGGTGTGTCTACACGGTTATTAATGCATCGTAATTACTGGGCCAGATTTTGATGTCATTTCCACCAGTATGAAACTAGAGTAATTCCACTAAAGTTAGTCAATCTGGTCTGAACATAATCTGAATTAGCCCCCTGTGCATTAAGTTTTACTCAGGACATGATTTGTAATCCCAAATGACAACCTTTTCAAAATACTACAGGAATTCAGCCGAGCACACTTATTTTTACTAGTGAGCAGAGATGAAAACTACAGCAAAATATAGTAAGCAATGTCATCTGCACTCTTTGCACTGATATGGTGTATTCTTTGTGAGTGGTTAAATGTATTGTTTCAAGCTCAGTGAGTCTTGACTAGGTTGCCATGGCACGCTTAGGCGCCTTGAGATCCCTTCAAGGGTGGTACTGGGTACCACACAATGTTAGCACTGTTAGGCTTGCAAACACGATTCATAAGCCAAATCCAGAGATTTCAAATAGAAATCCATAGTTGTGGTCTTTCTGAGTTCTTTGTAACAGAAAAAACATTATACTCTATTCTTTACTGTACTCAAAAAATAAATGACAACTAAGAGTTGGCATTTTCTGAGGGGTGTTCATGTCTATCTAGGCACGTCTCATATCTCCAGGTGTGCCTTGAGTCTAAATAGATTTAACTGGCTTAGCTTTGACTAAAGATACAGCGCTGAAGGACTTGCCATTAAGAGTCACTGGATAAAGAGCAAGAACTAGTACAAAAAAGCCAAAACTTTGGCCACCTTGTTGGATGAAACGCGAACCTTCTTTGTTGGGTTGGTATCAGGCAATTAATGATCCTCTCTCTCTCTCTCTCTCTCTCTCTCTCTCTCTCTCAGGGTTGCCTTTTGTTATGCAAATCCTTTCTATTTGTGTCAGAAGATAATCAGCTATGCCTGCTGACTGATTATTCCCCATTCCATGCCTAACCCTTTTTTCACACAGTTCTGGTCCAACAGTAGACACTGTCATTCTAAAGATATTTCTAATATGGCTGTTAATATATTTGGCAATCTCTTTCAGACCCACAGTAGTTCCACCATTCAGATCTCATGCTCTCTCAAAAGGAGCATATCCTTTTGTTTCTAGGTAGACAACACATTTTAGAGAGACAGACCTTCAAGCCTAGGCTACATATGACATTTTAAGATTTCAAACAAGTTTTGTGTATAAAATAGGCAAGGACCAGTGGCTAACCCTTAGGGAGAAAGTTTTGCCCTCTTAGGATAAAGGGTGATAAGGTTTCCTCAGGCTCCACACAATGATTCCAGATTGGCTTTGACTTGCCCCATAATGTTTTTGTAGCTGCCCCTTCCTATGGGCAGCCATGCACTAGGCCCTGGTAATTTATGAAGGCTACCTGCTAATATTGCAACTAACAAAAGTGACGCAGAATCCATTTGCAGCCATTACTCAGGCATGAATTCTGCTCAGCTTAGTGAAAATCTTGCCTGCTTAGGGATGATGGAATCAGGTACAATGTTTATATTTAAATAGCTTGCACCCTACAAAATTTACTTCTAGACAAAGATACCCCTTTGGCTCTTACTTTTTGAATCAGGGGTATTATTTTAAAGAAAGGATGGCTTTAAACAAAAGAATTAGGTTAGTGTACATCCATAATTGCCTCAGGAACTATCATTTAATGAAGTGTTTTACACTCTAATGGAAATAAGACTTTAATTTCTTTTTAATATTTCACACAACAAAATTTAAAGGAATATGAATACTGCTTGCTAAATCGCATATATTCACATCAATACCCAATGTCTCATCTCTGTTTATAGAACATTAAATCCTTCAGTGGATCTGATATGAAAAATAATCAGCCTGTTACTGGCTGCAGAATAATCAAGCCCCTCATTAGTAAGCCTATCCACACATCAAGCCTTATTGAATAAGGCCTGGTAAAAGATTTTTTTTTAGTTTTTATAGTGCTGCACCAGAGACTAATTAATTGGGAGCAACCTACAATTTTGTTAGTGGGATCTTTTATTTAAGGATATAGTCTCTTGAAGACTAGAATTTATTTTTGAGCAGCACACATATGACAAGTTCCCCAACAAAATCCCCCAGCTAACTGGGACAAGGGGCAGAGAACCATGGTATTTTTCACTGCCTGAAGAAATGGATTTTCTCAAATCTTTCCTCCTACTGGAAAAAATGGCAGTACCCTGCTGTCTTAATATCACCCTTTGATTTTGGCAGAATAAAGTATGAAGTTCATTATACCAGTAGACAGGAAAAACTGTTGAATAAGATGGAAAAAGTGTTTGATAGGGAAGAGACGAGGAGAGGAAAATAAAACAGGTGGATGGAAATACTGGAGAATTTTAAAAGAAATAAAATTCAGGACATGACACTAAGATGAGGGTAGTAAAGTTGTGATATACAGAACTGGAATGATACTGCTCTTTATTTCTCTACCTTAGTCACATAGGACGCTAACAAATGTTGGGGGAGTGGAGAAAGCAGCAGTGCATTACTTTGACCCAGCACTGCAACATCAGTGTAGATCGGGTGCTTCAGTGGGGCTTTTTGGCACTTTTATCTAATAGCTGAGTCAATCAAAAGCCCCACTAAAGCACCCAATCTATACGGATGTTGGGAAAACCGGATGCAACTAACCCACTGCCTCTTCTGGCACGCTGAATTTAAAGTAAAGTGCTGTTTGTTTGTTTTCCCACATCTGCAAGCAACCATACAAGATCAGGTTAATATGCCCTGCCACATGCAGCAGATTCTACATGTGCACAGCATAATGGCTGGAAGAATCAAACACATAATGACTGGAAGAATCAAAGATGGAAGGGAAGAAACTGGGAAATTTAAAGAATGAAAATGAGAGTGGGGAAACACAAAGCAAAAGGAGTCTCGACTACTGCTCCTTGGGAGTCCCTGTGAACAAAAGAGGAGAATTTGCTGAGACCTGGTAGAAACTCTGGAAGAAGCCAAAAATAGATGGAAAGCAGTAAAGTAAGTGCTTAAGTACCTCTGTGGGTGAGAAGAGAATTCCTGTTGTAACCATTACTAGAAAGTGCAAACAGAAGTGACAATTTTCGCCCAATCTAGACGTTGAAAACACTCCACAGCCATGACCAAACACAAGTGCATGGCTGTAGAGCTCTTTAAAAGGGCCTAATCCATGGAGCACCCTCAGTAACTTCTGTCTGTGCACTCTGGAAACAGGGCTGAGCTGATGCAGATCAGCCCTGCTCCCAGAGCTGTCTTCAGAATGGGAGGAGGGGAAGGGAGAAGAGGGAGATTGTTCTGGGTTTTTAGATGGGTGGGCAGGCACCAATCCACCTACCCCACCCTCTAGCACCAGCTGGGCAACTCCCAGAATGAGTTCCTTCCACTTCCTTCCCCCCCACCCATTTTGAAAATAGTGCTGGGCCTGGGAGTGGGGAGGAGTGTTGCTAAGGGAAAGCAGCTGCAACTGCTCTTAACAGTAGCTCAATCCCACAACCTCTGGGACCCAAAAGCAAACATTTGTTGGCTCCGTGGGACCTTTGTAACTCATGGCACTTCCTGTGGAGTGCCATGAGTTACAATGGGGAGCTGTTCATTTGTCTGCACCTAGAGTTTCTTATGCACACAGAGATACACGGACTAGGTACAGACATTCAAAAAGCCCAAGGCAGAATCAATCTAAGTTATGTGTTTTTCTGTAAATGGCATAGTTTAAATCAATAGCAAACAGAACAAACATT
>NW_017729032.1:245447400-245457755 GCF_001723915.1 Gavialis gangeticus
ATTTGTTGGCTCCGGGGGACCTTTGTAACTCATGGCACTTCCTGTGGAGTGCCATGAGTTACAATGGGGAGCTGTTCATTTGTCTGCACCTAGAGTTTCTTATGCACACAGAGATACACGGACTAGGTACAGACATTCAAAAAGCCCAAGGCAGAATCAATCTAAGTTATGTGTTTTTCTGTAAATGGCATAGTTTAAATCAATAGCAAACAGAACAAACATTTGCCCTTTTGTGGGGAGGAGGCAAATCTTAGTCTGGGGTTCCATCATTTGTAAATGAGTCTCTGCACGCCAAACTTCTGGTCTGTTATAGACACAGACTGGTTTCAAATCACTTACACCTATAAAAGTGTAATGTCTGTACTTGGCCACCATAATGATGAGTGACATTTATGTCCAATACAATTTCACAACCAAATTGTTCTGCTTTAAACCAGGACGAACACTACTTGTGAAATGCATAATATTACATCAGCCTGGAGCACAAAATAATACACATACAGGTTTCTTGAGACCTTGCCTATATGAATGTAAGCAAAGATATGAATTTAAGTCAATTTATTAAACTGGTGCAAAAGACTGTCTAGATACTTATTTTACTTTAAGTATGACTCATTGATTTTTATCTTAAACAGACTGTTAATCAAAATGCAAGAGAGAACACATATCCTTTTGTACCACTTAAAGTAGTTTAGAAAACACACCTTTTATTACTGTAATTTCCTCAAGCACATAAGGCTTTAACTGGATCCTGCAGTTGCATTTAAGTCAAGCTAAGTAGCAGTGTTACTGTAAATGGATTTTACAGTAGGAACATGTGACAATTGGGCCTAGTGTGAATACTCTACTGTGGGCCTAGTGTGAAGACCCTACTGAAAAACACTGTGCCTGGCTGTATTGGACTGATTATTGTTACAGAATTGATTTGAAAATTATTGAGAGTTTAGATTTATCAAAGTTCCAGACTCCTTTTTCAACCATTCTCACTTAGGCTAATCAGATCAAAGAATCATAGAAGCATAGAAAATTAGGGTTGAAAGGGACCTCAAGAGGCCATCTAAACCAATCCCCTGCTCAAAGCAGGACCATCCCCAACTAGATCATTATAGCCAGGGGTTTGTTTTGCCAGGCCGTAAAATCCTCCAAGGATGGAGATTCCACAACCTCTCGAGGTAAACCATCCCATTGTTTCACCACCCTCCTAGCGAGAGAGTTTTTGTCTAATATACAACTTAAACTTTCCTTGCTGCAACTTGAGACAGTTGCTCTTTGTTCTGTCATCTGCCACCACGGAGAACAGTCTCTTTGTAACCACCTTTCAGATAAAGGCTGCTATTAAATCCTCCCTCAGTCTGCTCTTCTGCAGACTAAATAAGCTCAGTTCCCTCAGCCTCTGCTCAGAAGTCATGTGTCCCAGCCCCTAATCATTTTCATTACCCTCCACTGGACTCTCTACAACTAGTTCACATCCTTTCTGTAATTGGGGGCCCAAAACTGGACCCAATACTCCAACTGTGGCCTCACCAATGCCAAATAGAGGGGAAGAATCACTTTCCTCAATCTGCTTGCAACATTTTTACTGGTGCAGCCCAGTATGCTGTTAGCTTTCTTGGCAACTAGGGCACATTGTTGACTCATATCCAGCTAATTGTCCACTATAACCCCAGGTCATTTTCTACAGAGTTGCTGCTTGGCTAGTCAGCCCCAAGTCTGTAGCAGTGCATGGGATTGTTCTAATCTAAGTGCAAAACTTTGCATTTGTCCTTATTGAACCTCATGAGATATCTTTTGGCTCAATCCTCCAATCTATCGAGGTCACTCTGAATCCTAGCCCTACCCTTCGGCAGATCTACTACTCCCCATAACTTGGTGCCATCTGCAAACATGCTGAGACTGCAATCCATCCCATCTTCCAGTTCATTAATGAAGATATTGTACCATGCATTTACATAGAACAGAACATTTCGTTTTAAACCACTGCAGACAAGGAAGTTGCATGAACGAAGAAAAGTTTGCTTTCTTGAAGGTATTCATCTTTCCTTTAATGGAATCACTTCATCTCTTACAGACAGATCCTAAGCCTGGTGACAGAAGGCAGTAAGATAGCAATACATAGAGAAAATGTTGAAGTAGCATCCGATTCAGAAGAGTAAAGAAAAATGTTACCAACAATTCCTTACACTCTACATAGCATGGGGAAAAACACTAAAAGGATGCAGGTCTACAAATTGGTGCATTAGGTCCAACACCCACAAGCTACATTTAGCACAAAGTTAATGCAAAAACATGCATTGTGGATAGAGAAGAATATTAGATTCATCTCTCTCCCTATAAAAAGATGAGCTGAGTGCTAATGGTGGGTGAGTACTGTTAGCAAAGCAAGCACTTCACTATGTGTCTGAACATTTCAGTCTTTTGTTGCAGGCTATTCATTATAAAGCATACAGAAAACTCACAAAACAGCTTTCCTGAAGGATCTGAAATGATGTTATATAACTCTAGCATTATGGGTTTTCAGTTGCTCTTTTTGTACTGGGTTATGGAACATATACATTCAGAAAGATCAGGTTCTGTTTGAGCTGTTTATAAAATATTTTCTTTTTATTCAATAGGTTATTTCCATAGTATCTTATTAAGCAAGGAACAACTCACATGCTTAAAATTAATCAGGTACTTAAATACCTGACAGAATCAGAACAAGGTAAGGGCATATGGTATCAGATCTGAAGATAAGTTCCTGAAAAATATTTTACCACTAGGATCTATATTAAGTTGGAAGGAATCTATATTAAGTTTGGTTTTAACTATAAATGTGACCATTTAGCTATGGAAATTTCAGCTCTATCCAATTTTTTCTTGAAAAAAATTGCAGTTGAGTAGAATATTCCTTTTGAAGGTTAGTTGAAATGTTATCAGATTCCATAGCAGAAGACAATAAAGGCTAACTGGAGAGTATGTGGTCAACCATTCTTGGTGAAATCTTGTTGTTATACAGATAAATAACTTTTCCTCTTGGTCATAAGTGTATAGATATTGACTCAGTCAGTCCCAATCGTTTCTAAAGTGGCACCTGAGCTATCTAGATGGTATCTGAGCTATCTAGTTTAAATCTAGTTTGAGTACATCTACATAAGCTTCAGTCAAACAATGATAGCCATATAAACACAACCTAAGTGGTTTGGACCACTCCACCCTTTATGAAGGCAAAGTATGAACATGGCCTTTTTCCTTGGATCTCATTAATGTATTTTAACCACCTTGTAGCAGTGGGACATTGATATGCTTCATTCCCCTACTTTACCTGTGGCAGGTTAGGGTATTTTGGTGTCTTGGAACAATAAGCCTTCCTGCTCTACGTTCTCTCTAATTCTCTAAGGATAGTTGGTACACATGTATGGAACCAACTGATCTCACATCCATGAAGAGTGGAAAGATACCAATAGATAATCATGTGATAATGAGCTCCGTATGTATTGTGATGTATTGTGCTGAAAATACAAAATATAAAGCATACCTATACAAGGTTTCCAGTTTATTTAGAAAGACACACAGGCTAGATTCCGATCTCACTTACTGACAAATTCCATCCATTTCCATCCATTTGCATAAATGACATTAACCTAGAACAGAGTCACTGAGCACTGAGAACCAGGCATTTCTGCTGCAGTATCTAAACACTGATTCAGGATGTTCTCTAACACAACCGGGTTTTAAAATATTGTACAGGGAGCTTCTTCAGTATATACAATATTCTACAACAGGGTTAATAATAAAAGCCTTTACATTTTTGTTTTATTGCCATTATAGACGATGAGGGTTAGCTTTTACTAGCTCGATAATATGAAGAGAAAAAACAAGTGGATTCTTGTATAATGTGATGTATGCAAAGGTTATTGTGCTTTTATTACATAAGCACAAATGAGGTTCAAGAGAAGAAGTATTTGCAATTAGGAAGTAATGAGAGATCAGTAATAAGAATAATAGTTGGTGATAAAAGCCTGGTAAGGGAACACTTACTAAAACTGATTATATAACTAACCAGTTCAGTCTTAAATTAGCTAAGGAATATACCAAACCATGAAATATGCTACATTGTAAATTTCTGCTAAAAAGAAATAATATGGAAAATGAAGATACCAGAAAAACCAAAACATCATGAGTATTTAATTTATAGATATCAGAGAACTTTATGAAAGTAAGAAACATATCATTATTTTTCATTTTACAGACAAATCCAAGAGAGGTAAAGTGGCCTGCAGACCAGTTATACAGTATGCCAGTGATATAGTCAAGAACTGCTGATTCCTTGAGCTGTGCCCTAAACTTGCCTTTGTTATATTTAAAAAAATAACCTAATCAGATTTAGCTATAACAGGAAGAAAGATTATATCATTTCAAGGGAAGGAGACTCCTGCACAATAAGGAATTGAATTCACTCAATTCTTAATTTCCACATCAACATGTAGCTCTACCACCAGATGCTAATGGTATCAAAACCTGGTTTATCATGGGGTTCTTTCTGTATAGAAACTAAACTACCTAGAACTGTCTGGATAAAGGAAAAATAAAAGCTAAAAAACATGAAAACTCTCCAAATATATACAACGGCACCACTCAATGCATCAGGATTTTGGTCAACTTTACAATTCAAAACAGTAATTGTCCATCCTACTGAGATCCAGAACTCTTAGTCTACCATAGACACCACACGTGAAGCCTCACTTAGAAGTCTGAACAGATTGGATAGTTGTCAGTGGCCACATCTACATGAGCAGTGAACTGCACAGTTGCTACCACACAGACATTTAGTATTTGCATCGCCGCAGTTTTTTCAGACACTGCTGCACAGTAGTGTTTTGTGTGGATGTTCCCAGCAGGCAGATGATTTGTAGGGCTGTGCAAAGCTTCAGTCCTTGATTCAATTCGGCAGAGATTCGGTCCGATTCAGTGGCCAAATCTCCAAATCTAAATCAAATCATGAGACCCTTTAATCTCTTCAAATAGAACTGGAACCTTCCGAATCAATTTGGAGAGATTTGGAAAGATTTGGACATAGACACAGCTTTAAATGTTTTTTCTACATACCTCAAGGTACCAGGCAGCTCATGACTGATGCGATGCTGGGGTGGATGGAGCATCCCACAGGAGTGTGGGGGCTCCCCAGCATGCTCGGCAGCAGACCTGGAAGTGCCACCCCCCCCACACACACACACCTTGGCTCAGTGACTGGTGCCTCCTGGGGCACCCAGGGTACCTCACAGCTGATCGCCAAGCCAGGGGGGCGTGGGGTCGGGGAGGGCTGCGCGCTCCCCAGCAAACCTGGAAGTGGACCAGAAATACTTGCGGGTTCACCGCTAAGCATATGGGGGACCCCACCACACTCCTGTGGGATGCTCCATCCACCCCAGCATCACAGCATTCACAAGCCACCTAGTACCTCAAGATATGTAGAAAAAACATTTAAAGATGTGTCTGTGGCCGAATCACTGATTCTCCAAATCATCATCAAATCCTCAGATTCAGCCAAATTGAATCGGGGACAGTGATCCGAAACAAATTGAATCACTGTCCCCAATTCGTGCCAAATCCGAATCGAATATGGCCCCCTTCACACACCCCTACTGATTTGCTCCAGTCAAGATAAAACTACACTGTAATGCACATATATCTGGTCCACAACTACATCAGCTCCACTTCCACCAGCTGGGGCAGTGGGGGGAGGCTAAGAACTGCAAAGTCAGCTCTGCAGTTCCAACAGTTCAGGTCAGCCCTCCCTGCCAAGCCAGCTCAGCACCACCTCAGGTCCTAGTCCTACAGATTAATTCCACGCAGGACACAGTATCTCTGAAGAATGGAACAAGGATCAAAATAACACCACTGGAGAAAGAGAAACCTTCATAATGTTAGGCCAGGTCAGGGGAAGCAAGAATGATTATAGCAAGTGATATTTGGTGAGCAATTGCAATTCCTGGTAGCAGAAATTTTTGGGACACTAAAGCTAGGGACAAAGAGTACACATAACCCAGTAAAAGAGATCAGAAATGGGCTTAAACCTGTAACCAAATGGAAATTCAGTGCACACAGATCAGTTTCAAAATGGCCAGACCTGGTTTTAAGATAGACCTGGATGGATGCAATATCAGACTTAACTGATTTAGGTTAAACTAGTCTATCAAAATTCTGTCCTATATCCCCTCCTGACACAAGTTAGGTCTCAGCTGGCATTGTAGCTCCCCCCTATCCAGTGCCTCACAGGTAAGGTAGACTAGCCTCTACCTCAGCTTTTCTGCTTCAGCCAAGCCAGGTAGTCCCAACCTGGCTATTACAAAGCAGAGGCAGCCTCCCCAGTCCTGCTGGCAGGGGCACAGGGGCTGATGAGATGGGGAACAGATCCCCATCCTGGTCCCAGCTCCCCCCAGCCAGGGTCTGCACAGCAGGGGGAGCAAAGTAGCCCCAAGGCAGGGGCTTTCCCCCTACCCTGCAGCTTGACTCTGCTGCTCTAACCTCACTCTCCACTTCCCTCCCCCACCTCTCAGTCACAGGAGAGTGGGCAAGTTGGGAGGAGAGGCAGGGACCCCCTGTTTTGCCTCTGACCCCCCAGCTGGTGTCTGGACAGTAAGGAAGGGGGGAGTCCCCAAGGAGGGGGCTTTCTCCCCCACAGTGTAGCTTTTCCACGCTGTGAATGCCCCATCACTGCCCCCTCTCCAGCCTCAAGAGCTTCCCCACACCATGCAGATGCCAACTGGGGGACCATAGCAGGGGTCCATTCCCCAGCCCCCCCCCACCCCATCCACTGCAGCTGACAGGTGGGGGACTGGTGATGGGGCAGGACTGGGTTGTTTGTATCCCAGAGGACCCATGTGGGGAGAAAAGCCCCCACCTCAGGGGCTTTTCCCCCATATCTATTGTGCAGAACCTGCCTGAGGGGACCCAGGGTAAGGGGGATCTACTTCCCCCTTGCCTGCTCACCCTGCAGCTGAGAAGGGGAGGAGGGGCCTGGTAAGGGCTGGGGCTGGGGCACTTGCACCCCAGCAGAGCTGGAAGGTGTGTGCAAGCTTAGAGAAAGCTGCACAGCTTGAATCAATTCTGTCTCAGGCTTTTTGCGTGTCTGCACCTAGCCATTTTTACACATGCATGTGTCACAGCACTGGGCACTTTGAAAAGTGTCCAGTGCTGTGACACGTGCAGTTGTATAAGCAGCAAAATGTATGTCAGTGCTGAGAAAATGGTGGCAGCCTGCTTTTAAACTAAAACACCTCGGAGGTGCTTTAGTTCAAAAGTCCATTGCCATCATTTTCTGCGCACTAACATGCATTTCACTGCTCATACAACTGCACACGGAGCAGTGCAGTTCACTTCAGCTTGCATGATTAATCAAGTCTGCTCTGAAGCAGCAGATCTCCTGTGCATCGCTGGAAAAAAATATATGTATAAATGCCCATAGACTGTGAATACCTGGAGAAGAATATAACTATGAGTATAAATCCACCTGCTTTTATAGATACCAGACAATTTAACTGTGTAATTTGAGTTAAAATAAATTAACTAGTTGACTGCCAGCATATCAGATGAAATATCTGGGCTGTAGTAAAACATTTGATACTGTGATGTACTAAATGTTACTTGAAAAATTGTTGCAACTTAATGTGCACTGGTAAAGTGGAGGGAACTTTGTGAATAATAATATCATCATTGTGTTTTTTGTTCAGTGGTTTGTTTATGAACAGCACTAAATGGATTGTACATTGGTTGAAGTGCCAGAAAGAAAAATATAAAGCTCAGAAAATCATCAGGCTTGCTTACATAACAAAAAAAAATACAGTCCTATTTACAAATAAAAATAAATCCTCTACACTGTTCCACTTCCTACAACAATCAATAATTTCTCCTTGCTTAGCAAAAAAAGGGACACAAAAATGGACTGAAGGACAATATATTTTCCTCTACCTACTTGTTCAGATTTAAGTATTAATCTCAGAGCTTGTCATTAGAGTAGCTGAAACACTTTAAGACAAGAGAGCGTTTTTAAATTGACCCTGACTCTTTTATTTATAAGAAGCAACACAGCTGAAAGGAAGACAAACTTCAAGCTACAATATCTCCACTGCTTCTATCAAGAGGATGCCAAAACTGAAAATCAGTCTTAGAAAGGCAGAGTCCCATTTGGAATCAGAGGTACTGATATGGCTTCCATGAATTTGTCTCTACAAATCTCACGTCCCTAAATTTATAGATAGACCATAAAAAATAAAGCTAAAACTTCTCATCTGTAAAGTCCATTAAGAAATTGAACTTTATGTTAGTTGTCAATAAAATATTTGCAGATTGTCAATAAAAATAGTCTTAGTTTGGCAACCCTGCTTGTGATCTTTCATTTATCTATTTTCACAACACCCTTGTGTGGTAGCATAAGGCTACTATCTTCATCTTACAGATGGGAAGCTGCGGCAGATGGGCTAACAGGCTAATAGGCTAGATGAGGGGCAGGGGCAGGGGGGAATCTACAGATGCCATACATTAGATCCTATTCAGAGGGCTGGTGTGGTGCAGGTACTGCATATAGTGCACACACTGGACCAAACACATGCGCTGCTTGCAGCATGCATGCCAGCTCCAGCCCTGAATGCCATATGCAGCATGTACTAACCCATGTCCCACATGTAGTGTGCAATACATGCAGCCCATGGCACCAGTCTGGGGTGCAGGCTGCATGTAACACCCCCACTGGACCAGCCCTGTGCACAGGATCTGGCACATAGGGCCCATCTATGGGCCCAATTCAGACTGGCCCTAGATCTAGTGTGCAGGCCAGTCCAGTGCAGGCACTGCATGCAGTCCAAGCCCCAGACTGACCCTGTGCCACAGGCAGCTTGCGGGGCCAGGGTCAGAGTATGCTGTATGCAGAAGGCAGCACTGCAGGCTGGGTAGCACAGCTCTGTGGGAAGCATCCAGCCCACAGGCTGTATCTTTGTCATCCCTAGACTAAACCAATGCTACACAAAAGTCTACACTAGAACAGGGAGTTGCACCTAAACTCTTCTGAGAACCAGACTGGTGTCACAGCCATCACATCACCATCAGGGGGGGATCTGTCATTTCCCTTTCCTTCCCAACTTATTTTGTTTTGACCATATAAAAGTAAAGGTATGCCCACACTGCATGACTGCAGTAAGGTGTGAAGACATTTTACCTAGGTTTTAAAATGGGTAGCTCAGGTGCTAATAGCAGCATGGAGCTCACCTTCTTATCTGGGTAAAGTGGCCTGTACTGACTTTCTTTGGTGCTGGGCCCCAGGGACTGAACTGTTCTTGGTACCTGTGCTAGCTAGTTGAAAGATAAATTAGGCATATCTAAAAGGCACTGAAGTCATTGCTAAGCCTGTAATGTAAATGTACCCTAAGTATTTCCTTTAAGCGTAGCTTTTTTTATTGTAATGGGTTTTGCTTCTTGAGGTATTTTAATTGTGTTCTATTGCCAAAGGCTTTCTAATACCTTGATGATGTTTTCTGTAGCAGTTGAGATTGGGCAAGGCTGCCTGAATAATGAATTGACAACCTAAGTAATTACATAGCTAAGAGAGCTGATATCTGAACATATGTCTGACAATTTCACAACCACATCTGATAACCTCATAATTTATGTGGATAATCTAAAAAATGGTATAAATGCCTCCAATGGGTTTGATATATATAAGCATTTCTGAAGTTGATCAATTACCATACTATATTCCCAATTTATCATTCTAGGCAGACTAACCAACTTAAAATGTAAATGAGTTAGGTATCAATATGCGAAGCAACATACCACAGGAAAGATTTGATGTGGCCAGTCTCACTAAAGATATTCTCAGAAGGAGCCTGTTTAATGAGTACCATTTTACTGTTACTATGAGGCCATTCAGCAGTTCACAGACTGTCCTGCTCCTCAAGAAATGATTGATTAAGAAAGGTTCATTCATTCAAAGTTTATTTGGGTTTTGGCTTCGTTTTATTTTGTTTTTTAAGGGGGAGAGATTGGCTTTTAAGGACTGGCACTGGAAATCAAATCTGAAATAAAATACTGATTCTCAAAATATGGGGTTAGAATTATTCCCATAAACTAATCTGTAACAATTTTGGACTGAAACACATCTTTATGTTCTATAAGACTTCCTTCCACTATGTCAATATGTTGGTGCATCGTTGCTTTAACAGTAAGATTTGGCACATTCCAGTTAATATACGCTTGGTTGTGGGATAAACCTCATGTTGCTAATTTACAGTGTAGGGCAGCTGAGAAGAGAAACTCCACCTCTGCTATTTTTCTATACACACAGAATTTCACCCTGGTTATTTAACTAGTAGATTTTTCTAAGG
>NW_017729032.1:245462755-245466116 GCF_001723915.1 Gavialis gangeticus
TTAGTTGTGGGATAAACCTCATGTTGCTAATTTACAGTGTAGGGCAGCTGAGAAGAGAAACTCCACCTCTGCTATTTTTCTATACACACAGAATTTCACCCTGGTTATTTAACTAGTAGATTTTTCTAAGGTAGTATTACAAAGTGAATACTCACTAAAATCAACATATGTTCTTCTATTATGGATCAAGGCAAGGCTTACTATAAGAATCAGAACTTCATCAAGGCAATCCAGCATTGAGGCATGCCCCCTGCTTAATGGCTCTGTCCCTTCTTGAGGGGGCAGCTGGTTTCAGAGTTATGTTGATATCTCAGTTCTACTCTTTGGATCGACTGCCTCAGGCAGTAGATTTAATGAGTACCAGTGAGTCTTGGTTCATTTTGAAGCTTTTTTATCCATGAAAATGAGAAATGTTTATATACAATTGAATTTGTGTATGAAAAGTGAATTGTGTACATGCCTATAAGAGAGAAACTAGATATACACTTAGCTACAAATACTACCTACAGAAAATATATAGGAACTTATACTTGCATTGGGGGTTAGAAGCATTACCTGAAACAAAGATCATACTATGAAAATTATCCTATCAGATATAAGACAGTAATGTTAGTCTGAGATCTTGCACAGGTCCTATGTGTTTCCCATGAAACAATCACACTTTTCACTGCTTCTTTACTCTGTATTGTGAAACAAAGCAAATGCAAAATCATTGACTATAGGTCCTCTCCTCCCTGAATGATATATCATTTGCTCTCTGCTTATTTGAAAGGTGTGCCACTGTTGGCTGTCCCCAGGGAACAGCCGCTTGTCTGGACGTGGCCTATGGGTCAATATAGCTTGTTGAAGTTTACATCAGTTTACACCATTTGAGGATTTGAGCAAGTCTTTGTTACTTAAGAGTTTGCCTATTCCTGTTGCTTATTCCTCACTTGAGGTAATAACTCACTGTTTGTAACATTACCATGTGTTGTTGTGAAGATAATGCAGCTGTCAGAAACAATGAATTATGTCTACATGAGAGGAATAAGCAGCAGGAGCAGATGAACCCGTAAGCAACAGAAGATCGTGTTTTCATGGAAATGTCCCTAGTAATTAAAAACAAGAGGAAAGAAACACAGAAAATGACATAACAGAAGACCTGCTTAGAAATAAATAGCTTGTCTATGTTCTCTCCAAAATGCCAGGACTATTAAACAAAATGATTTCTTTTAAAAATGATTAGATTATAAAATTGTCTTAATTATAATTAGCCCCAAATTATAAATAATTGAGGTAAATTGAGGTCTGATTTATTTCATCAGAGAAAAATTGTGCTAGGAATTAACAGGAAAAAAATGGCAAGAGAAAGAAGGCTAAAGTTAAGTATGATTGCAACCATCATATTCAGTCTATGATCATGTGTTCAAATACGTGACACTCAAGTAGTGTTTTATATGACTATGCCATCGTATACAGTAGACAGAGTCTATAAATGTATTTAGATCCAAGGTACACAGCAAACAAAGCAAAGGCATTTGTGAAGACCTGTCTCATTAAGTACATGCTTGTATAAAATTCTTTTGGAAACTTTTTTTAAAGTGGCTGCTCTTTTATTCTGTGTAGGGGTTTGTAATATGAAAAGCAGTCCCATGCTTATATTGACTGTATGAATTATTTCATAGCTAGAAACTTTTTCTCTGATTCTTGTACTTTTCCATGCACCCTTAGAAGTTATAAATCACAATTATTGCTAAGCATCTGTGGTAAATATATTGTACATTCTTTTTAATCTATTCTACCCTGAAATGGTAGTTATTTTGTCTAAATAAAAAATGTTATATAACTACAGAGAGAGTCTCTCTCCTGCAGGGAAGCTAGAAGCGAAAACATGATGAATACTTTTCACATGACTAGTTATCAGATGTTTTTCACCCCTATAGTTATAAATTAAGCCTGATACTTTTAAAGCCAATGTTTCTACAAACTATGGGACCAGTTTTCTGCTGATGTAAAAGGAGAAAACTCAAGGGAAACTTGTATGGCTGCATCCATTTGCACCAATGGTTTGTTACCTGGTGGATTACTTTTGTGTAAAGTGTCTGAAGCAATAAGCAGCACATTAAAATATAAACATACACACACTGCAAAAGATATTTCTGCTTTGTCTTCTGTCCATGGGTAACAGATAATCTACTGCTTTGCAGGAGAGACTGTGGGGTTACTGACACATCACTGACCATCCGGTACAAATCAATTTAGACTAATTCTAAATACTTTTATTCTAATGTTTTAGAAGAGAAGACTGAGCTCTTTAATATGAATAAAAGTTGTTATTTAAAATAATTGTATGCTTCATTTAAATGAAGCAGTTTACATTTAAATTTGAAATGATAACAACCTCTAAGTTCTAAACTTACAAAAAACTAAAATAGGCTGCAGTATTACAGAAAAGGAACTGAGGGTGTCAGGGGATCATAAGCTGAATATAAGCCAACAGTGTGCTCTTATTGCAAAAAAACAAAAAAAGCCAATAGCATTCTGAAGCATAACTACCACCTTCTACGAAATCATCCTTTCACTCTATTTGGCACTGGTGAGATAACATCTAGTTTTGGGCACTGTACTTCAAGAAAGAGCAGAAGGCAACAAAAAGTTATTAAAAGTTCAGAAAACATGACAAAGAAGGCTGAAAGAACTGGGATAATTTACTGGAAAAACTGGGAAAAGAGAAGACTGAAGGGATATTTGACAATAGGCTATAAACACCTGATGGGTATTTATAAAGAGGATGGTGATAGATTTTTCTCTTTGGCTGCAGGGCAGAGAAGAAACAATGGTCTCAAATTGTAGCACTGAACATTTAAGTTGGATATCATGAACAATTCTCTCAATATGAGGGTGTTTAATCATTGAAACAGGCTACCTAGGAAAGTTGTAGAATTACAATCCTTGGAAATTTGTAAGGGCAGGTTCGAGAAATACTTCGGATGGTTTATAGAGGGGTGTTCCTACCATGAGAAAGAGATTGGACAGAGTGACTTCTTGAGGTCCCTTGCAGCCCTCTTCTATGATCTATTTAAGTTCAATAAAAACATTAATCTGAATAAATGCATGATCCATGATATAGTTTCTTAAATCAACATATATATATATATATATATATATATAGTTTATTCTCCCACTTAGCAAGAAGTGCCACATGTCATGCAAAAGGTTATATTTAGTTGCAATCCACATTTTTAAAGGTTACCCAACGTTATCTTCTGTAGGAAGATAACTAGAAAGTACAAATGCATAGCAAGATTAACACTGATTTAAATTGTTTTTTTTTCTGGCTTGCCAATTTAAATCATGAGTAAAAGCAGTAATTTAATTCCTT
>NW_017729032.1:245471116-245475417 GCF_001723915.1 Gavialis gangeticus
TTGGAAATTTCTAAGGGCAGGTTCGAGAAATACTTCGGATGGTTTATAGAGGGGTGTTCCTACCATGAGAAAGAGATTGGACAGAGTGACTTCTTGAGGTCCCTTGCAGCCCTCTTCTATGATCTATTTAAGTTCAATAAAAACATTAATCTGAATAAATGCATGATCCATGATATAGTTTCTTAAATCAACATATATATATATATATATATATATATAGTTTATTCTCCCACTTAGCAAGAAGTGCCACATGTCATGCAAAAGGTTATATTTAGTTGCAATCCACATTTTTAAAGGTTACCCAACGTTATCTTCTGTAGGAAGATAACTAGAAAGTACAAATGCATAGCAAGATTAACACTGATTTAAATTGTTTTTTTTTCTGGCTTGCCAATTTAAATCATGAGTAAAAGCAGTAATTTAATTCCTTTGATTTGTTGCCCTGTGGGGTCGGGCCAATGCCCAGGATCTCAATATCGTGCTGTTAGACAGGAGGGCATGGTATACAATTGCACTTACACACACACAAAAATCAATTAGGTGTACACACACACACACACACACACACACACACTAGGTGCATACACCCCCACCAGACACACACTACCCCCACAGACACACTCTACAAACTCAGGCACATACACATCCAAACTTACGAGCCTAGGCACATGCACATCTATCACTAATTCAAGTACCTACACACTATACACACCAAAAGTTAGACAAACATCAATTGTCAATACCCACACAACCAATACACATATCACTAATTTGTATATCACACACACAGAATGACATATATATATATATTCACCTGTTCACACACATACCACCCACCTACATATACACACAGGTGAGTTCCTAACTTGGATGGTACAGTGTGTGTATGGGTGTGCTTGGGATACCTGGCGGGAAGGTTAAGGTGAGAGAATGAAAGTAGCTGGGACTGGGATTAGAACTGGTAGAGTGGAGAGAAGCTGGGCTGAGGAACTGAGGCTTGGGGTTACTTAAGGTCAAGTGGCCCCAGGGTTCCTCGAGGTCACTGGTGCTGGGGTGGAAGCAAGGGAAAAAGCTCAGTGGCAAGAAGGAGACAGCCAGGAAAAAGAGAGGCAGAAGGCTGGGAGATTGGGACTGGAAACTAAGGCATAAAGCTGAGAGACTAGGGGGCAGATAAGTGGTGGCAAGGAGGAAACAGTCAGGAAATAGAAAAAAACCCAACTTGGGTATTCAAAATAATAGCTTTATTAAGCAGACAACACACTACACAGCCCTATGTAGTTATTGGTTCCTACACACACATGCACTCACAATGGTAGCAGGAGAAAGAGACTCAGTGGAAGGGTTGGAGTCCAGGTAGGGAAGAGAAACAGAGTTCAAGTCCTTTGCTTGGGGAAGGAAGGTGGGTGATAGGTACCTATCCTGGGCTGTGAGTTGATCTTCAATGGACAGTCGGGGTCTTCTCCAGAAAGGTGTTGTCCAGAGGGGGGTCACTGGCAAAGCCTCTGGGTGGATAGGTGGTGTGGCATGGTGCTGGTCCAGATGGAGAAGGCATCCGACTGGGTCTGTCTTCACTGCACCCTTTTATAGGGGCAGAGCTTCTATGACCTTAGTGGCAGGGGCATGCCCAGGCAAGGGTCAGCTCCTGGTGTACTGAGCATGTGCACTCCAGGCTAGGACATGCAGTTTCAGGTGTCTGTAATGGTGGGTTGGCTGTTTTCTGTAGCAGTCTTTGTCTTCCAGATCTTGAGCCAGGGAGGGTCAATGCAGGGTGATGGTTGGGTCGTCAGGTTAATGCTTCAGTCATTCAGAGTGAGCTGTTTTTAGACCTACTGCCATTGTCTCTCAAGCATCCTCATTCAACCCCATTCATTCATTACATAGGAGAGGTAGGTATGAGTCACACAGTTACAACATCTTACACAACAGGGCATGGGAACAAGATGGGAACAAGATGGGAACCAGATACACAAAATGGATACTTGACATCACTCATGCCAACCCACATTGCAGGCCTAAATCATACAATGTTAATATGAAACAATAAAAAATCAATGCACAAATGATAGGAATACAATATAATACAAGAACTTAGCTTAGCTTACTTAGTATTACTTGTAATCAGCTATAAGGGATAGAGAGGGCAGAGAGAAAGTCAGAAATGGTTGGGGAAGGGGAGGGAATGCATTTTAAAATTAAAAAAAAAAAGAAAAATGGGGTTTTGCTACAGATTCATGTCAGTCTACCCTTGCGAGTATCACAGTATCAAAAATATGACATAGTGTCACACCTGAGCCATAATAATTTGGAAATGTCATGTTTATACCTTCTGTGACAAAAGAAGTTTATCTGAATGCTCCATAAAAACAAAGGGTGATTTTTTTAATGTATTTTATGTTTGTACTTTTACTTCTAGAAAGCACATTGAAAACACAAAGCTATGCACTTTTCTGAATTTCCCCAGTTGTCCTAAATACGGTGTACTGTTTTGGTAATAAGTACTGTTTTTCACATGAACCAGAACACCATGTTTGTTTTTCTGAACCTTCTGTTGTTGACATTGTGCTCATCTATCTTCACAGCCATATCACTGTCTATATACTGAGATCTCTCTCAGAGAACATTCTTCTTTGATTTACACCAACAGACACAGTGTCTTCATTAAATGCATCAGAAGTAAAGTGAAAAGCTCTTTGTAAAGGAATCCAGGATACACTGACCTTCAGAACCAGGTGAAGTTTATGCAGCTTCCAGCTCTGGTTAGTGTAGCACTGAAATCATGTCACTTAACTCTTCTGAGAGAGGTATTTAGCTGCGTTTGAAGTCAGACAAAAGGCAGGGCAGAGTAGCACTTTACAGACAAGGAGTCACTAAAGATGACAAGATATGAGGTCACCAGATTTGGGTCCTAGGCTGGATCCATACCATGGAGGTTCCTCCTGGACCAAATAGGGCCTGGGGTACAGGGAATGGTGACAAACACAGCCACCATCACAGGAATGGGGAAGTGGTTGTGGGACAGGCTGCCACTTGCCATGGTGGAGGTACATAATTGGGGAAGGGTGGGGGGTCAGGTGGCTGCAAGGCTAGCAAGGGCTGTGTCATACAGCCCTTTCTCATCCCCTCCCCTCACTTTTCCTGATGGCCATGTCCATAGGGCCCCTGGGTCCTGCATCCTGCTGCAGACCATGCAGACTACTAGCTATACCCCCAACTCTGCAACCAACTGATAGCCCAGTGGGCCTGATAAAACAGCTCTGCAGTCCATATGTTTTATGCCCTTTTTATAGACTAATTCAGAGAGGCATAAGCTTTTGGAAGCAACAGCTTACTTCATTAGATACATCCAAAATGTGACCTGTTGCTTACATTGTAAGCTTAGTTAATCTATAAGGTGCCTTTCTGCTTTACCTTCTGCCTAACTCCCCTATGGTAATTTTCCTAAGAGTAGCACCTGATGGATGCAACTATACTGCTTCCAGCTCAATGAGTAGCTGTAACACAGAGCCTAAGGCTCTCTGTTCCATTAAGGAAGAAGCAGCCCAGCCAGGGAGCACTGCAGGCTAGGCAGGGTGCAGCAGCTGCCAGTTTCTGAGGCAACAGGACAAATGAGGCAATTAGCAAGCACCTGCAGGCAGCCTGCTGACTGGAAGGGAGTAGGGCCCTAGGAGGATATAAGCACGAGGCTCAGGCTAACCTTTCCCTGGTTGCCACAGGGTGAAGAGCTCCCAGAAGCTGGGCTCCTGAAGCTGCACATGGATCCCAGGTAAGGCTATGGGCAGTTGCTAGGATATAGCCCAGGGATGGGAGACTGTCCTAGAGGAGTGCTGAGGGGCAGTTTATCCTCTTAAAGGGGCAGAGGGCTGTTTACCCTTAATATTATGTTCTAGCTTATGGTCATGTTATATTTAGACTGGTGGTTTGGGTTGAGACTATAGGGGCAGTATACAGAGGTCCCATTAGTGCCCAAGGGGCATGTGATGGCCTTGAGCCCTACCAGGATCAGGCTCAAGGCTTGAATGACTATTGAGCCTGGAGAAGGGCAAAGTGTGAGGCTACAGAGCCACACAGGGGCCAGAGGCCTTGTGACCAGAAGGGATGAACCAGAGATAGTACCTCAAAGTCGGGTCTGACATACTGGGCCTGGGCTAGAAGCCCTTGCCAGAATAAAATGGTGGAGGCCAGGGAGGCCAAAGCCCCAACAGGAGAGAACAATATTGTAACACATGTGAAGCTTGGGTTGTGGTGTAGGGGAGGATTGGAGTCACACAATTAGCCCCTAAGGCTTTAGGTGCCCTGTAGCA
>NW_017729032.1:245480417-245482270 GCF_001723915.1 Gavialis gangeticus
TGGTGGAGGCCAGGGAGGCCAAAGCCCCAACAGGAGAGAACAATATTGTAACACATGTGAAGCTTGGGTTGTGGTGTAGGGGAGGATTGGAGTCACACAATTAGCCCCTAAGGCTTTAGGTGCCCTGTAGCAGGACAGCCATAGACAGGTCCATTGAGGGGCCTGGGACTAGTAGAGGCCAGTAGGGTCCAGTTGGACTGGGGCCATGCAAAGGCCTTTAGGCAGACTCATTATTATTATTTCCATCAAGGCATGGCAGGGAAGAAGGGAAGGCATCCTAGGGGCAGAGCGGGGCATGGTTGTAGAGCCACCAGGGGACATTATGGCCACCCCTGGGACCCTGATGCACTACAGTAGCCCACAGTTAACTCCAAAACTGGAAGAAGCATACCTATGTTCACTTGACGCCAAGCATTGTCATGCTGTGTTGTCTCAGCAAAGGAAGTAAAATGCTTCCTGGTACTTCAGAAACATTTGAGGGGGCTGTAGAGCTTGGTCAATTCAACATCATTTTTTAAAATCTGAGACAATGTCCTATTTTGAAGACTCTTTAGAAACACTAGAGCATAGCCCTGAACCTAAGGAATGTCTTGGAAAATTCAAAATGGTTGGTTCCTTTATTCAGAGGGTAAAATTCAGGACAGAAACTTTTCAAGGAGAATCTCAAGAGTGCAGAGCTACCCAAATTTAGAATCTGGTTATTGTGGCAATATTGATAATAGTTCTTCCCACGTGACATTAGAGAAGTAAGGTGGTCAGCATTTCATTTTTTCTCCTGAACTCTCTCAGGTGCCCAGATAACAATACTAAATATATTCCCTATTTCATGGGAGGTCTGGTTTCTGTGGTAATCAAACTACTTTCATCTGGTGTTTTTCAGGACACACTATGTATACCACCTCCACTTTGGCATGATACAAAGGTGGTTGTACATGGATACTCTGGCAAGTTTATTCATATTTTGCAACTAAACCATCTGGAGGCTAGTTATGCAAAACTCAGCATCCCACTTCAAATGTGCATCACTGATAACCTTCTTGAAACTGAAGCAAACAAACAAGTGCAGTGAATACCAATCATGTGTCATGAAGTTATTTTATGCAGCCATGGCAAACTGTACTCGGCTAAATAAAAATATGTAGATTTTTCAATGCCTAGTGTGTTATTTTTGGCAGAGGCCAAATGTTCACACCTAAATAGGGTCTGGGCTCATTCATGATTCAGTTCAGAAGATGAAACGAGAGTTGGAGCTTAAAGTCATATTCTACACTGCCAAGAAAATGCAAGATGTTCCTCCAAAGTATCAACTTTTACCTTAAGGAGGAAAATAGCACCTTTTGTACAATAAAAAAAAAAAAAAGTCTGACACTCTAAATTAAAATTCCATAGACTAGATTTTCTCCAGGTATGTAATGCAAAAGGTCCAACTCCTTCCAAGATTCAAGCTTTTACATTCAAGGTTCTGGTTTTGGCCCCTCTCTAAATGCAGAAGTACCAAATAAATATACATTTGGTTTATTGCTCAGGAATCCCTAAGAAGCTAAGCCATCCATTATTTTTATTAGCTTTACGAGAGGTAAAGCACTGCTTGACCTCATACTGGCAACTGGGGAAGACCTAATCAGTGACCTAATGATTGAAGGGAAGCTGGGTGACAGTGACCATGAGCTGATCACCTTCACCATCTGCCATTAAGCTGGCAAGTCAGTCAGTAATACAGAAGTCCTCAACTTCAGGAAAGCTGACTTCAACAAGCTAAGGAGGCTTGTCAGAGAGGCCCTAAAGGGCCACAACCCAAAGGAGAGGGGAGTTCAGGATGAGTGGTCACTCCTAAGGGAGAAATCCTGGATGCT
>NW_017729032.1:245487270-245487826 GCF_001723915.1 Gavialis gangeticus
CACTCTTAAGGGAGAAATCCTGGATGCTCAAGCAAAGTCCATTCTATCTTGGAGGAAAGGCAGCAAAAGGGCACAGCAGCCCCCTTGGCTCTCCATGTAACTGGCAGACCTCCTGCATCTTAAAAGGAAGACCTACAAAGAATGGAGAACTGGAACCACCACCAAGCAGGAATACTCTGCTCTGGTCCAGATCTGCGGACAGCAAACCAGGAAAGCCAAGGCTGCGATGGAACTCCAGCTAGCTACAAATATCAAGGACAATAAGTAGTCCTTTTTTAGATATATGGGGAGCTGGAGGAAAAGCAAGGGCAACATTGGACCCCTGCTAAACCAGATGGGGCAACTGACAACTGATGCCCAGGAAAAAGCAAACATGCTAAATGGGTACTTTGCATCAGTTTTTCACCAGTCCCACGGACACCCCTGCCCACTGTGGGTCAGGGAGGTCTGGGTGAAGGAGATTCCTTGCCCTCCATCGAAGTTGACTTCAAGAAGGAACACCTTGACAGGCTGGATACCTTCAAGTCAGCCAACCCTGACAGGTTACACCCAAGGG
>NW_017729032.1:245487925-245494240 GCF_001723915.1 Gavialis gangeticus
GCCGCAGCTGGAGTACTGCGTCCAGTTTTGGGCTCCACAATTCAAAAAGGATGTGGAGAAGCTTGAGAGGGTGCAGAGGAGGGCCACGCACATGATCAGAGGTCAGAAAAACAGACCTTATGATGAGAGGCTGAGAGCCATGGGACTCTTCAGCCTGGAAAAGCACAGGCTCAGGGGGGATCTGGTGGCCACCTATAAGTTTATCAGGGGTGCTCACCAGTATCTGGGGAACGTCTGTTCATCAGAGCACCCCAAAGGATGACAAGATTGAATGGTCACAAGTTTCACTGCGACCAATTCAGGCTGGACATAAGGAAGAACTTCTTCACTGTGTGAGCCCCCAAGGTTTGGAATAGACTGCCACCGGAGGTGGTTCAAACACCCACTTTGAATGCCTTCAAGACACATTGGATGTTTATCTTGCTGGGATCCTATGATCCCTGCTGACTTCCTGCTCCTGGGGCAGGGGGCTGGACTCTGATCCTCTGGGGTCTCTTCCAGCCCAAATGTCTATGAAATCTATGAAATGTCACACGTTTATGGCAGGCAGTCCATACAGGTAGAAAGCTGCTCCTTGAGGGCTGCTCTTCATTTTTTTTTCTACTTGCCCCACCTCTACCAGAGGCTGCTAGTCTGTATATTCTCTGTTTTTTTTAAAAAACCAGCAAAAGCCATTCAACTTTAATGTACATTGTCAGAATGGAATGGTCATAGGTAGCTGTATGAAAGCAAAGATTTGAAGCTTGGTAGATGGGAACTTAGACTGATGCTTATGAAGTTGTTTCTTTGATGGGAAGATGACTAAAGCAGAGACACATATCTGGTGCCCTTTGACAAAACTGTTTTTTTTCCCTCTTTCAACCTGATTTCTAGTAGTGAGTCATATTCAAGTTGCAGAATGTGTGGACATTTGGTTGAGTGGGCTCTATTCAACTGCACTCTGGGCAATACAAATGACTGAAAAGTATCCATATGGTAGACAGCTTGAAGTGCCTAGAAAAAAGGTAATGTTATTGGCAGAAGAACAGCAAAAGTGGCATATTCTGGGTAAAATTATTTAAACTCATTCACAGAGTAGGAGCATTCAGTTATCAGCATGTTGCCTGTTCATCTGGGAGTGAATAATTGTCAATAGATCTTATGATTTTACAATGAAATAATCTATTGTAGTTGTCAGTGTGAAAGATCTGGAATGAGCAATAGAAAAATAATGGGGGTAGTGCAGAACATAAGGAAGAAAACTAGCATATAAGTCTTTAGGTCAGTAATTCTCACCATTTTTGGACAAAAGGCATCACTCCATAACTTTTGTAAATTAAGAGTCACTCAATTTCACAACTCTCAATTTCCTGCAGAGCAGCAAGGCAGTGGGGGTGGGAAATCATCCAGGCAGGAATGAACTCGAGCCTTCCCTTATCTGTTCAGCTTATCTTCTTATACATCGTGGCACTTTTCCAAGGATCTGACAGCCCTCCAAAGGTGCCCCAGCACCCTAGCTGAGAATCATTGCTCTAGACTGATCATTCCCAACATAATCATTTTGTTCAGCATATAAAAACTTCCTGATATTTTTCATTTTCTTCTACTGAGGAAGCATTTTCAGGATAGGCCATACATGGTCAATACCAAGCCCCAGAGCTGTACTTTTATTAATATGAGTAGTAAGTAACCTACCAATTGATGCTTCATAAGCATTGACTAAAGGAACATCTCTCTTCACACACCAACAAACACACATGCTGCAAAAAGTCATCATATTTATCCTTCGATAAACCATTTTTTCTTAGGACAAGATACAAGCATACAAACACCTTATGTTTACTGTCATGGGATAAATCCTAAAAAAGTTACCTAGGTAAATGGTAGTAACAATTTATCCAGGGAAAGTATCACTGTCTAGACATGCAGGCATTTACTGCACAGCAAATTGGTCTACTCCGCAGTTAATTTGCTACCTGCAAACGCAGGTAGCAAATTAACTGCAGGGTAGTTACTGCACAGTAACGCACATGTAATTGCCAATCAAGAGCAAATTCGCTCCCGGTCAGCCCCACCATCAGGAGACCACCTCTGGGCTAGCTGCAGGGCCACAGGGCTTAGAGCTTCTCCAGCCCCAGCTCTTTGCCTGCTCCAGCTCCAGTTCCTTAAAAAGTTGCAGCGACTCTAGGGCCCTGGGCCACCAGCAGGCAGCCTCTGGCCACCAGGCCCTGCACCAGTGGCTCCTGGCCAGCTGCAGCAGCTGACCCAGATCCTGGCACTTGTCCCTGGCACAGCCCCACTTTTCTGCCTGTCCTGTGCCTTGTTAGGCACTGCAGACACCTGCCCAGGTCTGAGAGCACCCAGACTGTTGCACAGAGGCCCTGCAGACCATCAAGAAGAGCCATGCCGGCATTCTCCCCAACACCACATGCCGCCTCCCAGGGCCAGAACTGGTCCCAGGAGCGGACCATAAACCTTGTGGTTCTGTGCATTGAGGCTGTTGCCCTGATCCAATTTGCCCACAGCAAGCACTCCAACACCCTCAAGTATGAGGACCTTTCAAGCCACATGCAGGAGTGAGGGCACTACCAATTGGCATGCCAGTGCCACATAAAAGTCAAGGCCTTGCAGCAACAGTGGGTCACCATCACTGACCACAACAACTGGTCAGGGGCTGCCCACAAGTCCATGCTGCCTTTTTGTAGCAGTTGGACCAGTTTCTTGTGCCCCAGGACCCTGGCTGGAGCCATGTCATGTACTCCAACATGGGTGATTTGCCCAAGCCTCCATCATTGCCTGGCAGTGGGGATGAGGAATTAGTGGCAGAGAGCCCCTCATGGCACCAGGACCCCATCCCACCATGGTCCCTACCTCCCACATTATCCAGCAGCTCTGGAAGCTCAGGTCACTGCCTGCCCTACAAACCTTGGGGGCACAGCCCCAGCCAGGAGGCCAGGCCAGACATGGCAATACCAGTCTTCAGCAGCTCCTGCTCCTCCCCTCTACGTCTGCTTGGGCAGCCAGGCACTGCACCCCAGGACACTGCCAGGAGTCTTACATTGCCACTGGGGACAGACTTGGGCCACCAGGCATGCCTGCCATGCCCACCCAGTAAACCCCACCCTGGGGGGAGGAACTTCCCTGCCCCTGCCCCCCATTCCCACACAATCCAGCTGCACTTCCCTCTGCTCCAGAATCCATCCCCCCCCCCCCACACACACACACAGTACGCAGAGAGGCAGGAAGGAATGCAAAACTTTGAGCAGCCTGTACCCCCTCAGCTAGGCAGGCATGGGCCTCTCACATGTGAAGGAACATGCTGATGCTGATCGCAATGTCATCCTTGGCTGCAGGGGGGAGGGATGTATAGCGCAGCCACAAGTAGCCCTCCAGGTGGTGGTAGAGGTTGTGGGGCAGTACAGGCTTGCCTGCCACATGGGTGAAGTTCAGGGTCCTATGCCAGGTTTTCAGGTACACTTGGGGCACTGCAGCGAGCAGCAGCAGCAGGGCATTGTGGGTCGGGCACCCGTCAGTCCTCACAAACAGCTCCCAAAGAGGCCCCCTGGGAGAAAGGCAGGGGAGTCACCAGCACCGCATCCTAGTTGGCTGGGAGCAACTTACCCCCTGAGGCCAGGTGCCATGGGCCTGATGACAACAGAAGAAACAACCTGGCCTGCAGGAGAAGTGTTGCAGGGAGTGGGACTGGAGCTTCAGCAGAAGGTGCTGCCAGGAGCCAGACCTGTCCAAGCCTGGGAAGGGGGCAGGAAAGGCAGGCTGCCTGCAATCCACACCCAGCAGCCCACCTGCTGCTGAAGATTGAGTAGGGGTGGGGTGTTTGGCCAGAAGCCACCTGGGCCTGGACCTGTCTGACCAACTTACCATGGTCCTTGGGCACCTATGCATGTACAACCCCTGATCTGAGGCCAGGCAAGGTACAGCTCCCTGCTATACTGCACCTTATCTCAAAAATGTTGCAAAGTCTCACAAACAGCCTCTTTCTCCTGGCTCTGTAGGTCCTGCAGTTGCATGCAGGGAAGAAGCACCAGTTGCCAGCAGGGGTCTTGGTCACCAACAGTTTCAGCCAGGGTCCCCCTTATGTGCAAGATCCAGCAGCAGAGGATGCAGGACTGGACATGGCTGCCAGACCACCTGGTCACTGTAGCAAAGGAGCAGCTCACAGATTCATGGGCCTGGTGTGCAATCAAGCACAGAAGCACGAGTTCTGGGAGAGCCTCCTGGCCCCAGAGTAGAGACATGTGGAAGACCAGAAGCAGCAGGCTGCCATGGTGGCTAGGACAGTGGAAGCCACAGAGGAGAACCGCTGGGTGCTGAACATCATCCTGGCCCTGCTGGTTACTTTCATGTCACCTGCTCCCCAGCTGCTGGCCACAGCCCTGCCTGCCCCCTGGCAGCCACCCACAACACAGCAGCAGGCCCCCCAGTGGTGGCAGGGGGCCTGAGATGCTGTGCTGAGCCTGGCCAGGTGGCCATGCTGCACACAGGGGGCAAGCAGGGCTGAGACTGACCTGGGTCAGGTGGCAATCACTGTGCTGGTGCAGCATGGCAACCACAGTGTGCCTCCTGGATGTTGTTCTCAGGGCCTAGGGGTGGAGCATCCATGGCGCAGTGGGCACAGACTGTGGCAAAAAAGCCGTGGCATGCTGGCACAGCACTCTGCTCTGGGCCAGGAACGCATGTAGTCAGGGAGTAGGGAGCGGGCTGCCTTTTAAACAGGGGCATTGGGTGCAGGCAGTCATTGCCAGAGCTTGGAACTCCCCCTGGCAGCTGAAGGGGGGCAGTGCAGGGCTGCAGGGAGTGGGAGCAGACTGCTGCCAGGAGCAGCAAATTTGCTCCCAAATGCTCCCATGTGTAGACGTCTGCCCAGGGTGGGTTTACGCCAGAGTAAATTACTACAGAATACCCATATAGCAGTATTTGCATATGTACTGCACTGTGATGAAAAAATAACATAAATTCAAGTCTTGTGAAACAGAAAGTGCCTGCTTGCTTCTTGTTACTTCATGGATTTAAAAAAAATCTTCTTTTTTCCAATGAATACTACAACTCCTATTAAAGAGTTCATGCTCTCTTTTTCATTATAACATTCCAGAAGTGTAGCAAATAAGTTTGACTGGAAAATGAACCTATGACAGGAAACTAAATCCGAAATTTTAGCATTCCTTGCAAGTACCCATAGTTCCTTTAATTATATCTAAAACTGGTAAAAGAAATGTGTTTTATAGATGTGTTGAAAGATTAACTTAAAGTACTAAGCCAACAAAAAAGACATTACAATCAACCTACATGGCAAGCTACACAAAAACTACTACTGCACAAACCTGTAAAATAATGACTGCAGTCATAATAAACATATGGAGGACAGTATTTTTGCAGGCATAATTTATTATCTGTTGGAGGAAGGTCATTACCATCAAAGATAATGCATTAAGGAAAATTTAGGAATGATGATATCAGAAAGAGGGAGTAGATAACATACAGCTTATCCTCTCCCCCCTTACTATCATTAGGAAATAGTAAAACTAAGACAATGCTTTCCAAGTTAAAATTCTTGATAGAGTAAGATAATACAATTTCTCCTTTTTAATACATCAGTCCTGATTCTTATCACAGATCTCTGTTTTGTAGCACCTGTAAGTAACTGTAAGTCTCGTCTTCACAGTATAAGAATCTGATTTTTCAGTCTAAACATCATTTGCCTTTTTTCATACACATTTTTGCAGATGCAACTAATTACATGCACAGTCTTGCAACTGCAACGGTTTCCCAACATCTTACAAGCTATTTAGAAGTCTTGCGATCTGCTTTGTAGTCACAATCAAGTACTTAAACCAAGATGACCAAGTTTCAAAAATATGATTTAAGATATATGCTAGCATGTTTTGGGCTTACCCTAATGGTTGCCAAATCCTTCTAAAAATGATGCAAGCATGAAAATTACAAAGGACACTATCCAGAGGATCAGAAGTTTCTTTGGCATCCATTTTTCAGTAAAATAAAAAAGTAGTAACTAAATGAGACTACATGTAAATTAGGGGTTGGACTGTTAATTCCATGATTAAATATTGCACAGCATTCAAATATTGGATGTAAATCTTTTTTTCAGTTTTTTCAGACTAAAAATGTTATTTTAACATACACATTTACTTTAGCAGCATTTCATTCTTTACAATAAGTAAACCTCAAAAAACATACAAGTTCTATTAATTTGAATGCTTCTTTGACATTGCAGAGGCATCCTCCATTTTCTTACTCTTCTGGATGCCACACAAAGGATTTCTACATCAGTCGTTCACGCAGGGTGCTGTGGCACCCCAA
>NW_017729032.1:245499240-245499783 GCF_001723915.1 Gavialis gangeticus
GATGTCTACATCAGTCGTTCACGCAGGGTGCTGTGGCACCCCAAGGTGCAGCAGCACCACCATATTTAAGTGAAACTGCCCCATGCACCTCTGTTTCCAGGAGGTGTCTTTGGGGCCAAACTGGGAAGTGCCTGCATTGGAATGGTTATTTTTTCCTGCACTAGGTTATGCAGGCCCCTCCTGCCAACGTCACTTCCTAGTACGGCTTCACCATGCCTCCTGGAAAAAGAGGCATTCAGGGACAGTTTCATTTGGTGGTGGCAGTGGCACAGGGCGGTATCCAATGTGCCTGTTTCCAGGAGGTATGTGTGGGGCCAGGCTCCAAAGCAGCTGAGGAAGAAGCAGGTACTCCTGCTTGCATTGGGCTTACTAGATATACCTAATGAAGCAAGAGTGCTTGCTCCTACCACAGGTCTTCAAAGTCCAGTCCTGCATTCACCTCCTGGAAATGGAGGCACATGGGGCAGTTGCACTTGACAGGGGTGCTGGTAGCAGCAGCAGCATCGTCTTCAGGTTGCTGCACCACTTCCACCCCCAGTGGAG
>NW_017729032.1:245504783-245509940 GCF_001723915.1 Gavialis gangeticus
CTGTACTAGGTTATGCAGGCCCCTCCTGCCAACGTCACTTCCTAGTATGGCTTCACCATGCCTCCTGGAAAAAGAGGCATTCAGGGACAGTTTCATTTGGTGGTGGCAGTGGCACAGGGCGGTATCCAATGTGCCTGTTTCCAGGAGGTATGTGTGGGGCCAGGCTCCAAAGCAGCTGAGGAAGAAGCAGGTACTCCTGCTTGCATTGGGCTTACTAGATATACCTAATGAAGCAAGAGTGCTTGCTCCTACCACAGGTCTTCAAAGTCCAGTCCTGCATTCACCTCCTGGAAATGGAGGCACATGGGGCAGTTGCACTTGACAGGGGTGCTGGTAGCAGCAGCAGCATCGTCTTCAGGTTGCTGCACCACTTCCACCCCCAGTGGAGCCAACCCACACACCATGATTTCCAAAACATACTTGTGAGAGCTAAACTGGGAAGTGGGTACATCAGGAGCAGATGCTTCTGCCTGCACGATGTTTATCCCCAGTTTTGGCCCATACTCTTTTTATAAATGTGCCTGGGTTTCCCCTGTTCCTTCCCTCTCCCATAGCAGCTGGCACTTGCTCAATCATCAGCAGGGCCCTAACTTCCTCACTTGTTCAGCTCTCCCCTTCTTTCATGAACCCTGTGTGATCCTTGGGATCATACAAATGAGACTGGGCAGGTTGGGTGAAGGAAATACCTGCTGCCCTCTCTATATCTAAAGCGTGCCAGGGCAGAGCTGCCTCTGTGGCTACAGCTGTCATACCGTACAAGTTTGTTACAGAAAAACAAAGAGGTGATGAGCCAGATAGTGAAAATGTAATGAAGAATGAAACTGTGTTCAGAAACTGAAGCAAGTCTAAGTTAAGCGGTGGTTTTAAAAACAAACAAAGTAAAGTAAAGCCATCTGAGATAGTACAAAGAAAGCTATCTAGCCATGGATTTCACCTGGTACAGAGATGAACATTATTCCACACTGAAATGCATCTTCTGTGGTTATTTAATCAAGTTATTGTTACAAGTCAGTTGAAACACCGTTTCTCGACAAAGCACATACATTTAAAAAATAAAAGCTTGGATATTTTGAGAGACAGAAAAGCAATCCTCTGACTTTGTGAAAGGGTAAAACTAACAAAGCACAGGAGGCTAGTTTGACAGGTTGCAGAATTAATTGTTAAACACAATCCCACCGTTAGCAGCATACTGATACTTTCAGCGTGTAAAGAAATAGCAATAATTATGTTTTGTAGTGAAGCTGAAAAGGAAATTAACAAAATTCTACTATCCAATGATACAATTAGAAGATGTATATATGACATATCAGATGATATGGGAAAAATGAGTGAAAATGTTAAAATGGCTAGTACCCTCATTCTTCAGGTGGATGAATCGACAGCTATAAAGTGGAATATGCTAGCTCCTACCTTTCATTCATTTTGTTGACAATGGAAAAATAGTCGAGCAAGTCTTCTATCACAAAGAACTCTATGAGCCTACAAGAGGTCAGGACGTTTTTGACGCAATGGATTCCTATTTGAAATCTTTTTTGTCTATCCTTGGAATCACATGTAGGTGTTCACACAAACAGCACTCCCACTTTGGCTGAGTCAGTATGAGGATGTGAATCCAACACAGAAAGAAGAAACAGAATCCAAATGCCATTACAACTCACTGTTTCTTTCATCTAAAAGCTCTTGTTGCAGAAACTGTATTTCAGGAATTAAAATCTGTATTTGACCAAGTTGTAAAAGTGGTCCATTACATTAAAATATCAGATCACTTGAAACTGCTAGAAGAGAAGATTCAGAAATAGTTCCCAGATTTAGATGTTGCAGAATGTAACATAATGAGAAACTCATTCTCTGAGACTTCAAGAATCAGGGGATTTGTTCTTACAGAAAAAGACCTCTCCAGTACACGCAATGCTTGGATCCTAAGCCTGATCGGCAACGAGGTACTTTTAGATAACTTCTGGGTTCAGCTAACCAAGCAATAGCCCAACCTTAAAAAAAAAAAGCAAAATCTTGCTGCAATAGTCAACTTTGTATTTATACAATTTGGGATTCTTTGCTGTAACGAACATAAAAAACAAAAAGAGAAAAATGTTTTTAGTGAAAGAAGAAATGAGAATGTGTCTTTGTTCAATTCAGCCATCAAATCAAGATGTTGGCAAAAACTGTCAGGCTCAATTTCCTCATTAATTATAATAATATTATTATTATTCACGCATGCTTTTGCACTATGATTAAAAAGCATGTTTCCCAGCCTATTATTTTTATGCACTGTAATAAATAACTTTGCTTTTATTAAATGTGGTGCCACTAAATTCAGAAAGGTTATGAAGGGATTCCTTGAAACTAAAAAAGTTGAGAACAACTGGCCTATATTAAGCCTGCTAAAGATATGAAAAACCAATAGTGTGAACATGTGGCACATCAAAGCTGTAATACAATAAAAAATTAAGCACATACCAACTTCTAATGAGGACACTTGCATCTCTTGCATACTTAGAGTTATACATCTGTCCATGTCTTTCATCGAATCATAGAAAATTAGTGTTGAAAGGGACCTCAGAAGCTCATTTAGTTCAACCCCCCTGCTCAAAGCAGGACCATCCCAGACAAGACTGTGTCTAGAGGGGTCTTAAAAACCTCCAAGGATGAGAGTCCATAAGCCCTATGAGTAATCTGTTCCAGTGCTTTACAGCCCTCCTGGTGAGCAAGTTTTTCCTGATATCTAACCTAAACTTTCCTTGCTGCAACTTGAGACCATTGCTCTTTGTTCTGTCATCTGCTGAAACTGAGAACTGTCTAGCTCCACCCTCTTTGGAATCACCTTTCAGGTAGCTGAAGGCTGCTATTAAATCCCCTGTCAGTCTTCTCTTCTCCAGACTAAATAAGCCCGGTACCCTCAGCCACTCCTCAGAAGTTATGTGACACAGTCCCCTAACCATTTTCATTGCACTCCACTTGACTCCCTGCAATCTGTCCACATCCATTCTGTAGTGGGGGGTCTAACACTTGACACAGTGCTCCAGATGTGGCCTCACCAGTGCCATATAGAGGGGAATACTCACTTTCCTTGATTTGCTGGCAACTTTCCTCCATCAGCTGGCAACTAATGCAGCCCAGTATGCCATTAGCCTTCTTCGTAACAAGGTCGCACTGTTGGCTCATATCTAGCTTGTTGTCCGCTGTAACCTCCAAGTCTTTCTCTGCAGAGCTGCTGATTAGCCAGTTGGTTCCAAGCCTGTAGCAGTGCATGGACTTCTTCTATCCTAAGTGCAGGACTTTGCACTTGTCCTTGTTGAACTTCATGAGATTTCTTTCAGCCCAATCCTCCAATTTCTCTAGTTTACTCTGAATCCTAGCCATACTCTCAAGCTTATCTACTACTCCCCACAGCTTGGTGTCATTTGCGAACTTGCTGAGGGTGCACTCCATCCCATCTTCTAAATTGTTGATGAAGACATCGAACAAAACTGGTCCCAGGACCATCCCCCCTGGGGCATTGCACTTGATACCGGCTGCCAACTAGACATCAAGCCATTGATTACTACCCTCTGAGCCCAACAATGCAGCCAGTTTTCCATTTACCTTACAGCCCATTCATCCAACCCATACTTCCTTAGCTTGCTTGCAAGAATATTGTTGGAGAACATATCAAAAACCTTGCTAATGCCAAGGTGCATTACATCCACCAGTGTCCCTGCATCCACAGAGCCTGCATCTCCTCATAGAGGACAATCAGATTGGTCAGACATGACTTTCCCTTGGGGAATCCATGCAAACTCTTCCTAATCACCTTCTTACATAGGCTTTGTTTTACATCCTTGTATTCTTGCTCAGCAGTGAGGCTTTCCCTAATTAGTGCAACGCATCCTATTTATCCATTAAATCGAAGCACACAGAATTTTTGAAACACAAGGCTTATTTTCCTTTTCTGAACTGTTTGGAAGTAGTATCTCAGAAAGCATAGAACATATGTTTCTTATATGCAGTAGTTTAAAAGAATTTTGGAATTATTCTTTTTTGTCTGTCTTTTAAAAAACATATGTAATCTTAGCCTCATTCTCTATGCTAATCATATGCATGTAACACTTAAATGTGCAATAACAACGCTTTCTGAATTAATGTCATCATTAAAAGACAGCAGATATTAATACCAAATACCTTGTGAACAGAAAGAGACATAAAGCTCCACGCCAATCTCCATGTGCAAAATGAATATAATATTAATTTAAATATGTAAAAATTAAGAAGCCTAGCCTCATCAGTATATTGATCATTAAAAGTCAAAATCTTGAGGTGCTCTATCTGGCATTTATTAATGCCTTTGTATTCCAAAGTTTCAAAAATAATTATTTTTCCTGAAGTATCCAAGCTCCATGAGCTATTAGTTACGCATGCTCCTGGAATGCTGGACTGGTTTCATCTCAATATCCTCAGCTCCTTTCTAATTACATCGACACAATCTGAAGGTTGCTCAGCCCCCTTCAAGAAGTATGGTCAGAAGATACAGACGAAATAGAATTTTTTTCAATTCAACAATGTGGATGGAATAGTAGAAATTGGGTATAGGAGCTTTTGTGGAAACATATTTTATATTTCCCTCAGTAATAAAGGGAAAACCAGCTTCAAAGTATCATATAGAACAATAGCTCAGCAGGATTTCTTTAAAGTGGTGTTTTACAAGAACATTCACACTTATGTTACACAATATTTGTTTTAAAAAGGTTTAGAAGGGATACAGAACATCATGTGTAAGCCAACCTCCTATTGAAGAGTTTTGAAAGAAATATGCCTCGTCTGGGCAGATTTTCCACAGCTGCCTGCTTTGGGTTTTTTGTGCTTTTTCAAGAAGCATCTGGTAATAGTCTGTGATGAGGCCAATTGCTTAAATTCAAGGAGAAATTCTGCAGTAGGAAAAATATTAATTTCACATAGTATACTACTATTACTTGTTCCTGTAACATACTCTTATAAGACCCAATTCAGCAAAGCATATACCACATAATAAACTTAGGAGTAGTCAGTAGGAATATACACATTCTGCCCTGTTCCATGAAGCTGTAAAAATGATAGCTATAAAAGAGTTATCTATGTCAGAAAAACCAGGAGGGAAGGATTTATTTTTCTATGAAAGAAGCGTACAAAAGGTTTTATGCTCCT
>NW_017729032.1:245514940-245518271 GCF_001723915.1 Gavialis gangeticus
AACCTGACTGTGAGCAGAGAGGAAAAAGTACTGCACATTGTTTTTGACTTCCTTTTAAATCCCCATCTGCTTGATTCAAGAGATTACATGAGAACCACTGCTTTCATTTTATAAGTAAATTTTAAACATCTTATTTGTTTAAATAATAGGATATATAACATACATGACAGTATAATGTTTACCCTATGGTATACCATATATCAATATGCATTATGTGTACATTGGTATATAGTATACCATAGGGTATACTTTATACCATCATGTATTGTATATATCCTATTATTTAAAGATTAGTTTGAAAAAAAAGCGTTGTAAGTGTCATAAGTACTTATGTTCTAGTAAAAGATTAAGTCCCATTTGCAGAAGTGTCCTGAGGTCTGGCAAAATATACTGAACTTATTGAATAAATATCCTAGTTGTTTGTTATTGTCCTTTTTTTAAAATCCTATCTTACACATTATTGGGTGCCTGGATTCCAATTTATCAACTGCAGAAGGAAATGGGGAATAATAACTAATACATTTTAGAAAAAACCTTTTCCATGCATTGTAAGGTATTGATTTTAAAAATCAAGTACCTTGGCTCTTTCTGTGCTGGAAGTCAATGCTGGCCACATCTACATGTGCTATTAGTGCAAAGCAAAAAACTACAGCACATATTGCACTGGAGTTTATTGCTCCCAGGCACATCATTTACATGTGCACCCAGAACCAGGGTAGAACAGAGCCAGGGCAGAGCAGCCCCATCTGGCAGGGCGTCCTGGGGATCAGTCTGCCAGCCCAGGGCTTCTCCAACCTGGCTCAACATGCTGTGGAGAGGTGGGCTGGAGCACAAGGGTGCTGCATTGTGGGGCTAGTCATCAGGCAGCCCTGCACTGTAACACCCTCATGCCTCAGCCAGCCCCAGTCACTATCTGCACATGCACTGCAGCACACTAAGTAATGCCTCTCTAGGACAGTACTGGTGTTGGTCAGTGCTATCCTATGGCAGTGTTAATTAGTTTACTGTGATCTGCTAGCACCGCATGTGTGGACAGTGGCATTTTACTGTACAGTCTCCTGTAAATTCACAAGGAACACTTGCATAGCCCTGGATTTATCTGGGCTTGGCTTTTCAAAAAATGTCTAAGATAGATAGCTATCTCCCAAAGCAAACACCAAGTTATTTATATATGCCCAATCCCTGTGCTATCTAGCCACAAGGATTGGGCATACATGGTAGGTAGGAAAAACTGGCTGATCTGGAAAACAAACAAACAAACCCCACCACACACACACTATTATTGTCTTGCTACTAAAGCTTACTAATGTCCATGGCATTTTTTTTTCATTTAGAAAGAGCATACCTTTCCCATCATGTTTAAAATAATTGTTCCATTTCTTCAATTGAAATCAAAATATTACACACACACACACACACACACACACACACACACCTATTTGTGTTTTTAGAAAACCAAAAAAGCAGCACTGAAATTGCTGTGGTTTGGCTCAGTAGCATAGTTTTCAATTGCAGCGTATGCTACAATACTAAAATTTGGCAACATGAGCAACCTCTGTCAAGAAAGGTCCTAAACCAAATTATTGCATAGCAGGTTGGGTTTGAGAAATATTAGTTAATTTATGATAACATTTGCATCTGTCTACAATATGTTTGACAAATTAGTCCAGTTAGTCTCCACTTCATATTAACACTTTTTTTTTTTTTTTTTTTTTTTTTTTTTTTTTTTTTTTTTACAGAATTTAAGTTTTAAAAATGTGAAGACATTTCCAACAAACTTTGAACCAACAAACTTTCATGGTTGCCAAAAACCTTAGCCACCAAACTGCTCAGAGGTTATGGTTTCAAATGGAAAAAGAAATGTTAAGTGATAAATTAGCCACCAGAGGGAGTGTCTCCAGTTTCATAAATATAACAGAAACAAATGAAAGCTGACCAAGAAAAATACACTTGAACACTAAAATATTTTAATGTAGACATCTGCAGAGTTCAAAGTGCATTCCAGCTTTCATTCCAACCTCTGTACACACAACTTAATGGGGACTGGGAGGGAAGAAAGTCAGACTTTATTTTCCATACATTTCATTCTCAAAAAACAGGAAGATAGTTAAAACATGAGGAAATGTGCTAATACACACACATGTGTAATATAGTAACATGCATAATACTCCACATTAACACAACTATTAAAGCAAATTTTACAATCATGCCCTAACACATGAAAGGTGTGTACCTTTCAAATAAAAAAAATATACCATTGGAGCAAAACTTTGGCTTTCCAATTAACTTGTGTTTTGACAAACCACAAGGAAAGGTGGAACAAAGATGCAACAAAGCACTCTTTGACCATCCAAAGGTGGAACAAAGCACTCGTCTGATTTTGGTGCAGCTGCATCTAAAAAGCAACTAGAATATTTAGTGCATTTTCCCCATCTTGCTGCTGAACTAAGGCGGTTTTGTCTATCACATGTGATATTTGCTCCATTTTATGGTTTTATGCCACAACTGTTAAATGCTGCAACTACATTTTACATGGGTTATTGTCCTCGTAACTTGCTTTAGCTTTTCTTTATTTGTATAGACAACGCTATCACTAGCATTTTCACAGATGTTTTCCACATTTAGTCTTTAAGAAAATGTTGTACCAAAAAAAGTAATTTTGTGAATATTTTCAAGAACACTATAAACTGTACCAGGTAATGATTCTGAATGGCCTTTTCTGTTTTTGCTGCTGCATCTGAATGCAATAGCTTCTTAATACTGTGCCGTCCTGAATAGTCCTGATTGTTACCATGTACAATTCCATGCACATCTTTTTAATAATATGGAAGTTAAATATGCTCCCTGAACGTATAATATATATCCAGAAAGCAGAAACAAAAGAGGTTGCAATAAAAAACATTCCACAAACTCTGAGATACCCGAATGCAACCAGAAGAGTTCATATTACCATTGTCAGTGTGTAAGATATAAATTAGAAGATAGAGACCTAGATGAGTTAAGGATCTGTCAAAACTCACAGGAAGACAGTAAAAATAATCCCCTACCTGTAATAAAAAGATGGGTGAAAGAAATATAGTATATGAAAACTCTCAAGGATTTATCCCTGAGAATGACAGTAAAACTAGCAGGTGTGATTTAATTATGAAAGAGAATGTCTGAACAATAGATTTATCATGAGAGTCTACATACAAATTATACATTACTCTGTATCTTGCAGGGTTACCCCAACTCACTATAAAACAAGGTGATATGATCCAAAGCCCACTGAAGCCTAATGAAAACATTCTTACTGGCTTCCATGGACCAGGTCCTTAAGTCAGACCTTTTC
>NW_017729032.1:245523271-245526417 GCF_001723915.1 Gavialis gangeticus
CACTATAAATCAAGGTGATATGATCCAAAGCCCACTGAAGCCTAATGAAAACATTCTTACTGGCTTCCATGGACCAGGTCCTTAAGTCAGACCTTTTCCCTTTGGATTCAGATGGAGAAATATATCTGCAATACCCATTTTCCCCATAGTCTCACACAGCACTCAAATGATTCCAAGGAAAAAAAGGATCTTGCCTTATTAAAGAGCGAAAAAAGGTAGCAAGGATGAAACCAGAACGGTTCCATCTAAATTACCGTGAAATTTCTTCTTACAAAAAAGTACTTTTATAGTGAGGTGCAACAAGCCATAATCACCAATACAATACTGGTAATTCCTGGAATTTGTAGTTAATTGTGTTTAGTCATTCCATCAGGCTCCAATTCTACACTCCTTTCCTACTTAGCAAAGCACTTAAGTGCATATTCAAAATCCAGTGGGACTTAGATATGGACTATGGGACTTGGCTTTATGGAACAGAAATAGTTTAGATATGCACACAGGCTTAAATATTTTGCCAAAGTAGGGCATTATTGATGTTTAAATAAGCAAATCTCAGAGGCCAGGTACGGACATTACACTTTTACCAGTATAAGTGATCAGAAACTGGTAACCGAAGTTCAGTGCACACACTAGTTTAAAAATGGTAGAATCCTGTCTAAGATTTGCCCTCACCCCCTCAAGGGTGTTTTGTTTGCTACTGATGTGAACTACTCCACTTACCAAAAACAGTGTAACTTAGATCAATTTTGCCTCACACTTTTTGAATGTCTGTACCTAGTGACGAAGTACATACTCTTAACCCACTACAGATATGTGCAGCATAGGTGGACAGAAGGTAAATAACTTTAAAAGTCTGTATTTAGGCAGAGCCTGAGTAAGGAAAGGCAAAGTTACTATGCAGGATTTAATTACAATGCAGCCAACTCATTTTTAGCTATTCTTTATGTTCTATAATTATCACCTCATGCTAGTTTTCTAATTACCCATACACTTATTATGCACTGACAAGCAGCTACAGTGGTAGAGCTTAATTAAAATAAAATTGAAATACCTGTGGTATTGAAGATACCTTGGGGGTTGGGGGGAAAGGAGAAAGGCTTGAGGGTTAAGGAAATTCCTGCATATAAACCATTGTCCTGTTCTTAAATTTAAAAAATGTTCACTTGTGTTGGTAGGTTGGCACTTTGTTTGGTCATTTTACACTTAATTAGCCAAAAGACAGCAACATCTTTAGATCAAAAGTAGTAGCATTTTTCACACAATTTGCACAGCTACAGATGAATGCCAAGGGGCATGACAGTGGTGAATCAGGCCCAACATTTCCCAAGCGTCCATGATGAACAACATTCTGCTACTACTGACATCCAAATTACGAGCCACATGCTACCTCGGTTGTAAGAACACATTTTACCCTGTTATACAAACAGCAGAGAGTAAAACAAGCCCCTGTAATTCTGAGTCTACATTTACACAGTTGAAGTGACACTTCTCCTCAAAGTAGATAGGGATGATATGAAAGAAATGCAATATGTGGCATTTGATGGCAAGGAACTCCAAGGCAATCCTCACAGATCCCAGTCATCCATATGGAACATTCCTTTCTGCACCAAGCCTTCCGATTCCTCCTTGCTGTACAACCTCTAATCAAGTTGCCACCAATTCACCCAGAATTTTTTTGCTGACAGATTTCCAGCAGAAAATCCATCCAACTCCTTGAGGGGAGAATAGATCGCTCAGAGTAGCTCCTTTCCAGCTGCACCTCTTCATACCAACATGCCTACTCCTCTTACACAACAGAGACCTTACAGCATGAAGGAATGCAGCATACGACTAGCTGTTCTCTTCCTTTTACATGTTAGAGGAATGTCTGCCACATCTAACTCCCCATTATATAGCAAAAAGAATCACGTACCTTGCATTTGTTGCCTAAGGAAGTTTTAGTTGATGGTACCTTTTTAAGTTCCTAGCTGGTATTACCAGCAGCCTGATGAAACTGACAGCCTTTGTGACAATGACAGCATGAAGGCTCCAGAGTAGGGATTTTACATCCATTTTTATCTACTTTAAAGTTGAATGAATTAATAATCCTGTTACACAAACAGCCGAGAGTAAAACAAGCCCCTGTAATATCTACTTTGAGGTAATTTCTGTCAAAATATTACACGATGAAATAGGCAAATTCTGCTAAACAAAAATCTTCAGTGGGAAAAATGATTTTGTTAAAATGTCCCACTTACCCACCAGAAAAAAAAATGTATCTAATATTTTGTTTCAGGCAAAAGGCATGACAGAGGTGCACCTTATAGACTAACTGAATCTATAATCAAAGTTATCTCTCTGATTCAGCTAATTCAGTAGTTCTCAACATTTTTAGGTGCTTGGCACCCCACAGAAAATGCCAGCTCTTAGTTTTTATTCATACTTTGATTACAGAAGAAAATTAAGCAATTCTTCTGGTGCAAAGAACTTAGAAAGACCACAAGAGGTCAGAATGTGTTTTGTGCTATTGATTACTATTTGAAATATCTGGGTTTATCTTGTGAATCATGTTTACACATGTAACAGGACTACCATTGCAAGGCACCCTGCAGCACCCTTTAAAGGCTCTCAAGCCACCTTAGGGTGCAGCAGCACTCTGGTTGAAAAAAAATCACTGAATTATTCCACAGGTGTACCTCTACCCTATTTTGTTCAAGTTGGGTTGACTGGAATTGAAATTTCCCCCATTCCCAAGCCAAACTGAAACATTTTATTTTAACATGAATCTGCATTCACTTGAGCTGCTACAGGATATTATGGAAATTGGCATACACACTCCTTCATGGGATGGACTCACTGACTAAACGACATCCTATGATGACACATCGGGGTCTCTGCTGGGGGTAGACCAAACTAGTTTTAAGAAGGAGCTTGATCTGTTTATGAACAGGATTATATGAAGTGGCTGCCTGTGTTAGGAAAGACTGTACTCAGTGACTCAGAAATCCTTTCTAGTTACACATATGTTCCTGTGTTTTAATAAATGTAGAACACCGCATGAAGAAATGCAGTCTGGCCAGAGACTACAAACTACAAAACTCATGCACTGCAACATGGGTTCTTCCTATATACAACTCTGCAAGTTTTGAAGGTGACACCAACTGCTA
>NW_017729032.1:245531417-245539273 GCF_001723915.1 Gavialis gangeticus
TATCCTATGATGACACATCAGGGTCTCTGCTGGGGGTAGACCAAACTAGTTTTAAGAAGGAGCTTGATCTGTTTATGAACAGGATTATATGAAGTGGCTGCCTGTGTTAGGAAAGACTGTACTCAGTGACTCAGAAATCCTTTCTAGTTACACATATGTTCCTGTGTTTTAATAAATGTAGAACACCGCATGAAGAAATGCAGTCTGGCCAGAGACTACAAACTACAAAACTCATGCACTGCAACATGGGTTCTTCCTATATACAACTCTGCAAGTTTTGAAGGTGACACCAACTGCTAACATCCTGTTGAATATTCACCATGTTTATGACACTTTCAGGGTAGGATCTTGCCTTAATTTGAAAAGACAATTTAAATTAACCACACTTTCTTCATATATCCACTCTCCCACTATCTCCTCAGCCATTCCCCATCATGATCTTCTCCTTGGTGTTGTCCCTTAAAGTATCCATCTACTTCTATCCCAACAGCCTGTTTGTTCCACTCAAGCACATACTCTTCAAAGTTGTTCCCTCTCTTTCTTCAGGTTCCCCCCTCTCTCCTCAAACATGCTGGAGCAACCTCCATATTTACATACCTAAAAAACCAAAAACATAACTTTGACCAGCCTTCACCTCCACTGGGTTTCCAGTCTCCCAGAGAGTTAGTGCATTCCTCTTATATTTCATAGCCTCCCATATACTCTGCCATCCGGTTTCTACCCTTTTGGCCTTCTCCTTGTCAGCATAAAGGACCTCTTTTCTATTCTCATCTTTCTATATTTGATATAATTGGTCATTTGTTTCTGTTAAGTTGTCCTTTGTAAGATTTAGGGGATCTAAGTAGATCTTCTGTTGCTCACAGGTTTCTCTTTACTTGATTGCCCCTCTTTGTGTCTGCACTCCTCAGGGCTCCATGGTTCATCTTTGCTGCAGACTAGAGTACAAGGAATAGATAACAGAAGTAGCTTTGAAACAAATTACCTTCAGGTAGCTTTTAAACAAGCTACCTTAACTTCCATTCTGCCAAGACAGTTTAGCCACAGCAGACTGGGACTAGCTTCTGCCAAGCTAATTCTAAACTATCCTGCGGTTCTCTCTACACTACACTGAAGTTGAGGTATGGCATATGCTTCATATATTCCATTCTCTCTACCCCTAGTAAACATAACAGCTCTTTAGTTACCATCTTTAAGGGGAATAGTCCCATATTTATCACTTTACTTATTACATAGTCTCCCCGCTCTTCCCTTTCAGGGTGATGTCATATCCAAAACCAACTTTTTAGTATCTCCCTTGGAGAAGCTATAGTAATCCAGATACAACATAGCAGAGACGTGATGGACCAGACTCTCATCTCCTGTAATTTCACATAATTCCACTAACATCCACTGAATTACTGCGAGTTTACCTCAGCTAAGGTTCTGACCCAAACTCTGTATACGGCTTTGAAAATTTTAGTAAGAAGCTGAAGAGTTTTGTATTCTTTCAATGTACTTAAAGACTGGTAGAAGAATGGGGGTGAAACTATGGGAGTCGATCTATACAAGATGCAAGAGAACAATGTTAGTTTGCTCAACCAACTTTAAAACCTCTATGCATACCCTGCCGTGCTACGCATATTTTAAACTGAGACAGTCACATTCCATGTATTTTCCATTTAAATTATTTAAATAGAAACTTGGATTATAAATCCCTTGAAAATTGAGAGCCATTTAATATACAGTCAGGAGCGAGACAGGTTATATTTATGAATATGAGTCTTTATAATTTGTTTCAGTGCACATATAGGCATGCACTGATTTTAAATGCCATTATGGAACATTACAAACTAAAATGAAATATTAATTAGAAAAAGATGACTGGCTTTACCAGCAAAAGTGATCTTTGCAACAGTTTGTTTAAAATTTGTTTCTAATCCGGAAGACAAAAAGAGACTGATAGTGCCATCTGTTGGTCGAATTAAAATGGCCATTTTAACAGAAGATTTGTGACTTAAATTTAGCTAGCTATTGCTGTAGGGGAATTGTCAGTGTGACCTTTGTGAACGTCCAAAGTTCTGGTCCTCAGAGTACAAAAGTTCTGATGAAGTGCTGATGAAGCCCAGTTAAAATGTCAACACTTCAAAAAGGAAAAGATATCTTCGAGGTGCATTTTGCTGTACCATGTACATCAAGTAACAAAAAATAAAAAGGTTCATTTTGGAATCTAACTAATACAACAACTTTCATTCCCATCTCACTTACATCCAAAGAGCTTAAAACATTTCACAAACATATGTTAAGTTTCACAGCATCCCTGCGATATAAACTACGCAGGGGAAACTGATACAGAAAAAAAAAGCTAAATTACTTTCTTCAGAAGGAATAGACCTATTCAGAATAATGCTTCAGGAACGTTTCAGGAATCTTGTCTCTCATTCTCATACTCTAAGAATCAAGATGCTGTCATTCACTAGAAACATCAAAACACTCAACTAAGGAATATTATTTTTCTAATATACATGTATACTCAATACCTTGTTTTTCCATTTACACTTGCATACAAGTAATGGATTACATAGCTATGGATTAGCTAACAACAAGGGTCAACAGAAGATCACACAGAGCTTCACTGGGATGCTGGGCAAAAGCATGTTTTAAAGATGAAGCAAGGCTCCTCAAGGGATTTAATGTCAAGGGAATCACTTCCTCAAAACATTTACATATTTAGTTGTACCACTGGGTGATGCATTCTTTTCTGCTGATAGCTAATTCTGAAGCTGTCATCTTAGCAGCAGGGAGGTTTTAGGGAAAGGATGAGTAGACAACAGTTTATGAATTCTGTATCAGTTTGCAAGAAGGCAAATTTATATTTAAGCTACCCTCGTGGAATGGTAGCCTTGGTTTACTGGGATGCTGTGCTGCTATTTTCATTCTTTAGATCAAAACACTAAAAAAGAGCAGTTTAGTTGCCTTCAGCCCTATTTGTCCATGTGTAATCATGTTCCTGGATAGCAAACTCATTAAAGTCTTCTGTTCACCTTGCATATTTTGAGCCCACATTTTAAATCTTTCCTTATCAACAGGATTATTTTCAGTGCATTCATATGATCTCTCTCATACTTCCTATTAAAAGGTGAAAAATGTGGTTACATTTATGCTTAACATGACAACTGGGTTCTGTCCTGGCATTTCAGACCATACATTACAAAGCCCTGGGTCAAATCCTGAGATGGTATAAGTCAGTGCAGCTTTGCTGACATAATTTCAGAAAACATCAGTTAATACCAGCTGAGAATCTAGCCCTTATGTTCACCACTGAGAAATGACAATCTGTCACAGAATTTTCTTTTCCTCTTTAAATTATTTTAACATTTTTATCAGAAAGGAAAGGTTGTATTAAAAAAAAAAAGAAAGTTGGAAGTTTGCTTTTATAAGATATTTGCAGTTTTAATTGGAAAATGCATTAAAGATGTTTCTAATCAGCTTAATTAATGTGAAAACTTGACATTCTCTTGGGAATGTGGATTTCCAGGGGAGAGAGTGGGAAAGAAGGAGTTTATGGAAGAACACCTCCACTAAGAGAGAGATTTTCTGAGTAGAGGAATACCAGAATAAGCCATAATTCCATTAATCTTCTGTGTGTGTCACTAATTTCTCAGTATGTATGCTAATTATCAGAACTATTTGTGTACAGCAGAAGAAAGTTTTTCTTTTTCCTTCTCTTATTGCACTGGATAACAGAACAGTAGCCAGAAGAAACTATTTATATAAATATTTTCAGATTTCCTAGTGCTATGGTCCTTTTGAAATGAAAGAAGCAGAGGCAAAGAAATATAGGAGCAAGAATAGTAATGAGTAAAATAAAAGCTCTAACAAGAGGTGGTTTCATCTGTTATGCATAAACTATGTTTCCAGGACTGCTTCCAAACTTTCTTTGAAATCTTTCAAAATCCACTGTTCTGCAATATATACAGGACAACTGACAATATCAACTAATGTTTATTCAACTGAGAGACACCCATGGGAGCTGATATCTGTTTGTCTGCTTAAATCAGATAATCTACTGTTTTCCAGTTGTGGGCTAGAATGACCACCCCATATCAGAGGCCAGCAGGTAGGCAGATGCTACTTACCTCCATGGCAGCACAGAGAAAACATCTGTAGCCAAAGCACCCTGCCACCAAAGCCCTAAATCCAGTGGTTTGGTGGGCCTCATTTGCCTTACAGGCCATAGGTTGCTGATCCCCGACTTAAGTACTTTATTTTGGATGCACCTACACGTCACCCTATGGCAATGTAGCAATGTGCTACATCACCATACTGCAAACTATGGTGATGTAGCAATCATGTGGGTCTACATGTGATCACCATAGTGGTGTGCTCCCTACCTATAGCACACTGCTACAGTGATATAACAGGGAAATTTAAGTGTGTGCCACATGTACTGCATAAAACCTTGCCATTATCTCTAAAGCAATGTTACAATTCCATGGGTTAGCAGCAGTATCTGAAATTAGGACTTTGATGGTTTGTACAGAGAAGTGGTGGCACAAGTAAACTGATTAGGATCACAAGGCTAGAAAATCACCTTGCTGGGGTCGTTTGACCCCAATACTCTTTCCTGCCATGGCAGCAGGGTCGGACTCAATGATCTGCTCAGGTCCCTTCCGACCCTACTAACTATGAAACTATGAAACATAAGAGAACGATAATGGGAGATTATGTACTGTACACTAGGGATGTGCAAAATGGGCTGTATTCGATTCAAATTCAGCCCAAATTGGGGACAGTGATTCGATGAGTTGATTCAGATCACTGTCCTGATTCAATCTGGCCAAATCCGAATCTGAAGATTCAATGTTGATTCAGAGAATTAGCAAATTTGGCCATAGACACAGCTTTAAATGTCTTTTCTACATACCTCAAGGTACCTGGCATGGCTCATGAATGCTGTGATGCTGGGGCAGATGGAGCATCCCACAGGAGTGCGAAGGGAACCCAGAAGTAGACCAGAAGAATTTCTGGTCCACTTCTGGGTCTGCCACTGAGCATGCTGGGACCCCCCGGCTTGGCAATTAGCGGCAGAAGGACCCCAGGTGCCCCTCCAGACCCAGGAGGCACCAGTCGCCGAGCCAAGGAGGGGTGGGGGGGTGGAGGTGTCCCTCGTGAGCTCCCCAGTGGACCTGAAAGTGGACCGGAAGTGATTCTGGTCCAATTCCAGGTCCACTGCTGAGCACTCTGGGGACTCTGCATGCTCCCGTGGGATGCTCTATCCACCTCAGCATTCACAAGCCACCTGGTACCCTGAAGTATGTAGGAAAAACATTTAAAGCTGTGTCTATGTCTGAATCATTGAATCTCTCTGAAGCGATTTGGAGGGTTCTGATTTTATTTGGAAAGATTAAAGGGTCTCCTGATTCAATTCAGATTCAGAGATTCAGCTGCCAAATACAGCCAAATCTCCACTAAATTGAATCAGCAACCAAAGTTTCACATAGCTTTACTGTACACCTCTTCCACCAGCATCACAAAGAATGATAGAAGACATTAAAGAAGTTTTTGGACCCAGGCAGGAGACTACTGGGCCAGAAAATGCACATATCCCAGACATGCCAGCTTCCCATATTATACCAAGAGAAAGATGTACGTTGTGAGTAAAACGACCCTATTCCACCTTCAGCACCATCTCTACCATTAACAAAACAGCTGACAAATAAGAAAATCAAAACAGGATCAACTCACTTGCCTTTTTCAGACTTGATCAGGGAATAGGTCCCTGCTCCCTTCTTTGTGCTCCAACTGCTGGCCTGGGGGCTACAGCTGCAGGCAGCAGCTGTATAGAGGGATGGGCAGGGCTGGGAATGGCAGCATCAGCTGGTGAACCTCCCTTCCAGAGCCTGCTCCTGTACTGCATCAGACACCTGTGGGGGAGCGGGCAGAGAACATGAGCACCTGAAAGGAGGGGATCACCTACTGATACCATCATCCCATCTTGCCCAGCACTTCATGAAGCTGCTTCCCACAGCTGAAGCCCTCAGCCAGCAAGGCAATGTGGTGGAAGCGGGGGAAGCAGGGACTTGACCCTGCCACTTCCCTGACACAGGCCCCTCTGCAGCTGCTCCCCACAGCACTCATCTGGAGTGGAGCAGGAACATTCCTGGGGCTTACTCTGCCTCCAAGTCAACTGGAGACAAGAGGAGCAATGGTCTTCCTGGCACTCCTGCTCCCTGCTGTTCCCTCCAGATTTCTCCCATGATCTGAGAGCAGACATTGGAAGAGGGGACCCACCCGTCATTGCCACCCGTATCCCCAGACAAGCCTGATGCTGCCACTTACTGAAACCCCCAGTTGAAGTAAAACAGGAACAACCCTGGGTCTCCTCCACCCCTGGATCAGCAGCGGTAGCAGGCAGTTCCTGCCTTCCTGCACCCAGAGGCCACTCCTGCTGATGATGGGGAAAGGAAAATGGGAAGGGGAATGGAGGTGTCAGCACTGGAGGGGGTGCCAGGAGCACTGGTGGGGGTGAGGGGGAAGGTGAAGGCTTACCTGCTTCAGGGACTCCAAAGAGTCCCTAGTAGTTGCGGCCCTGGTGGGGTCTGCCCACAGAGGTGGGGAGGGAGGGAGAGACTGCAACCTCCTCTGTGTCATGAATGGCACCTCCCACACAACCTTTTTAAATTCTTGGATCCTCCCATGCCCACATATAAACACATTAATGTGTCCATGGTAAACTGAACTGAATTTGTCAATGCCTGAATGAAATTCCCTTGACAATCAATCTATTGTTTTCATTAGCTATAAAATACTGATGTAGAACTAGTTACTAATTTGAGACAAAATACACTTTGGTCTCATCTAATCTTCAAGATGATCCCCCTGAGCAGTCAATGCACTTGGCTACAACTAGTAACTATTCTGAAAGACTCTCCTTGTATCTTCAAATATGGACTAAAGCCCCTTCTAGAACGTGAAACATACACCCATATGAATTTGAGCATTCTGGCTTTAGTAAGTAATCCTTTGCTGTGGTAAAGAGTATCTTTTATAACCAAACTTAGAACCAATAGATGTGCATGCATCACTTATTTTAATGAGATTGTATCCACTTCAACCAAGTCTCAATATGCAATAAAAATGCTGAAGTATTATTACGTGAAAGAAATGAATAACCTAGCTTAAAAAAAAATACAAACAGTAACACAAAGAAAAAATTCCACACAATTAGGTCCATCTGAATAAATTACTAAAAAGAGTATCATGAAAAATCCATTCATTCTTATTCACTACCTAACACTTGTGCAGAATGATGCTCTAGAGAGAAGAGATAAGGTTTATTTTTTCCTTTAAAAAGAAAAGGGACAAATTACCCCTATTTTTCCACTGGCTAAAGTAATGATAAAAAAAAGTAAGTTCTGATTTTTTTTTGTATTTAATAGACTTTTTTTTAAAGAAAATTTTCATAAAAATCCATTCGTTTATTCAACCAGCTGTGCTAGAAGATAGACACAAAAATCTTGTCTGCACCATGACTGCAAACATCCACACTCAAACCTACATTGCATGGCAGCAGAACCCCTTTTTTCTCTTGTCAGAGTCATACCAACTCTATGAGTGGAACAGAAGTTGCCTGACATCTCACTTGCACCACCATAAAAATGTTTATGGCAGCACAAATGGTGAGCAAATAGATGCCAATACCCTTTGTTGCCACACAAAGGAAAAAAAATCAGTGGCATTGTAGCGAAAATAGATACTTTTCTCTATGTTTCTTTGTTCCTTGTTTTAGTATTAACCCCTGCATTCTGTAACTTTCCACCCACATGGTACAGGATGGCCCACTACGTATGTCTTATAGGTTGCTCAGGTTTTGGTTT
>NW_017729032.1:245540019-245540220 GCF_001723915.1 Gavialis gangeticus
GAGGAAGAGGATGCAGCAAAAATTCAAGAGCAAACTCCCCCATCGTCTCCTGATAGTAAATATCCTCCCCCTTATAACCCAAACTGCGAAAGTGCAAAGTTCAAAGCAGCCTCAGCCCCCCGCCCGAACGGGGTTCTGATTGTTATAATTTATGCTGTCATCCTAGAGATAAACCTCAGTATTCATTCCCCATGCGGGAGG
>NW_017729032.1:245540231-245542735 GCF_001723915.1 Gavialis gangeticus
CCTCCAGGGGATAAAATCAGCAATTTATGCAACAACATGACAAAAAGTGATAACAGATTCTGTCACTTTATTGTGACAGATGTCTATTACCTTTGTGGAAGAGTACAAGCAGCCCAAGCCCAAGTTCCTCAAGCCTTTGGAATATCTGCCCAGTTTCCCCACTTACACAGAGGCATCCCAGGGAATCTCAGGGTGCCTCTCCATAAGTGGGGAAGTCAGGGTTTCTCCACTCACCCAGACCTGCTCCTCTGCAATCACAGGGGAGTGGGCCTGGCCCACTTTCAGTCAGGACCAGGCCCTCAAAATCCCACAGGGGTCCAACCTCCGCAATTTCAGGCTCACCATGCACACCTGCAAACACAGAGGGGGGAACCTCTGTGGGGGATTCCCATGCTCCCCAGCAAAGGGGTGAAACCAGCTTGCAGATGTACCCCAAGTCAGGCCGCAGCAATCAGAAATGCCTGCAGATGTCCGTAAAGTGTGATCAGTTGTGTTATGACTTTTTCCAGCACACCTGATCATGCTTTACCTAGCACATCTGTTTCCAGCCACTAAGTAAAAGAAGACTTCTGCCACCACCTGGCCACTGATAGAAGATACAGGTAGATAGACTCAGGCCTTCTGCTGGCTGCCAGAATCTATTCAGCAACAAAGTCTCCCCAAAGTGCATTTTTGTGCCCTGTCAGCACAGCTGATAAAATAGAGCTGTGTGGATTCATCAGAACCTGTGCAGGTATTCATGTGCTCTTGTGACTTCCCTATGCTGGTATTGTCCGCTAGCAGAAGTTCTGACAGCCAAAGATCCCAAGTGTAGATATGGCTTAAGGAGATGTCAGACTTGGTTCTCATTTCATTTGCACCAATGTAAACAGAAGTCATTCAAATTAAGTAAGGAGAAGTACAGGGTGCATCTACATGTGAAACTGATGGACAGCAATAAACTGCAGAGCTGTTACAGCCAGAGTTATCTGATCCCAGGCTAAGCGTCTACTCATGCACCCAGGAGAGCAGCACTTTGAGTTGGGGCGGAGCAGCCCCGGGCTGGCAGCAAGCTTGGGGGTCCAGGTCCAGGCTTCAAGGGGCGGTGTCAGGCATTGGAAGGGCTGGCTGGGACATAAGGATGCTGAAGTGTGGAGCTGGGCAGTAGGAACCCCTGTATTTTAGCACCTGTATGCCCCAGCCACCAGCCCCTGTAACCATCTACACATACATTTTGGCAGAATAAATGCCATAAGACAGTACTGTCCCCAACTATCTTATAGCAGTTAGTTAATCTACTGCACCCTGAAGGTGTAGATGGTGATGCTTTACTGCAGAGCTAATTAGTCAACTTGACAGTAAAGCATACGTGTAGATACACTGATTTTATCACCCTGTGGGTGCAAGTGAGACAATGATCAGGCTTATTGTCTACTTCAAATTCTTTTCTTAGATATTATAGAGAATCTTTTTTATAAAAGAGAACTTACATAGAACCTAGGGAAGTGTTTGTTAGTAATCCTACTGGCATATAGGGACAACTGTTTATGCATCATGTAGTGCTGTAGGGCTATATGAGCACAATGTATTACCCCAACACATTAGAAAACTCAGATCTGGAATGAGTTATATCTCATTTGCTACTGATTAAAATAAATAATGGACTATGGTATTTTGTCCAAATCATCATGGCATTTGTATATAAAAATGCATTTGTCTAGAGAGGCTGATTGCTGGGCTAGTGAAACTTCTCCAAGTTGTTCTGAGGCATCATAAGGGTTAAAAAAAAAGTTTAGCAGCAACATTATACTGGAGCAGTCATTGGTATGTAAATGCTTAGGGCAATGACAATCTGTTAGCTCTTTCCTAAACCTAGTATAGGCTCTTGAAATGCAAATGTTAGTACATGCAGTATATGGCATTGTTTTTATATTAATTCATGTTAGGACAGAAAGAACCATGTAGTCCCATCTCTCTGCCAGTGCAGGATTGCTCCCTACAGCTATTGTGTAATTGATTGTGTTTTTCCTGGTTTAGTTTTAATGACTCTAAGTATGAAACTTTTTAGCATTGGTCTTATATTTTAGATTCTTTCTCTTGAATAGGAGTATTGTCTATGGGTCCATTCTCTTCTCACATTTTTACAAGCTATTGATATTCATTGGCATTAATCCTGATTCAGTATTTTGTAAATATAATGGTCTGACCCTTTGTTTCAGTCTCCCTATATATAAAAAGGGACAAGACTTGCTTCTTTCAGACCTGCACCTTCATTGGAAGTCTCTGGACAAATTAACATAGAACATAAACTCTGGTACGTTGCATGTTGGGTGCAAATTGATCCAAAAACAGATTCAAGTGGTAAAGTTACACACTTTATACTTACATGTGTACAAGGTAGAATTTGAGTCTGCATTTAACTTCAGTGATGCGACTCAAGAGCAGCTCCACAGTGAGCCTGACCAGTTAAAATACTGCTATTATTAATGAAGAATTTTAAAAGGTACTCAAGGAAAACAAAACAA
>NW_017729032.1:245547735-245549988 GCF_001723915.1 Gavialis gangeticus
CCAAAAACAGATTCAAGTGGTAAAGTTACACACTTTATACTTACATGTGTACAAGGTAGAATTTGAGTCTGCATTTAACTTCAGTGATGCGACTCAAGAGCAGCTCCACAGTGAGCCTGACCAGTTAAAATACTGCTATTATTAATGAAGAATTTTAAAAGGTACTCAAGGAAAACAAAACAAAACAAAAAATAATAAAAATAAAATAAAAAATTAGGAAAATGTTCAAGTAAAAGCTAACACATAAGACACAGCAGCAATTTCAAATTGGACCAAAGAATAAATTTCAGGTGTTACAAGTTTTATATCTATCCCCAGAAATCAACGTTAATATGTCATAGTCTTTTATGCTCAACAATACTATAGACACTGCCACAACCTGCTGTTCTCTTAAAGTCTGGAGAAAAGAAAGGAAATTAGTCAAATCAAAACATGATACATAGACACCTTCCCCCTCCCCTCACATCCCTAGAAAAAGAAATAGCAGACAATCCATATAACATCAACAAAATAAGATAAAGAGGCAAAAGCAGCAAGAGAAAATACATAGGTAATATCACTGAAGCAAATGCTGGAACAGTTAATGTTCTAATAAAACACTGTATCAATTCAGCACAGTTCTAGTTGACAAGTTTACAATATCCAGAGGGCCTGTAAAGGATAAATAAGGAACACCTCAACAGAAAGAAACAAAACAACAGAAAAGATAGAGATGGCAAAGTACTCTGAGGAGATGTTAAAAATACCACCTAAAGAATTATTGATTTTTGACAAATAAACTAGACCCAAAACTAGATATTGCAACATCTTGCATCACAAACAAAAAAGTGAAAAGCATAATTAAGAAGTTAATCTGTGTAATAGCATTGCAGAGATGTTTGCAGTGAGACTATGGATAAAATAGCAAAACTTTTCAGTGAAATATGAGACTAGGAAGAACCAAGTAACACAAAGGTGACCTATGTGACTTCAACAACAACTGACTAGAGGCTCCACTCCTTTTAGTGATAGCCTACATCCTCTTCAGGATAATCTTAAGGGGAATAAACCAATGTTTGCAGCAAAGCTAAGAGAAATATCAGGCTGCATTTTGAGCTGGAAGATCACATACAGGTCTCTTGAGGCTAATCATTTTCACTGGAAGGAGCATCAAATGGCAAAAATATATATACAATTTATTACAACATGAGATTGTAAGAAAACATTTGACAGTCCCTCTCATGAAATGCACACAGATATTTTGAAGTGTCATGGCACTCCAACAAAAATAATTAACCTGACCAGGGAATGGTCTGCAAAATAAGTTGGTGTCAAACATGGGTGTATTCTATCGTCTCTCTTGTTTGGCATTGCTCTTGATCTGGGAGAAATAATGCAAACAAATGCAATACAGACATTGCCTGGCTTAGCAGCATTTCACTAATGAATCTAGATTTTGCAACAAGATAGTTAATTTAAGTAGTTTGATGGTAACCTTTTTAAGAACAAGGTAAGCACACAGGGCTGTCACAATAATAGAAGCACAAAACTAATGAACCACATCAGGAAACTCTGAGAAAGAACCATTGAACAAAGATTGAGTAGTCAAAACTGGAGAAAATCCATTCATATTCATGCCAGGTAGATCAATGACTGACAATCTTTGCAGTGAGATTCCTAATGTAAAAGGACAGAGAAAACAGAAAAAATCTTCATATGGTCTTCATTAACAGGGAAAAAGCACACACTATATACCACAAGAAGTGAAATGGCAGTGCTGGAAGCCTATGCAAGACATGCACAGAGGCACAGAAACACCAGTTAGAAATATAATCAAGGAAACTGAGGACTTCCCAGTCAAGGTTGTGGTCCATCAGAGATCAGCATTAAGCCCTTGCCTGTTTGTGCTAGTCATAGGTACACTCAACAACAACAGTTGGAAGGATGCCTCTTATTTGTGTTTCTGGATGAAGTGGCCTCTATTCCAGAAAAGCGAGAATAAGCAGAGAGGGACTTAGAGGCACATCCTGGACAGACATGGTCTAGACATCAGCATAGGAAAAAGAAAATGAAGTACGCATCATGCACAATTTAAATTGATAGAGAGAGGAATGCACTTGTGGAACTGGGCAATCAGCACATACAATCTGCATTTTAAGTTCAAGTGTCTAGGGTCTATTGTGCAAGAAAAGGGATAGAAAGAAAGAGATGAGGAAATAGGAGCAAAATAAATAAGACCTGGATGAAAAAGTGAAAAGTTAGTGGAGTGGTTTG
>NW_017729032.1:245554988-245572079 GCF_001723915.1 Gavialis gangeticus
CTTGTGGAACTGGGCAATCAGCACATACAATCTGCATTTTAAGTTCAAGTGTCTAGGGTCTATTGTGCAAGAAAAGGGATAGAAAGAAAGAGATGAGGAAATAGGAGCAAAATAAATAAGACCTGGATGAAAAAGTGAAAAGTTAGTGAAGTGGTTTGTAATAGGCAAATGTCAATTTCTCTAAAGGGAAAAATCCACAGGACAGTGATACAAAACTAGTGCTGTTGTATAGATAAAAGTGCTGGGCAATGAATTAACAACTGCTGTCCATGATGAAGGTGACAGAGATAAGGATGCTTAGATCTGTGGAGTCAATAGGAAAGATCACATAAGAAATAAAAAACAGGCAAAGGTGACTTCAATAGAGAAGTCAGGGCATGTAGTCAGACAGCCTGAAAATAACCTCAGGCCATGAGAGTGGGGAGGGGTACGAGAAGAGTGGAAGACCTAAAACAATATAACAGGAGTATACAAGTAAGACGTGAGAACATACAGTGATTCAGAAGAGATGGCAATAGAAAACAGCTTATGAAGAATGAGAGCTCAAGTGGGCCACACCTAGTAGGAAACAAACACACTCACAAGAAAAACATGGCTTTTCCTAAGCAATGGCTCAATTAATTAGCAAAAGCTGACAGATGGTCCAGCATCACAGAAAATTAGGCCTAATAATAAATCAGTTACAAGAAAGCAGCTGGAGTACTGCATTCATTTCTGGGCACTGCATTTCAACAAGAACATGCTAAAGCTCAAGAGGGTCCAGAAAAGAGCCACCTGTATGTTCAGAGTCTTGCATGGCAAGCCATATGAGGAGAGGCTGAAGGATCTCAGACTCTTCAGCCTTAAGAAAAAGGAGGCTGAGGGGGGACCTGATTGAGGCTTACTGCTATATCAGAGGTGTACATCAGGGGCTCGGTGAACAACTGTTCACCAGGGCACCCTGGGGGAAAACTAGAAACAATGGCCACAAACTCCCGGAAGATAGTTTCAGGCTGAATATTAAGAAAAACTCTTTCAAAACTAGGGTGTCCAGACTGTGGAACAAGCTCCCCACAGAGGTGGTGCAATCACCTACCCTAGAGGTCTTCAAGAGAAGACTGGACCATCACCTGGCTGGAGTCACCTGACCTCAGATGTCTTTCCTGCTAATGCAGGGGGTTGGACCCAATAATCCTTCGGGGTCCCATCCAGGCTTATGATTCTAAAGCAAATCTTATGTCAATCACAGCAACTCAAGTGTTACTTGAGAAGACAGCGGAGTATAGTCAGTTCACATATCTTGGCAGGAATGTGAAAGCTAAGAAGTAGATCCAGAAGAGAAATGTGGTCACTGCACTCACTGCTCAAGTAAGATTGGGTCATCAAACCTATGCAGCTTTAACACGAAGCTCTAAATTTTTAACTCAGACGTTATTTCCACTTAGCACATGAATGCAAAAGTGGGAAATCAGCTACATGTACAGAGAAGCATCTAGGTGTCTCTGAAAAATATCTGACATTAAATGGAATAAATTTCTAACATACTGAAATTTGTCCGAGTTCAGCAATCCCTTATCTTTAAACCTATCCAGAAAAGGAGATGGAATTATGTGGGACATGAATTAAGAATGTAGTTAGCACCTGTGATGGCAAGCACACTATTAGGCCATTAGAGGAGTACACAAAAAAGAGACAGTTGGCCAGTGCTCAGAGAGGGAAATATATACATTATAACAAAGTGGACACAACGATCATCCCAAAATAGACAAGAATGATGGAGACCTGTTCATGTTGTGGCCTCATACAGGGGTTAAATCTCTACTGGGAGAACTGGAAAATCTCCCTTGTGAGAAAGTTTCTTTAGTAAAAGTGACCACTGTTCTGCTCCCTGACTCCCTAGTTTGGAGAATAAGCAGGGGGCGTTACCCCACTGCTCCCCTCATCACCCAGACTGATTCAGGAGTGGAGCAGCAGCTGCTACTCCCTGCCTATTTCCCAAACTAGGCAGTCCCCAGTTTGAGAAAGATGTTGGGGGGCCTGGCCAGGCCCATCCAGCTTCCCTCTGCAGATGCTGCCCTCCAGCTGGGCAACAGGAATGGGGATTGGAAAGCTTGACGATCAAGAATTGAGCTCAGCTAGGCAGAGGAGCAGGGATTGCAAAGCCCTGGGGGCCAGGAACCAAGGAAGGAGAAACTATCTTAGGGGCCCCCAGAGTAAGGAGTCCTCATTCCTTAATAGGGGAGGCTTTGCTGCACTGCTCAGTCTGCTAATATGCTGGACACCAAAAGCCAAGTAGAGAAAAAGCCACTACTCCCACCCTGCATGGGACTTGCCAAGCCCTGAATCTGCACCTCCACATGTGAGGCTGTGGACATTGGCCTTCAAGTACTGCACGGGGAGAAGCTCCTTTAGGGGAACAGTACCTTCAAAGCCCACACCTGCAAGTGCTTATCTGATATTTGAAAGCATGTGGATAATTTAGGTTTGGATGTTATTTACTTGTTTATTTATACAGCAGTACAGTCTGACAGTTCAATCCAGTGATCACATCTGATTGTGCTAAGCACCGTACACAGAGAAGTCATAGTATTTTAACAGTTACCCTCAAAGAGGTAAATTACTGTGGTGCTTACAACATTGATTAATTTTGTGATGCTCTTCCCTTCTGATAATCGTTATTCAAAAAAAAGAAAGCTGTTTCCAACCATGAAAGCAAGAGGCATAGGAAGTATACAAATAGATTTTTGGATAGGATTTTCAAAAATGCCTAATACCTAGTTTAGACACATTTCACCTGTGTACCTTTTAATAATCAACATTGGCATACTGGTACAATCCTTAGTGAGTTTGCGGGCAAACCAGTTTATAAAGTAACCTAAATGCTTAAAGGAATAGCTTATCGGGGCATAAATACCTTTATTATACTACTAGAATCACACCCACATTAGAGTATACCACTTAAATATATTGGTATAGTAAAAACAGTACAACACAGAAGTGTTGATTAGGCCTAAGTAAGATATTTTGACATCCCCATCTTATGCAGTACTTCTCAGCCTTTGGTTCACATACAGACAACGGCCCACAGAACATTTCTTAGCCCTGGATCCTCCAATGAGCTCTGCGTAGGAAGTCTCACTGTAGGAATCAGAATCATGGGCTTATTACATGCAGTAGAAATACCTAGAGAACCCAACAGAAGCCTTCCTTTACTAAGCAATCTGAAGAAAATAGACAAGGATTAGACTCTTTCAAAGAAAAGACTGAACTTTAGGAAGTCTCACAATATCTGTTATGGCCTTTCTAAATTTACAAAAGCAGTTCAATTGTGAATGAAAGTTACTACTAATAAAAAGCATATCCTAGTCACATTTCTCCACCTAAACTAATGTATAAAGTATTATTTTGATTTCTTAAGGAAAGTGGTTTACTCCTGTAAGCATATAAACTGAAACTGGAAGAGATGTCCTACTGAAGGACTAACTCTCCTTAATGCCCTTATTCTTCCTTCATTATGCTATCTATGTCCCAGGATAGCAACATTCATCTGACATGGATGAGTTATGACCTACTGTTTCCTGTACCACCCTCTCTATGCCTGAGGCAGTGTTTCCTTCTTTGGGTATTGAGGCCAGAAAGACATGCATAAATCCAGTGCTGTAAAAGGAGCAATTAAGCTACAGGTAGTTTAGCTGTAAGCAATTATCCAGATATGCCTAATAAATTATTTGATTATATGCCCTTCCTAGTGGTTTGACTTTTGTTGTAAGCATGCATAAAACTATGATTCAATGCGTTTCCTCAGGTGAGCATACCATTGCTTCACAATGCATCTCTCTAATTCAGTGCAACTGACTGTGCTACAACATTTAATGAAGTAGCTCCACATGGCTCATGACCCTGATTGGGACTGTGGCCCAAGAGTGGAATTGAAAATCCCAGACATTCAATTGTCCCAGATGGGCTCAGATATGGGGCTGTGTATGTTTGTGAGTCAAACAGAAGTTGGGTCATGAGTCCCAGACTAAGAAGGCAGGCCAAAAAGATTGGGAACCACTGGTCTACATAGATTATACTTTAAATGTTCACAGCATTTCACAGATGTTAACTAGTAAACCCACACAACAGTAAAATGAACAGTAAACCAGACAGCAAGTTGAATCAATTTGCCCAAATCTATACGTCCACTCAAATGCATAGATTTCCAGTAAGGACTAGAACTAAAGAGCTCGTGATTCCCAATTTGTGTTCATTCTGGACCGTGTTTGCTCCCTACAATAAGACAAATGGCAACTATAGCAGGAGCAGGAGAAGACTGACAGAATGTAAATTCTTTCATATGATTTAACTTTTTTAAAGAGCTCCTAAAACACTACAACACACTCATTACAAATATTAATTTAGACTCTAAACAACTGGTCTCTCTCACCATATTCATCCCTTAACCATTATGCACATGAGGTTTTGCATTGACAGAATGTTAGTGGGTGAGTGTTCTTCATCTGAATAGTTACCTTCTCATGTTACCAAGGGAATTCATAGATAAATGTACTTATTTCCTGCTCACCATTCTCTGTTTATAAGAGTCAGTCCCCTACAGGAAACAAAACCAATATTATGACTATGACAAATCATGCATTGTACATAACAAATAATCAAGGAGACATGTCATGAATTCAAGAGCTGCAACTCATGAAACTATTCATCAAATTATTAAGAAAAACAAATAGATCAATGGAAATTTGTTTGTCCATGGATAATTCATAAACAAGTATTACATTTTTAAAATAAATTATTCATAGTGAATGAGCTCATCAATGCTTTCCCCCCCCATGGACCATTATAATAATGGGAGCTATTTATTTTGTATCTGTACAACAGGATAACTGAGGATCATCCTCATTTTTTTTTACCCTTTATCAAAATATTTCATAAAGATGTGAGTTTATTAGTGACAGTGATGAATACAGGAACTGGCTGTAAACGAAAGCAATGTGAACTGATTCCAAATCCTTGGTGGTTTCAGTATTTAACTAAATACTGCAAATTACAGTGCCACAGATTAAGTAATTAATAATGAAAGACCTATTATATTAAATGGTGTAGCCAGCAGAAAGCAGAAAAATGAATGAAACCTCTTAGTTTCATAATTCTATCCTTCCCACACAAAATGAGCAGTACAATTGGGGAAGTTATTACTACTAACCAGCAGGAACTGCTGAATGAATTTTTAATCAGAAATCTACCCACTCTCCAGGCATGCATATTACCTAAAACTGCTGTTCTCTAGTTCTTCTCCCTGCTATGCTTTTTCAAATCATGTAGCCCCTACTGCTGGGGAGGGGCTTAAGTTTTCTCTGGACCCCAGCCTACTACAATTTGCTTCACTCCACACACCATAGTGCTGAAGGACTATTTAGACACTTTAAAGGAGGAAGGGATGTTGCTACTTGAGAGCTGCAGCAGCTGTTAGAATTTAACTATTACATCTGCCTGATTCTGTAACAATACTAACTATTAGCGAAATCCTTCTAACTTCAACCCTGAATGAAGCAGAGTTAAATTTAGAGTGGTATCAATACACTTTTATCACTACAGAATCTTGCAGATATAACAGTTGCTTCCTTGCAGCTTGTATCAGTCGCATTTGATTTCAGTGAGGTCCCTCTGTAGCCTCAGAGATCCTGAGTCAGCGGGATAATTAAGGACTTGCCTAATTTGCAAAACATGAGTGGTCCCATTGAAAGTAATGGGACTAGTCATGCATTAAATTTTAGGCATATGCTTCTGTACCTTGCTCAACTGGGACCAAAAGCTGGTTTTACTTCAAGCCAACCCCAGGCAATGTGTTGTTAGTATAGCCGCTGTAATAACTGAGGTCTTTGAAAAAAACAGCTGCATAAGAATCAATGACCAAATTGTTTTAGTGGTATTACTCCACAAGCCAAAAACTGGGAAATGCATAGTCATGTCAGTGACTTGATCCCAGATAAAAATTTAAAAAGTAATTGCATTTACAATTTACACCGTATCAGACTTAAGAAGGAATCAAAGTTCTGGTAGTGCAAAGACTAGAATTCACGTTGGTCTAAAACATGGCCAAGAAACTAAATAAGGTATTGGACAACTGTACCCTGAGAAAAGAACAGGAGGAAATTCATTTGAAATTATTTTAAATTCCAAAAGGAAAACATGCCTAGTTTAGCACAGGATGAGGAAAGGATTTTACAGAGAACATTTCAGACACTGCACTAATGGAAAATTAGGCAGCAGTTTCTTTTAGGATTTTATTGTCCACCAATCCCAGTATATGGTCCAGCTCTTTGTGTGTGGACTGCAATTAAGTCCTATCTTTTGAATCCTAGAACAGTACCCAAAGTCAAACATGGAAATCCAAAACGCAACTGTGGCCAAACACAAATGAAGATGCACATTGCTGATGAATGCCCCCTTGGTCATATTCAGTGGTGGTCTAATGATATTGAATCTAGCAAATAATAAAAAACTACTTATGGGCTCTAAATATGCATTTGCTAAAGAAGAAAGCATGTCATATACACCCCTCATTTTATGCATGTACTGCCTATATTAAAACCAGGGAAGTTCTACTGCAGATTAAGGTCACTGGGTTATTAATTATCTTAACCATCTAAAATACTTAGGTTCATACTCTTCCCTCTGGACACAGAAACAAAATTTACACTCTCATATTAATGCATGGGCAAATGAATCCAAAAGGAGAGTCACCTCTTGAGCTGCACTACAGAAAGAGCAACTCCTAATCCGATTTTTAAACCCAGCTCCCAAAAGCCCTGCCAAAAGAGATTACTCAAGAGATGTTTCTGTATCATTGTATTTCTCAGCTGGCATGGCTTTGCCCCCTTTGAACCAATTCTGACTACTTTTGCACCTGGATATCTGAATACAGACTCACCAGTAGTGCTATGGCTACAAAGAACTGGTGTCTATATGTGATCCACTTTCTCCTGGGAGTGTTACCTAAAGCTTGGTTCCCACTGGCATAAATATGGGCAGAACTAGGATTGTGAAAGGTGGTGGGGATCAGATGGTGTGGTACTTCATCACATATAGCACAATTCATTTTTCTCCAGTTAAAAAGAAACTAGAAGATTTACTAACATGCTAGGGGTCCAGGGCTATATTATTCAGTTTAGCGTTCTTGAGGATCTTGACAGGGCATTCAATGATTCACTGAAAGTTATTTCTGCACTCCAATAATGATCAGCCAAGTTAACATTTCCACATCTGAGTTAATGTTTTTAACTAGTGTTAAACAATCTGCAGGATTGCGAAATAGAAGCCACATTACCAGGAGCAGCTAAGAGATAGCAGAATTGAAGAAAAAGGTTAGATTGATTAATGGAACATTAAGACCATTAAAAAGGAGAGGTTAATTAATACGTGTGAAATAAAGGAATTGGGTAGATTATAACGAGCCATGATATTGATTGACTCTCTCAGATTTAATGATATTAGTGTGGATTACAGAAAACCACTTTAATTTAACGGTATTTATCATTATTAATATTTTATTTGTATTTCTTATTTGGCCCATTTCACTAATAGAAAAATATGGAAAACCTTTTTATACTCATACCTGTATATCACATGCATCCTAGCCAAGGATAGGAAAACCCAAAAGCCTGTAAGTTTACTTCTTTCAAATGCTATTAAGGTTTTATTTATTTCACTCACTGTCCGTTATGTTTTCTATATCATTGTACAAAGTTATGACATCTTTAAAAACGCCCCTTTAAAAATGGATCAGCTATTTCAATGGCCAAGTTGAAGAGAAAGTTTGGGTTATCTGGGTGGTCCTAAAGCATGTGATTGTGCACAAGAGAGGGAAAGAAAGTGAAGTAGTCTTAATTGTATCTTGTTTAACTAGTCAAATAGCTTGGTGGAGATTACCAAAATATATGAAAGGGTTTAGCCACCCAGCTCTTATTGAAATTAGTCTGAGTTGCGTGTCTGAATTTCCTGCTTGGCTCTCTCAGCCTCCATTTTATATGGCTATGCTGTTCTTTTTTGAATGTGACATGTATGTTTTACATGGATAGAAATACAGCACAGGCAATGTGAGTACACTGAGAAGGAAATAGATAGCAGGCTTTAAGAATGCTGAACTAATTTGCAATAAATCCAGCATCCTATTAAACAGCAAAGAAAACATTGATTCAGATTCAATTTTTTCAGTACTGGTTTACAGAACAAAGGGAACATGGATTCAAGTGAAGCTAAATTAGATTAAAAAACACTTGTGATGTTAGTCGTGAATATAAAACTTACACTTGGGCCTACTAGTCAAGAACTGCTGCAAGGCATAAACAATAGTATGCAGTAAACATTTTTATGTTGCCACATTGGACATAAAGTTATAAAAAAAAAGGAATAAGCCATTTTTACAATACTTTAGGGCCCAGTCCAGCACAAAATATATCTGGCTTTCTGGATCTGACTATTGTGTGGGTTGATTTTTAGTGATTTCAGTGGCCCTACAGTAGAGAAGCTGAACATATTTTTTTGTTGAATTGGATCATACTGGCATGATAGAATTGCCAGTCATGGCCGCTCTGAAATTTTGCATGGGGTGTCATCTTTTGGAAATGGGAGGGGTACATTCCCCTGTTTTGAACAGAATCATTGGGTCTGTCTGTGTGTGAAGTCTAGCTCAACTTAGATATCATGGAATATAACCCTAAGGGCTAGTGGAAGGAGCCATTACAAGACACCTGAGTGGCTACAATTCAGATACCCAACCTCTACCTACACTGCCTTTCTTTGTGCCCTATATTTGGGTTTTGGAAAGACCCCGAGGAATTTTCTCTCTCCTTTGTGGTTGCTAAGCTGACTCGTGTTTCATGAACATAGGATCTTACTCTGCCCATTACAGTGCCCACTATGTGAATGTGGCCTAGGCTGTTTCCCATTTATCTCATCTATTGTGAAGTAAAGACCAGAGCAGGATCCTCAGGGAAAAGATTCCAGTCTTCACGTCATAGCCACATACACCCCACCCATTTTCCCCTACCACACAGGTTGTGCCCAGAGTCTTGTCCCCTCATTCCTATTTTCATCCTTTATTCCACAAGGCACAGCTGTGAATGTAACCAATAAACTTGTCCTGCACTGTTGGTGGAGACCATTATGAATTCAGAAACCCCATTTCATTCCTTCTTCCTTTGGTCTGAGAATTACGCATACTTGGTAGTATACTATCACACTAAACTTTATATAACTGTACACACATACACAGTAAATAAAAACAATAATAATTATATAAAAAGGAGTCTTCATTTGAAGTTCAAGGATGAAAGCAGATTATTTTCAAGCAAATTACAAAGGCAATATTCAATCAAAATGACTACCCTCAGCTATAAAAATACAGCAACCTCTAACTACCAAGGGTAATAATTCTTGTATATTATTGTTGGGAATTCCTTCAATGCCCAAACCATTTTTAGTTTGCAAAGCTGCTTAATTTATTTGACATGGTTGGGAAGAATCTGCTGCTCAACCAAAACTATAGTTTTACCCCCCATTATCTCTGCATATAAAGAGTCATGAAGCTTCAGGCTAGAATTAAAACGAAATAGACTATAATGATTGTAAGAGCATTTAGAAGTCCCTGTTGACTTTGCAGTTTGTAATAATAAATATCCCCCATGTAATCTCTCTCTCTTTTAAGCTCAGTGCCTTGAGGAGCTCTTGTGATAAAATACTAACAGCATTCGCCTATTTAGGTGATACCCTTGACTTCTGTTTCTCCTTGGGCAAAGTCATTTAAAGATATGGTATTTGCAAGTAAATGCCTTAAAAAAATATAACCCTTGATGTTCTGAATGCCCTACAGAAATATGATTTCCTACTCTACCTGATTGCGAAAGCTAAACCAAATCTCCGTGGTCAAAGTAATGGCATTGCTTTAAAATTAAGTGTTCATTTTACTGTTTCAGGAAGGAAAAACCTGCATCAAATAGAAGATTAAAGAAAATGCAATTTGCAATACAAACATTTTTTAATAATAACAAATGTAACAATTACAAAGATGAATTTCTGTATGGTGGGCTGGGCAGCTAAAATATTTCATGGTGCCTTATGTGCATATCATGAGCAATGAGGAATACTGATGCTTCACTAAGGAAGGATTCTTGGAGGCACTTATACATGAGTCAGTTAATGCACTTGAGTATTCCTGTTGAGTATTTCCATTAAACTCAATGGAAATACTCAAATGTAAGATGTGCTGAAAAATTCTAGCCCAAATGCATACAGGAATCAAAAATCAAGCCATCACTGATTGCTGACAAACCACTCTTCTGAACTATATTTATCAAATGGTGCAAGTATTTCTCAAGTTATTTTAGAGACTACTTTTTAAGCTTACGCTCATTTTTAATTTACAGTTATTTAGCTGAAAATTATTAAATGAATTTAATGGATCTTAGACCAGTTCCAGTTGCATAAGTGTTTACATTATAGAAAACAGCATCTATTGTATCTATTGTGACACCATAGTACTGGTCAATGCTTGCTTGTGCTTAAATTTCCTACTACTAGATATCAGCGAGACTATAATAAAGATGAGCATGTGCATAAGTATTCATGTGGATTGGGTCCTTAAATTATAAGGTAGTCAAGTCAAGGGTCACGTCTTTTATTTCTTCATCTAACTTTATAGACACTACCTAAATAATAAATATTAATACTTTTTTTTCACTCTCTCATCTTCTTTCATCTTTAGCTTCCCTTTATTTTCTCCCCATTACCTCTTCCTTCTCTAGTTTTCTTGGCTAGGTACAGACAGTCAAAAAGCCTGAGGCTGAACCAATTCAGTCTTTGTAGGTTAGTCTAAAATGCACATATCAAATTGAAACAAATGTGTACAGGTGTTCACCTTTGATTCAGGAAATACAGACACATGCCTTTGATGACTCAGGCCAGAAGCTGGGGAATGCTAGAGCCCAACTTTTTGGCTGTGTGTTCACTTCCCCTTTCTGCTGCCTCTGAGGTCTCTGGAATTTGCAGGCCAGAATGCCAGTAGCAGGACTCTGCAGGGTTGCTGATTACTTCCTCTTCATGCTTCCAAGTGCCTCTGGGATTTGTAGTCCACAGTTGCAGCCAGCAGTAAGTTCAAACAGGGGAAGGGGTGTTTAACCTTCCTCCCTGGCCCCAGATCCCAACTGGGTTTTCCTAGGGGAGCAGTCCTCCCCTCCCCCGTAGACTGGGCTGCATCTCCAGCTGGGCTTGCCACCTCCCACACATGCAGAGAGGCAGCCCATCCCTGCTCTGTAGAGCAGACAGCCCAGTCCAGGGCTGGAAAGAATGCTGGGGGATTGTAATTTATCTTGAACTAGGAGGGGGTCTGGGACAGATGTTTCATAAATCAGTTTGACCCAAATCAGTTGAGTCTAATACTATATTCAACCAGGTTTATCTTAAACCGGTTTCAGCCATTTTGAAATGAATGGGGCTACTTACACTTTAGAAGTTAGCCATATGCTTAAATATTTTGCTGAGACTAAATCAAGACTATTCAGAACATTGCAGAATCTGTCCTTTTTAAGTATCAATCACTGTAATATATACTGATGAGGGGTTCAGCTTCCAGTAAAGTATCTGCTTTTCTTACCTAGGACAATCTTTTTAATAGACTGACTTGCAAGTGTTCATTTTCAAATTAGCATGTAGAAATTGCATCACCTTTCCAACACAGTTTGTGTGACTCGTTTTCCCCTGCGCCCAACAAATAAGGATAATTAACAATGTCTGTTTTAGCCTGCTACTGAATTTCATGTAGAGTCATCTGAGCATTTTTATTCTACCCTGACTGGCTTTAAAGGTGACCTTTAATAAAAGGAGAAAGATGCTCAGTTTACATGATTTACAAAGAAATCTTGAAAGCATTTTTAAAAATGAATTTAGGTCTCATTAGGTGACTATACATGTGCTCCAGGGTGCAGGGGGGTCAGTTTAATTAAAGTAGATCTGAGAGCCGCTCTAATTAAAGCTCCCATGGCATCACATGTATATAGAATCCCATGCTTCAAAATGGTAGCAGGGGCACTTTAACTGAAACTCATGTAATGAGCTTTAGTTAAAGCACCCTCACCACCACTTTGAAATGTGAGGACACTGAATACATGTGATGCAGAGGCTGCTAGAGTGTGCTTATTAGCATGTTCCAGCAGACTTACAGCAAGTTTGATTAACTGAGTCTGCTCTGACGTCTGCTAATTAGCACACGTCAGAGCAGGGCTCCGTCACATGTATAGACACATAGGTGTTGAGAATATAAACCTGAACAACTGACTGTAAAAGGAAATTTTAGTCACGTGAAGGAACTTTGTTTCTTGTCTACAAATACCACATTTATTAGAATATAAAAGACCCCCTTCTCTAATCATTAGATTCTATGCAAGGGAAAATTTATAAATTAGTTATAATTTTCCAGGTATAACATCAAAGTATTGGAGTTTTGCCTTGAATTTGTCCCCTTCCCACCACTACAACAGGTAAAATAAATATAGAGGGATCAGATAGCTCCCTTGTCCTCTTCCCCGCACTCAACTTTTTTCCTATGTAGTCCTTTCCCACTTGCCCTGCTTACTATCAGACCCTGCTCTCCCTGAGCACACAGAATGGAAAAGAAAATTTGTACTATGGGTGCCCATGAACCATGTTCATCCAGAATTGATGCACTTGACCTTTTCTGAAACTGCTGCAAGTTTTAATACAGGTGCTCCACACACACACTTTCAAACAGCACTTTTGTGCCTACTTATGTGTAGCATAATCTATTTTTACCTTTTTTTGCAAAAAAATCTGTTTCTCTCTATCTATATGCATATCTATATCTATATATCTATCTAGGTGTATATATATACCTCCTTTACTGTCCTATTTCATGACCAGGGCTCCTGGTTTTCTCTGATTAAAAAAATCCCCAATTTTCATGTTAAAAAGTAATCCAAAATCCACATATTTCCATGATTAAAATGAAATACCACTAATATCTAATATTATAAAAGTCTTAATCTGTCTGTCTGTCCTTAACACTTAATTCACACTCTGATTGACTGACTGAAACAACCAATCAGAGTGTGAATACAGGGTTGGGACAGGAGGTGGTGGTGCAGTGGAGCACCGCCATGATGGCGGGGACACAGGGGACAGAGGTGGGGAGGATGAGACCTGCTCGCTGGAGGTGAAAGCAACAAAGCGGATGGAATGGGGGAGTGAGGCCAGCAGCACTGGCCTTGCCCCCCTGCCCTGCTCCCCGCAGGTGGCAATGATGGAGAGGAGGGGGGTACAAGGCCACTGGCACTGGCCTCGATCTGCCCTTCCCCCCTTCCATCGTTGCTGCCTGCAGGACCAACGTGGCGGTGGTGGGGGGAGGAGTGGGCCCAATGTGGGGAGGGGGCCAGAGCAGGTGCACCTCAGTGGCATGGAGGTGGGGAAGAGTGGGCCTGGGCTGAGGGAGGGGAGGAGTGGGCCCAGGCCTGATGCGGGGGGGAGAAGCGGGCCCGAGGGGGGAGAAGCTGGCCTCCCATGGCGGTGGGGGGAGGGAGCAACGGGCCCAAGCCAACACAGCAGCATGCCCGGCCCAACGTGGCAACAGTGGGGGGAGGGGAAAAGTGGGTTTCCTCTCCCCCTCAGGCCCGGGCACACTCCTCCCTCTCCCACATTGGCTCTGAGCCCACTCCTCCTGTCTCCCAGCTGCCACTGTATTGGCCCAGGCCAACTGCTCTCTACCAGAACTGCCACAGCAGACCGGCTTCTCCCCACCCTTGGGCCTGCTTCCCCCCACACCACCTGCATTGGGTCTGGGCCCACTCCTCCCCTCCCCCCACCACCACAGTGCAGAAGTGGGGAGCGGGCCCATATCCCAAGTAGCAGGAGGGAAGGAGGGAGTGGGCCCAGATGGGGGATGCATAAGGCTCCATCCCCACCTGCTCCCCCCCGCATCATTTTTGATGAGCAATTGTCTAGTATAGATAGATAGATAGATAGATAGATAGATAGATAGATAGATAGATATAGTGGTGTTTCATTTTAATCATGAAAAAATGTAGATTGTGGGTTACTGTTTTTAATCCAAAAATTGGGGATTTGTTTTTCAGAGAAAATGAGGCTTCCTGCTCATGATAGACACAGTTCACTTGATAGTCTGTGACATACATCTGTAGTTAACCATCATCATTTCTGTTACAATTACTGCAATCGGGAACCCATGTACCCATCACCATCTCCTTTAAACATTAAAAGCACACAAACTCACCTGTGTCCAAAAGCAAAAGACTCATAATTTCCCATATAGTTATTGAGCTGGGCTCCAGAAGAGTCAACAATGTTTAAGCCATGGTGACTTCATAGCTCAAACCTGCTCAGTATATGTTTATCCTCTAGATACTGAGTACACCACCTTGAAGGATCCTTGTGCTAATTAGATCCCTACTTATGACAATAACCGGGTATTCTTATCACACGTCCTGGGATCTTCCAAAAAATTTATACAGATGAGATGCAGGGCAACCTAGTCCAGGTCTACCTCATAAGGGGCAGTGCCACACTAATCATATAAGAAAGGCTGAAAGGTGAGGGCAACAGAGGGATTCTGTGTGAACTGTTTGGGGCCATGTTTGATGATGTTTTCTAGACATTTAAGTCTGGTCAAGGAACAAGAATCACTGGAACTAGAGAAGAAAGGGACAGCTCAACTGTGCAAATGAAGAAGTTGAAATGCAGTCCATCTAGTGGCTCACTATGACATGAAAAGGAGTCAGCACTGAGGAGGACTGAGCACAATGAGCACTACTATACATCTTATTTAGATGGCTTGCACTAAGATATCTTTGTGGCATGTTCTCATCAGCATTCAAAGCCTGGTCTATTCATTAAAGGCAGAAAAAAGGATGAACAAAGCATCCAGGTGTTAGAAGTAGAGGAGAGAGGCCCAAGGTTCCAAACAATGGTGGTGGCAAGTAAGCATGAAATAGAAAAAGTTGAACAGCAGAAATGAAGATCTGGAGACAGATGGAGAATAAACAAAGTTGGAGAAGAAAGGAAGAAAGAAGGTGACAACAGGAGCAACAGTGGAGGCAGCAACGATGAGTGTGATGATGCCAGAAGAAAGGCAGGAGCAGAGGAGAGCAGGACACAGAGTAGGAGCAGCAGGAGGAGGTATGTTGGGTAACAAGCAGAGAACAGTGGGAGAAGGACAGCAGGCCAGCCCACCGGGAGTGGCATGGCAGGAAAACATGGACAAGGCACTGAAAGAAGCTAGAGAGGAGCAGAAGCTGTGGAGCAACTTTAACTGGTGATGGGAGGTAGATGGGATTGACAATGAACAGATAAGACTTCCTGGAAAAGATACAGCTTGAGATTTTGGAGATGCAGGCAGGGCATCTCACCAGCCTGATTGCTTTCTTGAACCAAAAGACTTGGGAATTGACTTACTGGGATGGAGAAAGGTGTAAGAACTTTTGGAAGAAACAAGCGGAGAATCATGGGAGGGAGAAATTAAGAGGGGTAAAGTTCATAGCAGGGGAAAAGTCAAGAGAAACAGTGATTATAGTTTGAATATATACAAATTTACTAGAGGGAGAAGACCTAGAAAGATACCTGGAAAAGTACATCCAAAGGGTCATGTCAATAGAGAAAGTAAGGGACAAATATGGTATCTGAATGGGGTCTTGGAAGCCATGAGTAGTGTTACAAGCAGATGAGTGGAGCCCAGGTGGGGTTCTGGGACTTCCCATCAGTGATCCAGATCTGGGCACATCAGGATTTTATAATGTAGATGGACTTGGGTCAATTGGCCACACCGGGGTGGGGCAAGTGGGTGCCATACATTCAATGGGTGTTTTATTCCCCTATTTTCATATTTCACCTGCCATGACTTGGTGTAACTATAAAGGATGTCAGTGTAGCAAAACTACAGGTATTTTTTTTAAATTTAAAAATACACTCCCTCCCCTTCCCCTAACCATTTCTGACTTTCTCTCTGCCCTCTCTATCCCTTATAAGTGATTACAAGTAATACTAGGTAAGCTAAGTTCTTATACTTCCACATAGTAACAAGCCCCTTTTATATTGTAAATAGTGTTCTATTATGTTTGTATTGATTTTTACTGTTTTATGTTGAATGGATATGATTTAGGCCTCTGTCTGTAAAGTAATGTCAAATAATGTCAAGCCTCCATCCTGTGTTCTCTACCTGGGTGTAAGCTATGTTGTAACTGTGACTGTGACTGTAACTGTGAATCTCACCAGATTCGTGTAAATTGGTTCCTGAATGAATGGGAATGAATGCTTGTGGTACAATGGTAGCAGGCCTCTACTGAATGATCAACTCAATGACTGGACCATCAACTCAATGACCGAACCATTGCCTTGCATTGACTCACCCAGGAACCATGGACCTCACCCAGGAACACAACAGAAATCCAGCATTTCAAAGAGAAAGACCCTATAGAAACTAGCAATCCCACCATTGTGTCCTACCAGACAATGAGGACACCTGGATCTGCACATAGGCATCTGAGCAGGACTGTCCTTGCCTAGACACTTCCCTCCCATAACAGACACAGGTAGCCCACCCCTATGAAAGGGGTGGTAGAGTGTTAACTCCTTGAGACGCCCTCTCCATCTGGACCAGCACTATGCCACACCACCTATCCACCCAGAGGCCCTGCCGGCAATCCCCTCTGGACAACACCATGCTGGAGAAGACCCCAACTGGCCATCAAGGATCAACTTACAGCCCAGGGTAGGTAGCTATTACCCACCATCCTTCCCCAAACACAGGATCTGGACTCTGTCCCTACACACTTTTACTTCAATCTCTCCACTAAGCCTTTTTCCTCCCCTGCTACAATTGTATAGGTGCGTGTGTGAGTGCTTGTGTGTGTGTGTAGGAACCTAAAACTCCATGAGCTGTACAGTATACTGCTTCTTTAATAAAACTGTTAATTTAGAACCCGAGTTGGGTTTTGTCTTCCTGACCTTCCAGCCCTACTCCAATTCCTGCTGTCTGCCCCTCTGATCTTCCCCCCTGTGTCTCTCTCTCTGCCTTTGCCTTCTCCCTGA
>NW_017729032.1:245577079-245583324 GCF_001723915.1 Gavialis gangeticus
CCAATTCCTGCTGTCTGCCCCTCTGATCTTCCCCCCTGTGTCTCTCTCTCTGCCTTTGCCTTCTCCCTGATTCCAGTCTCTTCCACTTTCTCCTGCTGAACTCTCCTTGTGTCTCCCGCTGTTACACTGCTTCCTGCCTCTGCCTTGCTGCCTCCGCGATCTCTCTCTGTGTCTCCCTCTGTTCCACTGCTCCCCATCTCTGCCCTGCTGCCTCTGCGATCTCTTTTTGTCTCCCTCTGTTCCTAGCTTTCCATTTCTGCCCCGCTGCCTGCACTCTTTCTCTCTCCCATCTCTCTCTGTGTCTCCCTCTGTTTTCCTATTTCTCGCCTCTGCCCTACTGTCTTTGCTTTCCCTCCTGATCTCCCTGGTGTCTCCCTGCTTCTCACCTCTCCCTGATGTCTCCATCTTCTCTCTCCGACCTTCCACCCAGCCCAATTCCTCCTGGCACCCGGAGTCTGCTGCCACTCCCTGCAGCCTCTACAACTGCCCCCAGAGCCCCGATCTGGCTCCTAGCCCTGCCACAGCTTTTCTACACTCCCCAGCAGTCCCTGCTGTAGCTCCCAGCTCCTCCCGGCACCTGGAGCCCTTCTCTAGCTCCCCTACAGCCTCCTGGTTCTGTCCCTCTCCCCCAAGTCCCAGTTTCCTTCTCCAGGTATCTTTTGGTTCTCCTGCAGCTCTGGCTCTGGCCCCAGCCTCTGTACTGGCTTCTCCCTGGCATCCTCCTCTCCTCTGCCAGTTTTGGGCATTTTTCTTTAATCAATTAACATCAATTAGCCTCAAGTAACCCCAGCTCCCCTCCAGTCTAGCAGTTCTAATCCTGGCCCCAGCAACTTTCACTCTCTTGCTTTTCCTTCTCTCAACTTAACCCCCATCCATCTCCTTCCTTCCCCTCCTTCTGGAAATCTTTGACACTTGACTCCCCTTCCCATAGTCACCAAGCACCCTAGGTATCCCAAGTACCCCAAGCACACACATACCACACCACACAAGTTAGGAAATCACCTGTGTGTATGTGCTCGAATTAGTGATAGGTGTGCATGTGCTTAGACTGGTAATCTTGGATGTGTACGTGCCTGAATTGGTAGTGTGTGTGTATGCACCTAGTGTGTGTGTACATGCCTAATTGATTTGTGTGTTTGTATACATGCAATTGTGTCACATACCCTCTAACAGCACAATTTTGAGATCCTGAGAGTTGACCTGGCCCCACATGACAACATCAGGAGGTGGTACTTGATTTATAGGGTTTGTTGAGACTGGTGAAGGTCAGATGTCCAAGAATCTTCTCTGGGCTCTATCTCCCCTACAGCCCACACCTCTCTACTTGGGCGTAATCAGAGCAGGTGCCTGGTCTTCCTAGGCACCTAGCTTCATGTAGGAAGAAAACCAAATGGCCTGGGGTCAGCGTAACTTGGCCAAGCCCAGGGGGTCTTGTTAAAAGTCAAAGGCATCCAGGCTGTGTAAAAAAATTAATAAAGGAAGAGAATTTAAATATTAGGGTCCATGTTTACCCCAATGGGAGTGGAAAACTGGAGGGACTTGCAGAAATTAGGCCTTGAAATGACAGAGAGAAATCAGAGTGCTAGGGATCCCAATGGATGCTGAAGAAAAAGGTAATATAGCATGGGAAAAGTTTTTGGCAAGGCTATGCCAAATACTTTGACTATGGTCTGGAAGGATACTGTCCTTTGCTGGAAAAGTAGCAGTGTTTAAGGCTGTGCTACTGTGATTATTCTGTTATATGGCAATTGTATTCCCACCGATGTGGCAAAAGAAAGCAAATGTATAGAGGGAAATGTGTGTTTTTCTGGATTGCCAAAAGAGAAAGTTTGGCTAGACCTGAACTGTACAAAACAAAAGAGATGTAGGGATGGGGCTGCCACATTTGGGTTTCTGTATGAAGAAAACATTTTCTGTAAGGGTTTGGTTTTGGTGGGAAGTTGATGTGTGTTTTTAAGGGTTTAATATATGTAGTTGTATGTTTTTGATATGTAATTGTTTTTGTGCTATGAAGGATGTTCAATATATATAGCTTTGTAAGTGTAGGGTGATAAGTATGTTTTTAATAACATTTGTAAAAAAGGTAAAAAAAAAGGTTCTCATCAGTATATTTGCCCAATATGGGCCATGTGTTTTATAGTTATGCTCAGTGTTGTCTGCATTTAATCAACATCATAGTTGGTTTCCTTTACTGAGCACATGCTGGGTTTTTTGGCAGTATTTTAATGATTGACAATGTATTTAATGAGTTTTTCTTATATGCAAATATAAGACTAAGAGGTTTTTTCCCCCATGTTACTTGGGGGGACCCCATCTTATATATAAGTAAATCCATCTTATTTTCAAGTAAATTTAACAAAATCATCTAGGAGAAAAGAAGAAAGGGAAAATGTTCTCTCTGTGGAAAAGTCACTATCCCTGCCCCTTCAAGTATAGGTTAAAAAGGCCCCTGTTACACTTCCTGCTTTTCAATGGAGCTCAAAAACAGACACACAATGATTTGATATTTCTAAAATAAGAAAAAAAAACTGCCATCCAACCAAAAGGTAACTGTGTAGAATATAACTGTACAGAAGGATATTTCTTACTATAAAGTGCTGGGTACTTCATTGTACTGCTCAACATAAAGCATGTACTTAAACACTTTATGTGAGACCTAGATTTATATAACGTACCTATCATTTAACTTAGTATTTGAGTTCCTTGTGTCTAGGTTCTGTGTATGCAAAACCAAATATATCACCATATCATTTAGGTTTGTGACATGAAATAGAGTTTACCTGTACAGATGTTTAGATGTTGTAACCAGCTGCTGAATTATGAGGTCTAAAGCAGACCTCTTTCTTCTCCTTAGTACATCAGTGCAATAGTACTATTGTGGCAAAGTAGTAGTGCTTGCCTGGCTTTGTTCTTTTAGCTAATTTGTTTAATTTAAAAATACACAACAGTAAAGATACACAGCTGCAGAGAAACCAACTGTGTAGACAGATGAATGTCAAGAGATAAAAAGAATGAAAAATAGTAGGCTGGCAGCTGACATATCAGAGAAGGGGTGGAGAGAAAGTTTCTCTGTGGACACATTTGAACATTGAATCCAAATAGCTCGCAATTCAGAGGACTGTACATATAAAACCAAATTATAAGCCTGCAATTTGGGAGTTTCAAAGCCAGTGTTTCCATTCTGTTTATTACAGAGAGGAGAAAATTTGAAATCAAGCATGAATTGTGAAATAGGATCTGAATTCAGGGGCCATATGTTGGCTAGCATTTGTTTGTTCATTGCAAGCATTTAAATAAATAAGCAAATACAAGGTAAATATTTAGAAGGGAAGCACAAATACAGGAGTTCCTCACTGAATGTTAGGAGGGCAAAGGACATTAGCAGGTATATAGCCAGATATGCAAAATACAAACCCAGACTGGCAGACTCTTGCATTTCACAAAACTCATTAAACCTCTAAAAGGTGGCAATGTCATTACCAGGGTTTGAATTACTGGGCCCTCTAGGGGCTGAACCCCCCCATAAGAGATGAGAGCCCCCCCAGTAAGATTTGAAAATCATAACCTGGGGGGGCGTCTCCAATTTTATTAGGGCATTGTGATAGGCAGCCTGATTTTTTTTGCAGACCCCCCCAAGAGTCAAAGTGTAATTTGAACTATGCATTACATATACATATTGTAAATATTAAGCAAACAGATACAGTAAAAGGTAAGTAGTAGCATCTTAGTAATGAAAAATGTCAGTTATAATAAAAATAGTAGTTCCAGAAAATTAAACATTGTATGTCTTAAAGTACATAGTTTATGTGTGCATGCATCCATATACATTATTGGCATGTGATGACTATGAAATTACAAAAATAGAAATATTTCCATGTAAGCTTAGACAAATCTAGCAAATAAAGCTATTATAAACATGGATTATAAAACTCTTCCAGCACAGGTTTTGATCTAGTGATGAAATTCACTACTGTATTATGATCATACGTTTTCTTTACAAGTCTACAAACAAACTACCTTAAAAGGGGGGGAATGACAGTATTTTTATGCCATTATTCAGAGCCATAGCTAAGCATTTTATGTAGCAGGTCTAAGATCTTTTGCTTTTATGATGCTTATTTGATGCTTTTCTTTGATGGTCATTAATTCTACAACATGAACTAGGTTACTAAAATTAAGAATTTTAATTAGACCATAAGAAAAAAAATATTGTTAATTACTCCACGCTGCTGTTTTGTGTATTGTGGCACTAATGATCTTCACATAATGGCTCATTGCAGAAAACTGATTTACAGTAAATACTGTGCGATGTTTTCTGACCAAGATTAAAAGTTAGGGGTTCCTTAACTAAAATATTTGTGAAGGTTTGTAAGCTTGTTTCTTCTATTTAATATGTAAAAAGGTGTTATACCTATTTTTCTGAAAATAGAATTGAAAAGACTGCAGGTAAGCATGAAAGTCTCATCTGTATCTTACACTTGTCACTCCTGTTTCAATTTTTTTACATATGAATGGACACAAAAAGATGTGGTGACAGAGCCATCTATGATGTACGAGGCACAAACCATAAAACATTCGCGCTTCCATTATTCAAAGCAAGCATTAGGTCCCAGGACCTGAACCCCGACCAGAATAACTACCACAACCATTTTGAATGTTTTATATAGCTTCAACAAAACTAAAAAAGAAATGGCGCATTGCATGAAATGACCATGGTTCCCTTGCTTCATTTGCAGCAGGTTAAGTTGTTAAGTCTGTGTTGTGGCAGGATTGATGGTAGGCTTATGTAGAGTTCAGGTTATGTTTTGTATGGGATGATATGGATAGGACTGATCCTGCCTCAGGCAGGGGGTAGACTAGGTGACCTCTGGAGGTTCCTCCAGCCCTACTGCTCTATGATGCTCTATGAAATAATGAAAGGCATTACAAGAAAACATAACCAGTGTTTAGGGCCTGGTTGTCATGAAAGCAAGACAAGAAGCTTCACAGTGCATCAAATTATCCTATCAATCCTAGAAGGTACTGAGAAAGGTGGCAACAAAGCACGTGTGAATGGGACTGCACTGCTCAGTGCACCAGATTTCAGTGGCAGCTTTAGAGCTGCCTGGGACCTAGGTAGGGTGGGAATGGCCCTGTCTTCAATTCTGCAGTGCCCCTGCAGATTTCAGGGGGGTTTCAGCTACCCAACTTGCCCATCTCTAAAGGGGCTGCCCCATCCTCCATCTTCCTCCTATGCACCAGTTCTCAACCTCTTTACATGGGAGGCACCCCTAGACAGACTCAAGGCCTCCCCAAAAATGCCAGCTCTTAATTTTCGCCTTTTTAATTTTTTTTTTTAACTACAGAAAAAACCCTAGAGCCATTTTCCTGTAGCGAAGACCTCAGACAGACCACAGCTACAGGTTTCTATTTGCCATCCCTGGGTTAGCCTTTGCATGTGACCTTTGCACACCTGAAAGCGCCGACTCTGTGTGACACCCTCCAAAGCATCTCAAGGTGCCTCAGGGTGCTTGGGCTTGAGAGTCACTTGCCCTGGGAAATAAGAGGAAACCTATGTTCCTCGCTGCCTCCGCCAAACGTGGCGCCAGCAGTTCCTGCACCTGCCGGGCATGCTGCCAGGAGCTCCTGTCCCTGTCAGGGGGGATCGCAGGGGCTCCTGTACATGGTAAGCATGCTGCCAGGGGTTCCTGTATGCACCAGGTCTACGTCAGGGACTCCTGTACCTGCCAGCCATGGAGCCAGGGGCTCCTGTACATGCAGCGGGCGAAGAGACGCCAGACGCCCCTGTATGCATCAGGGGGGATCGCAGGGGCTCCTGTACATGCCAGACATGGTGCCAGGCAGGAGCTCCTGTATGCGCTAGGGCTATCTCAGGGGCTCTCATGCATGCCAGGCATGGTTACACGCCCCGCGGGCGGGGCGGCGCCAGGGGCTCCTGCACATGCCAGACGTGCCGCCGGGGCTCCGGTCAGTCAATACCAACCACGTTGCCCCGCCCCGCCGGGGGCGGCCTTTGTTCGGGGCGGGGCGGTGACGCGAAAGCCCCGCCCCGCGCGGAGGGGCGGGGCAGCAGCCGCTTCCCGGTCACCTGAGGGAGGAGCGGCCGGAGCTGGCGCCGAGCGGAGCGGGCGGTTTCGGGACCTGCCGCCGCCGCCGCCGCCATGGCCTCGCTGTTCAAGAAGAAGACGGTGGACGGTGAGGCCTCGGCCGGGCGGTCGCGTCCCTCCCCTCCCCCCCCTCGGCGG
>NW_017729032.1:245583784-245585274 GCF_001723915.1 Gavialis gangeticus
CTCCCTCCCCCCCCACCCCGCGTGCGGTGCGGGGCGCCTCGAGTCCCTGTGACGCAGCGGGATCCCCCCACCTCCGCGGGGCCCGGCCCGGCCGGGAGCGGCCCCGGGGTTTCGTTCGGCTGCTTCTCGCGGGTCAACCAGCCCTGCTGCTGTCATAGGGAAGTGGGGCTGGGAGGGACTGCAGAGGCCATCGAGTCCAAGGCAGGGCCAGCCCTGCCCAAATCATCCTGTACACTGCAGCAGCTGAACTCTACATAAGCCTGCCATCCGCGGTGACACAGCACAGACTAACCCCTTAGCCTGCAAGGGGAAAGCAGGGGAACCACAGCAGCCAGCCCTCCTAGAGTCATAGAGCAGTAGGGTGGGAAGGGCCTCCAGAAGTCAGCTAGTTCAGCCCCCTGCCAGAGGCAGGATCAGCCCTATCCAAACCATCCCGTACAAATCCATCATCGAAGCTCTGCATACCGTCAACCCTGACCTTAACTCCCTTAACCTGCACAGGTAAAACAAGACCACAGCAGCCAATGCCCCTCTTCTATGAAATGTTGTTGATGTAGGCTCAAGGGGTCCTGGGTAGAGGCTATGTCCCTCTGCTACGAAAACAAAGGATGGGAGACAGCAGCTAGGGGCTCCTTGTAGACACCCCTGGGTTGATGTTGCAAGCAGCATTTGTGTGCAGATGGGTGCTTATACCCCACAGCACCCTGGCTGAGTGTTACTGGTTGGAAATGTGTCTTCCTTGCCTATCTGTGGAAGGAGAGTTGCTTGTCTCTTATTAGCACAAGGCTTTAAAACATTCATGCACCAGTTGGATCACCTGGCTCCTCACCCTAAAACAGTTCAACTGAACATAGCCTCAGGTCTCGGCCAATTGCTTTTCACCAGAAGTTGGCCTTTTTCCCTGTTCTTGCCTAGAAGAAACTCCTGGCACAGATCAGCAGAGGGGGATGATGCTGCCTTGATCAGGGAGGTCAGATCAGCCCCCTTGGGGCCTTTTTGTTACCCTGGGCTTGCATGAGTGCTCCTGCTAGGCCTGTGTAATGCAGACTAGAATGGGCTGGTTGCATAGGGTGATCAGACTAAGCAGGGCTGAATTGGCTTCACACTTTTAGGTCACCTGGGATTCCTAAACACAAAGGGGAATCTAAGGTCAGGTCTGTGTGGACTGCCTCCTAAACTGCAGCAACAGAGTGAAGCTGCATATGATTTAGAGGCAGCCTGCCTGGAGCTTGAGAGAACTACTACCGGGACATGGCCAAAGGCACCTTCCCATTTCAGGTGGGCTGAAGTGAGACCAACAGTCCAGCTTTTTGGCTTGTTTCTCTCTGGTCGTTGCTCATCTTGTGGTCACTGCAACTGAAGGCCAATATACAATTAATAAATACAAACTATATGTACTTATTTTATTGCTCTGTTTATATTTTTTTAGTGAGCATAGACTCAAAAATAACATGGGGAAAATACTTCTGCTGATTTCCCCCCCCCCCCCC
>NW_017729032.1:245585348-245626430 GCF_001723915.1 Gavialis gangeticus
ACCAAATAAAAAAATCCAGCACCACCCCCTTGGCTCTAACTTATTTAAATTTCTTGTGTATTACTATCTTTGGGTTTAGTTTGTACTCTGTTGCAAGCTTTCTAAGGGAATAGTGTCTTTAGAGAAAAAGCTAGCTGATGTATAGTTTCTACTCTGTGTTTATAAAGCTCAATTAAATAAACACTGTGCATTCCCCTTTTAAAAAAGACTTTTGCCACATCCTATGTCTGATGCTTGAAGAAAAGCTAGAATAGCTTCCATTGTAGTTCTCGTTCCAAATACGCTCTTTGAAAAGTGTTTCTTGAAAATGCAGTTTTGGTGACCTTGGAATCAATAACATAAAGGTGTAAGCCAGTCCATTTTCAGTATCACTTGACATTCAGAATTTCTTTTCAGAACATATATCTCAGATTGAAAACAGTTATTGACCATGAGGGTTTTTGTATGGTGTATCTTTTTTAAGATGCCATTAAAAACGTTTCTATCAGAACCCTAGTATGATGGTAATGATTTGGGCCTTAAATAGCTCAAAATACCTCTACAGACTGGAGAAAGAACAGCCTGAATTCCTTCCCTCCTTCTTCAGGAAAGAATAATGTAACTTAAAATGAAGGCTATATCTGTAGTTTCTACTTATGCTTTAGTTATGCCTGACTAAAATTCAGACTCTAGATTGTACTTCACTTGTTACACAACTAAATGAGAAATAACAGCATCCTGTACAGGGATTACAAAACCGTGATGTGTAGATGTAGTTTGGGAGCATTATTCTTTTCCCAGATTTGTTTCTGTGACATTATTTCTCTGACTTACAATTTTATATCAATTTTTTTGCTTGAGATTAAGGTTAGATAGGTATATGAGGAGATATTACCTAAAAAACTAGAAATTGCCTTCTAATCACATTAGAAATCAACCGCTGTTTATTTGCTTCATTCCTGTGATATGGTATGGTATACAGCATTATGGATGCAAACATACTACTTTAATGAATCTAGTACCAATAGACTCGATCAGCTACCAACTGTCTCTCAAAACTGTATGAAATCAGAGCAGTGAAGGTGGGACTGTTTTGAGTACATAGTTCATACCTATGTTTGTCCTTGAAAGAAGGGAGTGTGGGTACGTATCTTTTTGTGGACATTAAGTTTTTCTTGATACTTCCTGCATGATTAAAAGACTCGCAATGGCTATAAAAAGTATATTATGGCAAATAGTCTTCTCAGCTACAGTGACCATAAAAGGAGAATTTGGCATATATATCTGAAATTTAAGATAGTACAGGAGACTTGTAAACTTATATTCTGCCAACCCTGCATATATTTTTCATTCCTGCTCTCAGTAGGCCACTGTTTTTCTGATAAAAATCAATGTGAGGAAAGGGAACTTTCCAATAAATTGCAGGTTTTCACCACATGCTTTACCCTGGTGTTTTGCTAACGTAGTAGAATTTTCCCAACTCTTAATATTTCCTTTCCAGATATAATAAAGGAACAAAATCGAGAGTTAAGAGGTACACAGAGGGCTATAACAAGAGATCGAGCAGCCTTGGAGAAACAAGAAAAACAATTGGTAAGCAGAGCAGTGACTTTTAGCTCAACTTTTAAAAAACAACATATTTTCAGGGAGGACTTAAATAATAGGCAAAAATGAATTAATCGTGTTAATTTTCAAAGGCTCATCTTTCCCATCGGTAAGTTTATTAAGCTATAGGACAGTGGTGGTCACAGTTTTTGGCAGGTGTACCACAAATTGCCTCCCTCTCCTTAAGTGCCACTTTGATCTAGGCTCCCCAGAAACATACCTGATAGAGACTGTACCCTTAGGCAGAGGGTTTTGAGTCTTTGGTCCCATAACTACTGCAGTTTTATATGGTGAGAGAGGATCCAAAGCCCTTAATTTGGCAGCAGCTGTGGGGCCAGCGAAGTGGCTCTTAGCGGTGAAGCCTCCTCAGAAGCATTCTGCCATTGCTCTGCTCTGTGGCTCACATGCTACACATAGCTGCCTGCCTGTGACACATGTCCTGTGATTGGCCAAAGCACTACTTGGCATCACTTGAGGGATGAGAATTAAAGAGAAGCAAAAAGCAAAAACATTACTTGTAAACATTTTGAAGAGGTTAGGAAAAGCCCTGCTGCACACTAGTTATGTGTGAGGCATATAGCAAGGGAGTCTCAGGGCCTGGGGGTTTCATGTCCCTTGTCAGCAGTTTATTGCACCAGCTGTAACAGGTGTCTTTCTCCTGTGACAGCCCCCATTGAGGCACCTTGTGAGGCTGTATGTAAAGGTACTTTCATTGATGGTTTTGCCATGTGCCTAATGGTTCCTTCAGGGCCTGTGCTTCCCATGAGACGGAACAAGCAAGGCCCTGTTTCCTGACACACTGCTGCCTTCAGTACCATATGATCTGCACCAGCTGGTGCTTCTATGCCTGGGGATGCATTCTGCATTCTGCCTCTTTTCCTCCTACCCCCCACCCCTCTTCACTGGGGAGCTGTTTCAGCAGGAACTCTCTTAATGGGGTTGCCCCCAGTTATACCCTCACACCCTGTTAGGCAGCACTCTTCTGGTCTGAGCAATTCCATGGGGCACTGGGACCAGGTGTCCCTGAGGGCTGTCTCTGGGGCAGTGCAGTGGGGCTGAGAACTCTCTGTGGGGCCATGACATTGGAAGTCTGGGTCCAGGTATATTTGGGGCAGCAACAGGGCATGAGAGGCTACATGAGGGGCATCCTGCTGTGTTTGGGGGCAGCCAGCATTGAGTGCTTGGTGAGGGGCAGCATCAGCTCTCATTCTAGGCTTCCTAGACTTGGAGCTGGCTACAGGCATTTAGGTTTTAGTCTGGGATTGCCAGGCAAGATGGACCTGGGTAAAGGTGTAACTAACAAGCTTGTACTCTAGGCAAAACCCCTCTGTGGTCTTAGGTACGTGGGGGGGTTGCCAAATGCTGCAGGGTAATAAAAGGGAAGGAGAGTGGTCAGTCTTAACTCTCTAAGGAAGACAAAGGTTGGAGCTGCAACTGCTGCTGTGTCATATGCCTGGCTCCTATAACTGGGTAGTGCTGGTCTGATTTCTCTCCCACGCACACGTGTGCGCGCACACACCTCTTCTCCCTTTCCCCCTGTGCCCTCCACCTCTATCCTTCTCACCAGCTCATTTGCTTAGTTGCATAGGGCAGTTCCCAACCAGACCAGGAGGGACTGGCTGGGCCAGGTTTTCTACAGCGTGGTCAGACAGTTGAGTAGGATGCAGGAGGCAGGATGGGCTATATCACCCTGGCCCCTTGCTGGACTCCTGTTGTGACAGTGCAAGCCCAAAGAGCTGCAATGCACTCTTCCAACCCCAGTCCCTGGCCTGCTCTGTCTTCTCCTCCCTGATTCAGACCTACCCCCATCCCTAGCTTGTCTTGTCCCCATCCCTTGCTGTACATGCCACATGTGGCATGCGTGCTGATGGCAGTGGTTACTGCCTAAAATCAAGTTGTCTTCACACCCTCAGATCTCCAACTTATGGGGAAGTAAAAAGTTGTAGTGGGTAATATTCTTTCTTATCTTGTAGCATGCCAGGAGCTTCAAAGAGTTAATCTGGGCCAGAGCTTCATAGCCTTGCCACTAAAGGAACATTAGTTGCCTTGTTTTTATTTTCAAAACTAATGTTAATTATGAATAAATTATCCATGTGATTCTCTGGCATAGATTGTATTTATAATAGTTTAATAATGTATGGCATTTATATTGGTGTTTCATTTTGAAAGTGTTCTTTACAGACTAAATGGATAATGTGGGATAGCAGTACTTCTGATAGGAAAAATTAATATTTCTTGAAGTTTATTATGCTACTGCTTTGAAAAATATTATCACATGCATATTGTGGCAAATATGCTTTGCTATGTCATTGCTCCAGCAGCTAAAATAGGTCCTAATTTACATACAGTATTGGAGACACAATTAAAGAATGTGACCACTTTGGTGACATTTTGGGCATCTAGAGAAAATTGCCCTCTTCACAAGCTCATAAACTGTCTTGATAGCTACAAAGACGACGCATGTTTTTCATACCACAATACTTGCCTAATGGTCATGGGTACTTCTCACTTGCATGTTTCTGTTTTCTTTGGTATACTTGCATCTCCTATGAAATCTTACATGAACAGGTGTCATAAATAAATTACTTCTTATACATCTTATTACATTCTTATAATCTTATGTCAGATTAACATACCAATATTAACATAGTTCTCTTTCAGTAATCCAGTATCTAAATTGGGGATTGCCAACCTCTTGCATGAGTAATACAAATGGCATGGGTGGCATGCAGCAGATCAGGAGGATACAAGCAACACAGTGGTAAATAAGGCAGGGCAAGGAGCAGAAAGCAGAGCAGCAGGTCAGGCAGGATAAAGTGAATGGCAACCAGGGAGTGTGCAGGGCTAATCTGTGGCACAACTGCCAAAAAGGTTGGCCCTCACCTACCTAAATAATATTATACTTCTGATTGCAGGATAGTATTTATAGAGGAATGAGATAATTAACACTAGTTTTGGAGCTTCTTGTCTCTCAGTGCTTGTTCTTTTGTGCTTACCTATTGTAACCTGGTGACTGATCTTCACATCAGCCTTTTGGACTTCCGCTGCTGAAGGACGAAGCACTTCTCTCCTGTGGCAGGGGCTTTACCACCTGTAGCTGTATTCTCCTAATTAAACATTGCTTACCTGGCAAAGTATTATCATACAGTTGGACATATATGAGCTGTGTATGTTCCTGTAGTTACATTATTTCATATTAAGGGGGAACATTTTTCTTTCTTTATTAGCAAATAATTGCTTGGTATGGGGGTTGTATAATATTATTGAATCCCAAATCAAATTGAGCAGCTTATCCTGTGTTAAAACAAATAAGCAAACCAGTCAAGTTAGTGATATTTGCAAAGCATTTTCTGCTTTTGTTAGGTCACTCTCTATCCCCCGGAGTAGTAGTAGAATTTCACAGAAAAGACCTGAGCCAGGTTCCACTATTTAAGATGTGGTATTAGAGAGGGCACTTACCATGCATGTACTAAGCTGACCCAAGTAAATGCATGAGGAGGATCCTCAGCTTTAAGAGTTCCACATATAACTTTTATATAATCTGCTAGAAATAAAATGATTAAAACCAGCAATGGTCTAGCAAAACAGCCTGTGCAACTGCAGAAACAGAAAAATTACAAAGAAAAGACAATCCCTAATTATATATAAATATGTGGAAGAATAAAGACTTCCTTGGATCTACAGACTCCTCTATCCCTTCAGTTTTTGTCAGTGTGTCCTTTGTTAGTTGTATTGCCATTAGGCTATGGCAAATGAACAAAAGGACGGTTTGAAAGACCAAGAAGGAAGTGAGCTAACATTCATGCTGGTTGTGTGTTTAGTTCTGAACAGATACATTTGTCAACTTCCATATTATTTGCAGCCTAAATGATCCCCTAGAAAAATAAACTTTGGCACCATATATAGTATCTGTCTACACGTCATTTTGTATCATGGAAATACATCTTTCCACAATATAACATGAATCACACTTGGAGTAAAGGAATACTATGTTTACCATATGTTCACTATACTCTTGCTAGAAAGGTGAAGGAAAATGTTCTTGCAACTTTGCTGATGCCTCCATCATCACAGGGATGGTGTTGGTACCTGTAGCTAACTTGTCTGTCCTAGAATTTATTAACTCTTTTTAATAAGATAATTCTCTTTAATAAGATTTGTGCTGTGCAAATATAAATGATTTATTTCTTGAAAACAGGAACTGGAAATAAAGAAAATGGCTAAGACTGGTAATAAAGAAGCCTGTAAAGTTCTAGCAAAACAGCTTGTGCAACTGCGAAAACAGAAGAATCGAACCTATGCTGTTAGTTCAAAAGTTACCTCAATGTCAACTCAAACAAAAGTGATGAACTCACAGATGAAGATGGCAGGAGCTATGTCAACTACTGCAAAAGTAAGGAGTTAAATGGGTATAAATATGTAAAATGTAATTCATCTGTTGACCAAGTTTTGACAAATTGAGTTTGTATTTTGTTTAAGTTTATTCAGAGATGCAGATGCATTGTGCAGTGGTACAGCTAGCAAATAAGATGTTGCAAGTAACTTGCAAGTAATCAGTCATATTTTCTTGGTCAGTACCTGTTGTGTTAAATAACTAGGTTGCTTCAACACAGCTGATTTTTATAAATATCTTTGACCAGGCCTATAAAAATGTTAAATTCTGGTGCATAATGAATAAAATGAATTGAAACAGCATTCTCATGAAAAGGACAGGCTCCTGTAGTGCAAAAATTAAAATCCTTGCAACCATGCAAATATCTGCCTTCAAAATCTGTCATTTAAACAGTTTCTAGATAAAGCCAAAGTAGGGCAGACTGATTCTAGAAATCAAGACAATGTGTCATAGATGGCTGGTGTGAAAACTAGGGCATTACTCTCTTGCTGACGCTTTTAAAGAGCTTAGGAATTCCTTTCATCCTCACTTTCTGCACATCTAGAAAATTGTGTTAATTTTTTTTCTCTCATATGCAGAAATAATGTCACTTCATAAAGGCTACTTACAGATGTGGAAAAAAAACCTAACTAGTGCTCTGCTTTAAGCTGAGCGTGCCCCCATGCTGAGTGCAGCTCATGCTCAGAATAGGCATCACATTAGTTTGACCTGGCTTGCCTAGAGTCTGGGCCTGGGACTGGGGTAGGTGCTGCCCAGCTGGGGCAGGATGGGCACAGGGCAGAGCCGCAGCTCGTCCAAGGGGTGTGGAGAAGGGAGGGTGGTTCCCACTGCTGTGCGCCATTCGTCCGAGAGGGCATGGGGGGGTCCGTGTGCCCCTGGATCTGCATGGGGTGGGGCAGAGCTGCAGGCTGGGGCTAAGGGCTGCACTGCTTCATGTTTGGGACAGGCAGCAGCAGCACCTGGAGGGGGGCAATAGGGAGGAGCTCCAGCCACCCCAAATTTTGCTGTAGCTCCCCTGTAGCTCCCTCCCAGCACTACCGCCATTGCCTGCCCTGAGTGCAACACAGCATGGCCCCAGCCCACAACTGCAGCCCACGTGGCCCACCCCACACAGATCTGAGGCACATACCCGCTCGCCCCCTGTGCTCTCCCGGATGAGCGGCGCGCAGTGGCAGGAGCATCCCTCTCCACTCCCTGACCCCCTTCCCCCAGACGAGCCACGACTCCATCCCATGCCTGCCTTGCCCTGGCTGGGCAGCACCTGCCCCAGCCCCACTCCCTCCCTCACTGCAGGGGCCATTGATCTGCCCCCCATGTCCCTTCCCTCCTCTCCCCCTCCCCTTCCACCACAACAGACTTACCAGCTGCACACGGCTTTCCATGCTGCCAAGCTGTGCTCCTCGCTGCCTGGATGCTGCGCTGTGGCTGCGTGCACACACGGGCATTTCTCGGCCAAATTATCAGCCACTTCAGCCTGATTTCCAATATAGTCAATTTTCTTTATATTGGTGCCAATCCAGTATCAGACTGACGTATCGGTGCACCTCTACTATAAAGTGTAAATGTTCATACAACATTAATTGTCTAGATTCTTCAACAAACAAAATGAATAAAACATTTCCAATGTCTTCTCTAAAAATTGGCTTGTATTAAAGTAATCTGAAATTTATGTCTGCAAGAAAACTGCACACAGTATTTTAATAATGTGTATGATTTGCATTGTTTTCTGAAGCTACATGAATTCTGTATCAGGCATAAGATTTTTTGTGCCAAGGAAAGTGCCATATATCACTATAGACAAGGATTAGAGAAAGGAATGATTCATAAGACTTGTTTCTCTCCATATATAGTATGTGGTTTTCCCAGGGGAAAAAATATATATTTACTGATACAGTGCTCTATCTGAATCTAGAATACAGGGGTTTAGTTTCCTTATTTTAAGCAAGATCAGACAATATAGACAATCCTTCCTTAAAGTCTCTAGTTCTAAGGTTATCTAACATGTCACTACTTGATGTGTTAATAACTGATAGTATCCTTTAAAACTAGTTTATTCTTTACCTCTTCCAGAAGTGTCTATTGTGGGTTTTTTCATTTTGCTTCCGTCAAAAATGTTTGAGCTGGAAGCTTTTTTTTTTTCTGTGGAAGAATACCATAATTTCATATAAAAGGAATTGGAGAAGAAGGTGCTACTGCATGGATGAGTTACTACCATTAATAAGAACAGTACTGTAGAGTTGTGGTATAACAATGAGTAAGGTTCAGTAGAGTGCAGCAGATGTTAGCCAAGTGATAGCAAATGTTCAATAATTTCTAGTTGAACACTTTGACATTTGCTATTCAGAGAAAAGTCATACTTTCCACTAAATAATAGTATGTAAAGAAATGTCAGAGATGTAATACCCTCTTTCCTAGTGGTGAGTGATGACGTTGTTCCTAGCTAACTAGAGTCCTGTTGCCATTTGCCTGTTGAACAATTAGTTAAGAAATTAAAAAGCTTTCCCTGTCTTCTTCCCAAGCTGGTCCAGCAAGTTAAACAAGCTTCTTAATTTCAGCTCACTTTGGTAGTGATACAGCAGCACTCATTATGCTAGTAACCTGTAACATAAATGACTAGATGTGGATTGCACAATTGGTCCCTACCACAGCTCCCACAAAATTGGGAGCTCTCAGTGCCTAGAATAAGGATTGGCAACCTAGGGCCCATGGTCAGGGGCTTTTGGTAGTAGAGGTCTTTTCTCAGGTGGTCAGAAGATGTGGGAGGTGGGCAGAGTGAAGTGAGGGGGGTGGGTGCAGTAATGACCTGAGCCAGGTTGGAAGTGGCCTGTGCTAAGCTCTGTTAAAGTTCCCCCTCACTCTAAAACATCATCAACCTCTGGTCTTAAAAACACAGAATCTGGTCCCAGATTTGGTAGGTTACAAGTTGCCTTACTCCTGAATCATATATTTAATGTCCTGCATATATTTGTATGGCATTATGTTGCATGGCTAATTATTAATATTTCCCAATATTGTTAGACAATGCAGGCAGTTAACAAGAAGATGGACCCACAAAAGACATTGCAAACTATGCAGAATTTCCAGAAGGAAAATATGAAGATGGAAATGACTGAAGAAATGAGTAAGTCGTATATTCTAGTAAATTACTTGCTTCAGCAAGCATGCATAATGCCAGGCTACTTAGAGGTACAGCTAATTTAATATCCAGAAGTGGGATTTTTTTTACAAGTACTAATTAACACACAAGATTACTGTCAACAAACGATGGAAAGAAGGGAACAAAGGCAACAATATTTAACTTCTTTAGTCTGGTGATTTTATGCATTTGACAAGTATTGGTTATACTCCATTTCATCTACAACATTTAAGATCTCCAATAAAATTGGAGGTAAAACTTAGTTGAGAGAGGGGAAACAACTACTATAACAAGAATTGAGTAGATTGAATGTCAACAACCAGAAGTTCAAGTAATGCAGAATAACTGAAAAAGTATTGTTTTGGTTTTTTCCCCCAGGGATAGTAGAAACTTGTTAAGTGGTATGAGGAAAGCAGAGTAGGTACTGTATTGCAAAAAGAGAACAGTAGGAGTAACACACAATGTGCTTCTTGTGTGGAAGGATCTGACTTCAAGATTTGGATATGTCTGCAAATGAGAACAGCCTTCATAGGCTTTTTGACTTGCAGCTATCACAGTTATATAGAATGTGCAAGGAGTTGAGAGGGCAAGAGCTCTGAGAATTACCTTTTGCTGCAGTTGTTACACTTTATATGGAAAGTGAAATGAAAGGGATAATAATAGACCAAACTATGAATATGAGCCAGCAGTGCAATGCTGTAGTCAGTAGAGCAAATAATATCTGGCATGCATTAATTGATGCATCTCCAGCAAAACCAAGGAGGTGATTGTTCTGCTCTACTCAGTACTGGTGAGACCGCAGCTGGAGTACTACATCCAGTTCTGGGCACCACACTTTAACAAAGATGTGGACAAGCTTGAGTCCAAGAAGAACCGCATACATGATCAGTCTTAAAAGGCAAGCCATATGAGGAAAGGCTGAGGCATCTGGGACTCTTTAGCCTGACAAAAAGAAGGCTGAGAGGGGATTTGGTAGGCAGCTTACCACTACACTAGGGGAGTACATCAAGGGCTCGGTGAGCAACTGTTCACCAGGGCACGCGAGGGGAAAACCAAGAGTAATGGCCACAAACTCCTGGAAAAACTCTCTCACTGTTGGGCTGTCCAAATTGTGGAATAAGCTCCCTCCAGAGGTAGTGCAATCACCTACCCTGGAAATCTTCAAGAGGAGACTAGACAGTCACCTTGCTGGGGGTCACTTGACCCCCCAGTTGTTTTTCCTGCTTGATGCAGGGGGCTGGACCCAATGATCTTCCAAGGTCCCTTCCAGCCTTACAATTTATGAGTCTAAAACAGATTAGATAATAATAAAAAACAGGGAAATCATACCCTTGATGTCAGTGGTGGGGGACGTGTATCAAACAGTTTGAGAATAAAAAGCCATCCTTTATATTGAAGTGTTACCCTTATTTTGTTAGCTGGGTCATTAAAGGGCTGACTTTTTTTTCTTGCTTTTCATGTTTACCTTTCTAGGTACTAGATTTTTTTTCAAGTTTGGGGGTTTAAACTGGAGCATCATTTAGGGACTGCTGAGTTTTTCAGCTGGTTGTTTTTCTTCAGTGTCTTAAGCTAGGATAGTTACCTCCTTGATAGTTGCAGCCCTCCACTTCCCTGATACTAAACTGAACTTCCTAATGTTAACATAACCTTATCCTAACCCCTACCACTGCATCAGTTGTACTAGATGAGAATTAATACTATTGGACAGTATTGCACCAGCACCGCAAAGCTGGATTTTTGTAGTTTGGGTAGGTAGGGGGCGAAGAGTATACATAACAACTTTGTTGGTTTTGGTGGAAAGAATGAGATATTCAAGGCATGCATAAGTTTAAGTGGCTTGCTCTTTAAATCTAAATGATAATATTCAGAACTTAAATCTCATGTACAAAATGGTGAAACCAAATCTCTATTACATAAAGTACTGGTGCCTCACTTGTGCAGAACGCTACTGGCTGGCACTCCTCGAGAGACTAGTTTAAAAACAAGAGCTTCATACCATTTATACCTTACTTAGTGGTACTGTGGCTGCATGCTAAAATCAGGTATCTTGTGTCTTGTAGTTTCTTTTGCTTTCATTTTGTTTAATCTTGCTTTACAAAAGTGACTTTATTTCATTTTCCTTCCAAGTTAATGACACTCTAGATGACATTTTTGATGCTTCTGATGATGAAGAAGAAAGCCAGGATATTGTGAATCAGGTGCTAGATGAAATTGGAATTGAAATCTCTGGCAAGGTATGGAAGAAATTGTTCTTTGGGATAAGGTCAAACACCCTTCTGCCTCCACCTCCCCCCACCCTTTAAAATATTTCAAATAAATAATTCCGTTAAATGGCTTTCGGTTGATGGCACTGTGTGTTGTTTGAACTAAGTGTGTTGTCTTTGTCTTCTGCAGATGGCCAAAGCTCCATCAGCTGCCAGAGGCTTACCATCTGCATCAACATCTAAAGCTACCACCATTTCTGATGAAGAGATTGAACGGCAGCTCAAAGCCTTAGGAGTAGATTAGCTTTACGGCAACGTGCAGTCTCCTTATAATAATTATTCAGCTGCAGATTTTTGAAATGTGCGCACTTTCTTTCAGCACAACTGATTATTTTTCCCAACAAAATTGAAGGCTTCAGAAATGACAACTTGAGTTGCACCAGGAAATGCTTTAAATCTTTTTTGCCAGAGAAGCATTATTAGTTCAGTGAATTCCTCAAGTTGTTGGAAAAGCTGCTTTAAATGACTTGACATTGATAGGTACATATAATTTTTGTGTTTGTTGAATGCAGGATTTTTAAGTACTGGACCGAACTGAGATCTAATTGTAACAGAGGCATTTATTTACTCCAGACCTGAATTAAGCTTATGTTGCATACAGATCTTTGTTTTTTGGGTTTTTTTATCCCAAACGTTTTTCCTTGTGCAGCCCTTAGTTTTTTCAGCTTGCAGGATATCAGGCAGCAAGCAGACTTGGAAAAATAACAGTACTACTAATAGTCCATTATCTTTTTCCTTTGAACATTTTCGAACCTGGTCCCATCCTATGACTGTTGGCAGTGTCTCTTTTTGTGTCTTACAGCATGGATCCCTTTAAAGCTGTCACCACTGGAAGGGTCTTAATCTATTATCCTCTCACAAATGAAACTTCACATTGCCTTTTTGTTTGGAAGACAGATTCAGTCCTTTTTAGTGAGAAATAACCTTAGCATTCTAGTAAGTTTAAGTAGTAGTAGCTTTTCTATATATTTCTTTAAAGTGTACGTATGAGTGAATTCAATCATAATCAGTTGGATTCTTACTGAAGGGTATGGGGGAATCTGGCTCCCTTTGGCTTCAGTGGAAGAAGAATGGACTCTATATGGGTTTTTAATGAATTGTTTGCATGAAAGGCACTGACTAAACTTTATTGTACTGTAACATAGCTAACTTCAATAGAAGTTTTGTGCCTTTTTGTATATAACCTTGTCATACTCTGATTTTGCAAAATATATCTTCAAGGGGTGACGTAACTACTGTTGAGGCAGTTACCACCAACTACAAAGCACTATTAAAATTCCATGTACACTTGATAGCAGCCAGTGTTGAAGTTTGTACATATACTACTTTAGCACTTGCAAAATGGGATCTGTCCTGAAATCTCATTTGTAAATATTTTACAGTATTTCTTAATAGGGGATGATGGTGTTCAAAAATGTTATTTACTAAGGCTTATTCAATTGCATACTGAGAGGATAAATCTAAAGCTTACAGTTATCAGGATGAAATTTGTTTCCCTATGTTTAGAGGACTTACCAAGAAAATAGTCTAAATAATAGGAAAATGCTCAGATTCTGTGGAGATTTCCTGGGGTCTCTGGACTGAATGATTTTGATCTTATATGATACTAACTTTCAGAGGAATAATATGTTAGTGAAAGAAATGTAATCTATTTAGATTCTAAATGGAGAGTAAAGAAAGGAGGAGGCCTGAGTCAGTAAAACTACCATTGTCTCATCATTTACTAATGCAAAATTGAACAGGGAAATAAAGACTTCTAATCAAAGTTTGAGCCCAGATCTTTGGTTTCTATGCCAGAACCCAGAACTACTGCTTTCACTGGAAGATGTGGGTTAAACTGAGAGTTTATAACTTAGTGGGTGGGACATAATTTGGAGTGTTTTTGTTTAAACAACTTATTTTGTAAAAATCTAATAAAAGCTTTTATTCCCATGGAAGCTCTGTTCTTCATGGTAAGTCATCTTTTAATGGACTTGCTTGAAACTTCCTATTGTTAAGGCCATTTGGGCATGGATTCTGCAAGTGTTTTAGTGTGACTGGTGCTGTTGGTCATGCATGTGTTTGTTTCATACACCTACTACCTGTACAAACTTAGACTAAGAAAAGGTTCTTTGGGCTCTAAAAATATGTGGGAGCTAAGAACTCCAGGCATGTTTTCCTCTTCAGTGTTTCTCAGGACATCTGACTCCAAGATGTAATACCCTGGATGAATGGAAACCTGGTCCTACATTATCAGTAGAAGTTGTGAATAATTATTTAGTAGTTCAGATCTATACAGTAAAGTCATGCTACTGTAAACCAATGTTGTAGTTTTGGTTAATAGGGCATTTCTGATGCATCTTTCACCTGAGAATACAAAATGCATAAATTAGCATCAAGCATAATGCCATCTATGATAGAAAGCTAACACATCTTTTTCCTTGCTGTAGCAAGCTGCTCCCTCCCCCCTGCCATAATTTAAACCTTGGCAGTGAAGTGCAGCTGCAGGGACAGTGAAAGTCAAGAGAAATTACAGAAGTTAGGATGTTGAATGTGCTTTGAAGGGGGTGATATTTAACTCTTTTTAATCAACATTAAAGTACAGCATAATACTGTTTTGATAAGTTCTGTTGAATCGTTATACCGTAACTATAAAAAATGCAAGAGAACACTGTCTTATAGACAGTTCTAATGTCTATTTAGTAATTCAAAGACTATTTTCTGTAACCTCAAATTTTGCTTTAAGTCTTTGCAGCTCAGTCCAGTTTTTAAAATCTTTTGGTTGCAAGGCAAAGGTAGTATGGCTTACCCATTATGCCCTTACTCTTCTCACTAGTTTTCTAAGTATGTTTGTCAGAACAGTATTTTAAAATAACACTGTATATTGACAGTCCTGTATCCCAAATGAAATACACCAGGAGTTTTCAACCGGGGGTACTTAGGAAGGCCCCACGGGGTACACGGCAGCAGCACAGAGAACCCGGTGCCACTTTCAGTTTCAGCACTGCGCAGGATACCCTTCCCCTGCTCATTGACCAGCCACCGGGGGACCCCCCCCTCCACTCATTGATTGGCTGCTGGGGGTACCCCAACCAAAAAAGGTTGAAAAGCCCTGAAATACACCATTAAGAACGACAGCTTTACTTAATAGTTCTTCCTAAAATAGTCGTCTGAGTGAACTCATAGAGCTCGTTAGCCCTTATTCTCAGTGAAAACACTTACTGCAAAACTTCCTATTTCTTTCACTACCTAGTTTCACAGATTCATAAATTGTAAGGCTGGAAGGGACCTCAGAAGATCATCAGGTCTAGCCTCCTGCACCAGGCAGGAAAGACAGCTGGGATCAGGCGACTCTAGCAAGGTAACTGTCTAGTCTTCTTTCGAAGATTTCCAGGGTAGGTGATTGCACCACCTCTGGAGGGAGCTTCTTCCACAGTCTGGACACTAACTGTGAAGTAGTTTTTCCTAATTTTGAGCCTGAAATGGTCTTCCAGGCATTTGTGGCCATTACTCCTTGTTTTCCCTAAGGGTGCCCTGATGAGCAGTTGTTCACTGAGCCCTTGATGTACGTCTCTGATATAGGGGTAATCTGCTACCAATTCCCCTCCTAGCCTTCTCTTTCTCAGGCTGAAGGGTCCCAGGTCCCTCAGCCTTTCCTCATCTGGCTGGCCATGCAAGTCTCTGATCATATGGGTGGCCCTTCTCTGGACATTCAAGTTTTACCATGTCCTTGTTAAAGTGCGATGCCCAGAACTGGACACACTACTCCAGTTGGGGTCTCACCAATGCAGAGTAGAGTGGAAGAATCACTTTCCTGGTTTTGCTGGAAATGCATCAATTGATGCATGCCAGAGTAGTATTTGCCCTGCTGGCAACAGTGTTGCACTGCTGGCAACTTATATTATATTCATATTGTGGTCTATTATTACCCCCAGGTCCCTTTTGTTCGTGGTGCTGATCAGTTTGGTGGCACCAAGCCTGTAGGTGTGTAAGGGGTTGTTCATCCCCAGGTGGAGTATCTATAGCCTATCTTCAAGTGTGACCATGCTTCCCCATAATTTGGTGTCATCTGCAAACTTGGCTGGGGTGAAGTGAGCTCTTCAGCCCAGCATCCAAATCATTGATAAAGACGTTTAATAGCACCTGTTAAGCACCACTTCAGGATTACTTCAAGAAAAGTTTTCCTGGGGAAAGGAATAGAGGTACAAATGCAATTCACCACCTAAAGAGCTCAGCTGCTTACAACTTTGAGAAGAGCATGCAGGAAAAAATTAAGCCAGACAGGATGATCAGTAGCAACCACCAAATCATAAGTTGTTCCTAGAGAAGGGATTGACAGGGCCAGAGATCTGGGTGTATAGTTCAGAGCTGCAGAATGGTGTTCTGAAATAAATGCCTGCCTTTGTTAGTATTTCTGTAACAAGTATCTAGATGTTTTTGGCCACAAGCTGCTTCATTTAATTAAGCATTTGTTTTCCATTGCATGAACATGGCATTGTGTCTTGTTTCTTTTTATATTGTTATGCCTCTGATGTTAACCTCCAGCCATAAAAACTTTCTTGAACAATGGGATTCTCAGTTTGGTGCTGGCAGCTGAGACTTAACTCTTGCCACATATTGAGAAAACGACAAGCTACCAAAATACAAGCTTTTTACCTTTAGTACCAAGTATGTATAAATTATACTTTATTTTGTGGCAAAAAAGGCTAAGGTTACAATTTCTTGTATAAAGCCTCTTTTCTTCTGGCAAAATAATTTTATATACCACAGTGTAAGTTTTTCCATGTATGCATAATGCAATATATTACACAACACTTCTACATTAAATAGCAAAATAATCAAAGGTTACAATTCTAAGACATTGCATTCCATTTGTCTCTTAATGTTCCCATTTTCTTAGGAAAGTGCATTTCTGTCAGTAGGCCACATGTAGGTAAAGGCTGAGGTTTAATCTTAGAAAACTGGTATTATTCTACTGTGGGAGGCTTGTTCAAATAACCTGTAGATTGAAGCAATTAAAAGTCCCATGCATAATGTGTTCCAGTGAGCAGGGGGATGGAATCCCTGCCCCCCCCAACTTTAAGAATCAACAGTCTTTTATATTGAAATACACAACACCACTACAATTTCTTAATGAAAATAATTTTGCTTAATTCAGAAGACTGGGCACATCTACACATGCATATTAATACGACACAAATTCTGATGCATATCATGCTGGATTTTATTGCTCCTGGGCACCAGGTTTGCATGTACACCTGGGACTGCAGCACCTTGAGCTGGGTTGGAGCAGCCTCAGCTGGCAGGGGTGTCACAGGGAGGGGTGGTGGTGTCAGCCTGCTAGTCTGGGGCTGCTCTTATCTGGCTCAGTGTGCTGCGGAGGGGCTGGCTGGGGTAACAAGGGTGATTCACTGTGGAGCTAGCTGGCAGGCAGTCAATGCACTGAAACACCCTCATGCCCAGCCTGCAAGGCATCAGCATCTACACATGTGCTGCACCGTAAAAAACTGCAGCAGGGTAGTACTTGTATTTACAAGTACTACCCTGCTGTGGAGTTTATTAGTTTCCTGTGATGCCGAGACATTTATTGCAGAGCTAATTAGTCAGCTCTGCAGTAAACATACGGTCATGCCCTATATTCCGTAGTTTAATCTGCCTAGGATGACTCCCAATAACTGCTATAGTACTTGGGGGGCATTAGGGTGAATACTTTCTCTTTGGTATGTACACTTATAGTGGCCTTGAACATCCTAACCTTTTCTTTCTGGATCCATTATCTAATTTTTTTTTATTTATTTTTTTTAACTCGTCAAGTTCATTTCATAAAAAATAAATTTTATCTTACCATGTATGTTTGTTCCTTTAATTTGAGTCTTGGGAAAACACTAAGCTTGAAATGTACAAACATTACTTCTTGTAATGCTAATTAATGAGAGCCATGTTAAAGAGATTGCATGACTATCTGTTACTGTTAAGTGCTGTTGTCATTGTTTCAGTTTCCTACACTCCCTTGCCTCCAAGGAGATGGAGTTATGACACCATTTTGGCTGTAGACCAGAAGATGGCTATACAGGCTTGTCTTCACTTGAAAACTAATATGGATTAATAGAAAGTATGAATCAAAGTACAAAAGCTGTTCCTGAATATCTCCATGTGTGGACAATTTTATTCTAGAGTAAGCATGCCACCTTCCTATTTAACTTATTCCACACGCAGAGCTGATCAGGAACAGATGTATGCATAGAGAAGCCTGACACGACCATCTCCCTAGGCTTTTTTTCTAAGGCACATTCTCAACAGAGTAAAAGCGAAGCACCATATTCCCAGTTCGAGTATACCATAAATTAAAGTTTTGATGTACCTAGATTTAAGGCATTTATAAAGCAGCAAGATGCTTCTTAGCATTTGGGACTAATTTTCACTCAGAACCAGTCCAAGCGGATTAGACTGTGGATTGGGATATATCACGCGCTAGCTAAAATGTCAGTACTTGAGGTGTCTTAAAATACATTCTGCTACACTTAAGGTTGTAGTCACAGCATGCTTCTATAATGTCTCCATCCTAGTAATATTCACAGCTGTTTCCTGTGTTCTTTGATTCAGCAACTACAGTTCATCCTCACTCTGGAAATCCTGTTCTTAGAAGATCTCTTTAAGTACAATCCCTCAACATTCAATATTGCCAGCTAGATTCCCAAAAATGGAATATGCAGGGGCCACTCTGAAGAAGACAGACTGGTGTAACTAGTTCTGCAGTAATGTTGCCACTATTATCTAATCTAAACTACCTGTTCACTTGTTATGTTCTTCAGAGTTCTAACCCCATGGCGATGTTGCAGTTTTTTAGTGCAAAAAACACTAAGGGAGGAAACAACTTGGCTCTCAATGTCTTGTGCTGCAAAACAGCTCTTTTTGTGGTCCCAATAGTTTTGGCTTTCCTGGAAGGTCCTCAAAGATGACTGCCATTGGAGGGTGGCAAATTACACAGATGTGAATAGTCAGAGTCAACATTCTCTCAAAAGCTACAGTAAGTAACCTTTTCTTGTATTTAATACAAAGGTTTTGGTTCCAGAGCTTCAAATTTAAAATAAATACTAACCAGTCAGTATTAATACAGAAAGACACAGTACATGAAAAGTACTTATGGTGCAGTTTGTCAGACATTTATAACCAAGTCATACCTATTAAATTACTTTTGACTAAGCAATGGCTTCCCATCCACAAATACATACAGTGCCTTAAAAATATTTTCATCCTTTTTAACCCACTAAAAGCAACAACTGTATTTTATAGCTGAAATTTACTGATTTTTAAAGGGATCAAATGGTTTGCCACTCCATTTTTCAGATAAAGTATTTCTTTAAAAAATAATAATTTAAAAATCCTAGAGACCCTTCCCCCCCCACAATCAGTAACTATGCACAAGGAAGCTTTACCGGCACTCATGATGTTCCTTGATAATAGCGTTAAAGGTGTTCTGGTGTAAGCTTGTCTTCACTCTTTTTTCCCTCTGTCGTCGATTGCAAAACCAAACTCTGACAACTTCCTTCTCAAGATTGAGTCCTTCAGCCATCCTCATGATCTCTTGAGAAGAAGGTTTACTTTGTTCTCCAAAGTGTCTCTCTAGAGCTTCTTTTGCAGCAATGCTGGATGAAAGAATCATGTTTATTGTCAATAACTCTCATATATCAAGGCAGCTATTTTAGGATAAAGTTAAAGGATGAACATTGAAAATACAGCACAAAAATAAGAATGAGAAAATGCACCAAGTGCATTTGAGGTATTTGTTGATATAGGCTTCAAAAATTGAATAGACTTTTCAGTGTGGATTATTTTAAAGGAAGAGATACTAAGGTGGTTTCTCTAACTGTACAGGAAAACCACTAAACATTCATCCTTTACATCCTGTGCAGGCTGTACCTGGTTACTAGAAAGAAATATAATTATGTGTACATTCAGAAGTGTGACTAGCCATTCCATCTAGTAATAGGCAGCATCTTAGCTATCCAGAAGACACAAACATATATGGAGATACGTGTACATGATACAATTAGTCTCACTCAAGGATAGAGTTGCAACAGTGAATGTCATTTTCTAATCAAGTTATGTATCCCCTTACATGGGTAGACCTTTAACATTTTAAGAATTGTAAATTACATGGATCAGTATAATTTGTTCCAACCAACACATGTCTCAAAAAGTCTAGTTTAACCTTTTTGTTTGATTAATAGTCACCAAAGGTATGTTTTGGCTGTGCAGGTCAATAAATACACTAAGTTAATGACAGCATTTTTCCCATATTTCTGGAAAACTAGGATGGATATTGAAAGAATGTCACCTTTCTTGGTACTTCTTTTGTTCTTGTTGCTCTAAAAATAATCTTGGATTCACTTGTATAAAAAAATGTACACGTTACTGTTTTGTGTTTCCTTTTTAGAGCCAGTTTTACCAGTACCTTATATTATTTTGGCCACAAGGGGGCACTCTGTGATTTACTCTTGATATGAAGTAGGACTAGTTCTCCTAAAAAGGTGGAAGAAACTTCAGCCAAAATTCTAGTTCCTGAAAACTTTTTCAGTTGTACCTTTAAAATGAACATTGAAGTTCTGTTTTAATTATCCTCGCTTCTTGAAATGAACTAATCAAAAATCATAATGTTCTATGAATGCATGGCTGTAGAATCATCAATGTTTAAACAGCTTTTAAAGGATAGAACGACAGAAAATATTTCCCATACCCACATTATATTGGTCCTGGACTTGATAGCAAGTTACTGCTATATCAGAGGAGGGCATCAGGAGCTCGGTGAACGACTCTTCACTAGGAAACCCCCAGAGAAGACCAGGACCAATGGATACCAACTTCTGGAAGGCTGCTTCATGCTTAGTACCAGGAAAAACTCCTTATCAGTCACTGTCCAGACTGTGGAATAAACTCCCTCCAGAGGTGGTGCAGTCACCTACCCTGGAGGTTTTCAAGAGCAGACTGGACAGTCACCTTGCTAGGGTCACTTGAACCCAGTTTTTTCTTCCTGCCTGGAGTGGTGGGACTGGACCCGATGATCTGCAAGGTGCCTTCCAGTCCCTGACAATCTATGAATTACAGATAATTTGATCTGGGTGTCCAAAGATCCAGCATGAGAACTACACTAATGTGGTCCTTTTCTTTTCCAGTTTCTGTTATGTCTTCAGAAACATATTTATGGACAATTCCCACTAACTTGGGTGGACTGTAGATAAAGATTAAATTTTCTGATTGTTTTTGATATGATTCCCAAACAAGGGTCCAACATTCCCAGAGTTATCTGCACAGATTCCTACAAAGTGCCTGGACTTTTCCTGCACTGTGTGTGTAACTGTACAAAGCTGTGTTTATTTATAGAACAAGGAGAAGCACTTAACTTGCCTGGTGTACAGATCAAGTGTTTGATGATTGCCAGCATGGTGCACCAAACAAGTAATACAGGAACAGAGATACAGGTGTCAGATGAGTGGTAGCCTGCCATAGAGAAGTGCAGCTACACGAGACACAACTTCACATTAGCATAGTTTACTGCAAAATAAGCATGTGCATCTACATGTGTTCATGCTTACTTCACAGTAAACCTCCCTAATCCCAAATAAATTCACTACCTGCAAATGCAAGTAGCAAATTTACTTGAGATTAATAATGGTGTCGTAGTACTTGTGTAGACACCTGACTGGGAGCAAAATCTGCTCCTGGTCAGCTGGCCACCAGCAGCGGGAGATTGCTCCCTGCCCCCAGGAGCTACCTGCTGCTAGGGCAGGCTCTGCCACAGAAGCTTGAGCAGAGAATATGTCCCCCCATCCCAGCAGCAGCCAGCTCCATGCCTCCTGCTCCAAGATCATGATCAGGGAGCAGGCACTGGGAAATGCTCATCTCCCAGCCCCAGCTCCATGGTCCCAAGGCCAGTGCTGAGAGACCCTCATCTCCTAGCCTGAGCTCCAGGATCACAAGGCTCAGGTTGGGAGATCCTTATCTTCTAGCACCAGCTCCACAACTGGGGTTTGGAAAGAGCTCCAAGAGTGCAGTAGATCCCAGCCCCCTGCCCAGATCTGCTGGTGGGGCAGCTACTAGTGAGCCACTTCAGCAATTATAGAAAGGGTCTTGGGTAAAAAAAACACCTTTGAGAACCCTGCCGATTGAAAATCACATGAAGAGGCATTCTCATCAACAGAAACCAGTCTGGAGAAAAGTTACTCTTAAAACATAATTTGTATGCATCCTACACTCTCAAGAATAGCAGCAGAGCTGTGAAGGCTGTCTTTACACCTTAGGACCATGACTTGCTAGGGAATGGGCTGGCATGGAAATCAGCCCTCCTTAGCCTCCCAACACTAGTTGGTCATAGAGGGTGCTTATACGTGTAACAAAATTGCCCTTTTTAGCAATTTAATCATGTCACACTTTACACATGTGGCGGTGTCACACTGTACGCATACAGCGGCATACTGTAAATTAAATTACTTTGTTATGTAGCAAACTAAAACACATCCTGGTGTATTTTAGTTTGCCACGTAACAAATTGCAACAATACATCCATTCCCAGGACCTCCTACAGATCAGAAGCCACTTGGCCCATCAGCAGCACTCTCCCCAGCCACAGGCAGGCTCCATGGGGGGGGGGGGTAAGATGCCTGGCAGGCTTCCAGCACCCAGTGCACTGTCCCCGCCACCTTCCCACCACCTGGGACCAAGCTGGCTTGCCCCTGGGGCAGTGCAGGAAGGCAGCAGGAGTGCAACTGGGTGTGCTGATGGCTGGAGAAAGTGGCAGGGATGGTGCATAGGGTGCCGGAAGCCCAGGAAAGCTCAAGGAAGCTTGGGATTGGGATTCCAGCACCCTGTGCACCATCCCTGGCACCTTTCTCCAGCCGCTGGCACATCCAGCTGCTCTTCTGCTGCCTTCCCACGCTGCCCCAGGGGCAAACCAGCCCATTCCCGGGTGGTCTCAGGAGACAGGAAGGTGGCAGGGACAGTGCACAGGGGTGCTGAAAGCCTACCAAGCCTGAGCGTCCCCAAACATGCCCATGCTTCTGAAGTCCTATGCACCTTTGGATCAGGCTGGGTGCTGCCTTCAAGATGGGGCAGCATCTGAGCAGCTAGCACTGCCCGGGCAGGCCTGGGAGGCACTGCCACTATGAAGGGAAGCACCGGGCCCCCCTGCAGCTCAGGGGCTGAGAGACCTGGTGGCAACTCGCATAGGCAGGCTCCGCCAAGAAAAAAAAAAAGCAGCGAGGGGCCCCCACTTTATTTTTTCTGACGGACCCTGCCCACCTCTCCTGCAGCCAGGGGGTGAGTTGCCAGCAGTGTCTGAGCTGTAGGGGGCCCAGTCCTTCCCCCTGTCATGGCGGTGACCCCCTCTCCCCACACAGGCCACCTGGGCAGGATGCTAGCGGGCCAGGGGCAAGCTTTGCCTGGGAACAAAAAGAAAATGAAGTGGAAAGGGGTCTGATCCTTTTTTTTTCTGGTGGAGCCTGCCTGCAACTGGTGGCGTCTGAGCTGTTGGGAGCTCTGTTCCTTCCCTCTGTGGCAGCGTCCCCTGGGGCCACTGGGGCTGGGTGCTAGGGGCCAGGTGCTGGCTCTGAGCAGCTCTGGGCTCACTGGCAGCTTTTACTTAAAAGCCCACCAGTTCAAAATTCACCATTTCAATTTAGGGAGAACTAAACCCCGGCCTTGTGTACAAGCCGCCAGAACTAGCAGGCAGTCCCACTCTTACTATCAGCCCTATTTGGAAGAGCTGCTGGGAAGGACAGGTACCACCACTGCAGGCCCTCCATGTATTGAGAGTCTGAGCTCAGCACTAGTTCAGGTTTTCTGTGAACCTGTACTGCCTGTCAGCATCAGCTACTACCCAAAGGTATCTTAGTGTCGGCCTGAGGCGGAAGAGACTCTAGCCAGCATTGGCTTCCTTTTAGTATTTTGGATTTCTCACCTCCTAATGACTGACTATACACAACAAAGACAGTGGACCCCCCCATTTATGCAGTTAGAGGCATTTGTGTTTTTGAATGATTCCTGGGTGAATTCGCTTTCCTAATGGAAGAGAGCAGAACATCTTAGTGGAGAGGGAAGTCCCCACTGCAATTCCCAACATGTTTAGTTAACAGGATTCAACCTATCCCCATTTCATATTGCTTTGTTTATTTATGTATGTTTATGTGCAATCGCTTTAGTAATGTGACATTTAAACAACAATGGGATTCCAGCCTGCTCTGCTTCCATATGCAGAGGGGGCTGAACTTAAGTTAAGAGAAACATGAAAAACACCCCCAAAAAGCCAGCTCTAAGCATGCTTCCTTCTTTCTCTTTGCCCAAAAAACCCTACTGCAGAAGCTCTGCTGGTCTAGATTCCTAGCAGGAGGATGGAAAATTAGGAGAAAAAAATGTATCATTTCTTTAGGTGGTTCCTAAATGGGATCTATTTTCATTTAATTAAAAATTGTACTTTTCATTGACAACTTCCAGTTTTTTCTTCTAATCCTAGATAAGGCATTTACAGGAAAATATAACTTATGTTTTTAATCCAGTGGAGGCATCTCTAAGTAAAAAGGACTTCCAGTACAAAGTTTCCTAAAGTATTTATTACCTTATGGTAGTTCTGCGCTTCCTTTTTCGCTCATTCACTCCGACCTTTTCATTGTACAAAGCTATATCAAATAAACAAAAAAAAAAGATCTTCAATACAAAATGAAAGCCAAGCACAATCTTTGACAGCAATAATTGTTACTGATATTTTAATAGTGGAGAATGCCAGACACTGGAGATGCATACAGAATACAGTTGACACCTTGAAATCCTCTCTCTCTGGGCCATCTGGTGGCTGAGTGACATAACTTCAGGATTCAGAAACAAGTGATGGTTTATAATGTAAAAAAGCTGAGGGGATCTTTTCATGTTTGGTTTAAAGCAGGTTCATGATTTCCACCCCCTACCTTTTTTAAGAGTTTGTGCTTAAAATACGTTTGACACTCAACCCTGGATAATGTTCCTCTCAGTGGACTCTTAGCACAACCTGGGCCTGGCAGGCCACTGGAACTAGTCTTTGGCATTTTCAGGAAGCCAACTGTCAAAAAGCATGTATAAGAGCATCCGCCCCAGCTCCTGCTGTGTACACATAAAACCACAGGTCACCCCATAAAAAATAACCCACTGTGTGCCACAGGAGAAGCAAGGGGGTGGCATCAATGCAGAATTTATTACGTTGAATGAGCTCATGTGATCCTAGGAAAAAGATTATGCTCACGACACATAGGAAAGCAACAGTCCTTTCTGATCTAATGTTAAAGGACTCTTCTTTCCTGACCCCAAATCTGATGCTTTCTTTCCCCCTGAGTGAGCCAGTACAATTTAAAAGCACAGCCCACCCAAGCAAAACCTACCTGCAGCAAATACTTCAAACAGAAGAGAAAAGGAAAAGCAGCAAACTAATGCATTCAAGGGGAAAAATTTCTTTCTGGCTCCAGCAGGAGACCAGCAGAACCCCAAAGCATGAAATTATTCCCATATCCTTTTGTTTGGAATATCATTCCCAAATTTCACTCCTCTAATGGTTAGAAACCTTGTTCCAATTTCCAGAGTAAATTTGTTCATAACCAGACTGTGGTCATTTGTGTAATTATTGCTTTTCTGCTTTCCTAATATTCATGTACTCATACACATATATATTCATGGTCTCTCCCCTCACTGTTACCTAGCTCAACATACCAAGCTCTTTTAATCTCCTCTTATGAAATAGGTTCTCCATTCCCCTAATCACTCTAGTAGTCCTCCTCTGCACCTGTTCCAGCTTAATATTCATTTTTTAATATAGACAAGAACTGTATGACTAGAAATGTACACAATATTCTAAACGGAGTCTTACACATGATTTTTACTGTATTACTAATCCTTCCTTGTGCCTGCTACAAATAACCAACTTAATATGCCATGAATTGCATTAGCCTTTTTTTCCTGGCTGCATTAAAAAAAAAAGGCTAATGCATCATGGTGTACTTCAGTTCATGGTATGCATCAATAGCACGTAGCCATCTTGCAATCAATACAACCAGGTCCCTCTCTTCCCTCATTACCAGAAAGCTGTTGACTCCTATTTTACAGCAGTAGTTCTGGGTACCATGCACATGACTTAGCACTTTGTACTATTGATAGGCAATCATCAATCCTCTGGATCATGGTGTACACATAAGAGGTCTAGTCCGATATCTGATGAATAGTACAACATAGTTATTTGTATCTTATGAATAGTACTGTACAACACAGGTATTTGTACTATTAGATTCTTGCTATTTTTATTATTCCCCTGTATATGGTGACCTAGTTAGTCCTATAATTGCTTCCCAACTTTGTACCATCTTCCAGTTCCATTTGGTTCAACTGTGCTATTCTGTACCTTCACATGGGTCTAACAGGTTTCTTCTCCATTACCAAAAAAAGTCATTTGACCTTACTGAATTTAATATAAATACTACTTGTTCAAACACTAAACAGGTAAACAAAAAGCTTAACCAAGGGAAGTCATCTACTAGATATTCTACACATTAAAGGGATTCTTGTTTGGGTATGAAAATAGGTGTTACAAATACCTACCTCCTACTTGTTCTGCTTCCTCCAGCCACTTGGACAATATTGATTTCAGTTTGCAGGCATTCTTGAAGCTCAGCTGCAAATTTTCAAATCGGCAGATAGTAGTTTGACTGAATTCAGAGCCATGCACAGCAGCCAGGGCTTCTCCAACATTTGTTTGGGTATAGCCTATCATAAAGTAATAAAGAACAAATATAGAAACCTTAAGTTTTCTACTATGACTGACTTGTATTAAGTCACATGGCCATTTATTAATACCCTGAAAACACACTTTTTTGGAGGGGTGGGGGGACGACATATCTATGCTCTTCTCTCTGCTCAACTTATTTTCCAGGGAGAATGCAATTTTTACTAGTGTGCTGGTTTCAGGAATACAAAATTCAAACTCAAGCTGCATACAGGTGTTTATTTCTAGCAGTAAGAATTTTTCTGAAATTCCAGCCCTCTGGCGGGAGAACTACAGAGGCAAGCTCACCAGCCACTGAGAACTGTACTCCCTAGGCCACCCCCACCCTTAGGGGAGCCCATTACTTGACAGCCTGTCCTCTCCCCTGCCTGGGAACAACATAGGCTATATCAATAGACAGCCCCCTCCATTTTAATGCACCCCAGAACACTTGCACATGGGCTGATTAAAAGCAGGAAAGTAGGGCCAGGGATACCTTCCATGAACCTTAGTCCTGGCTCTCTGGCTTTTAAATCACTGTGTGCACCAGCAGCTGAGCAGCACACATGACATTTAACGTCTGTGGGGCCAGTTCCTGGCTTGATGGACTTTGCAAGTCTTACCCTGAGCCCAATTCCTGATTCCTGGGCTTTGCAATCCATGCCCCCACTCCCTAACTGTGTGGCAGGAACAGCATTTAAAGCCTGGGGGCAGAAAACTGGCCTTGGAAACAGCCTCCCTGAGCCCAATTCCCAATCCCTGGGCTTTGTAATACTGCCCAGGATCAAGAGGCAGCAATGGGAAGCAAGAGGGAGACAGCAAAGCCCCACAGCCTCTTTCCCAAACAGCGGACTTGGGGGGAAGAGGCAGGGACCAGTAGCTGCTGCTCCCCTCCACTCCCAATGTTTGTCTCCCACTGCCTGGGAGAAGTGACAGCTGCTGCCCTTATGCCTTCTCAAGCCCGGGGTGACCCTGCAAAGCATAGGAACCTTTCCCGGCAAATCTGCTCCACCTGGTCCCTGGGAGGACTTAAGCCTTGGGGAAGTGTACAAGTGTTCATTCTCCTGGGAAAAACTCTCCTGGGATCCACTTCTACCTGATTGGAACTGGGCTTTTTTTTCTCTTGGAACTGTTATTTTTAGTCCAGGAGAAACAGCATAAATGCTTGTATACTAGTGGTTTCTACTGGGAGGGTGATGATTATCAGTTATGGACAAAATATCTTTCTAGATGGTGTCCTTTAATCTGAGGTGTTTGATGATGCTCACCAGCCCATTTTTGATCTCATATCACTTTCATGCTTGTGAAACTCCCTTGGTTTCAGTTGAGTTATACAAGTTACAGATCTGAGCTGGGATAAGAATCAAACCCCAGTGCTTTAGTTATTAAAAGCAAGGGGGTTTTGTGATATCTTTTCTTGGACCAACTGTATAGTTGGGACAGAATCCTGGGTAAGCTGTCAGGGACAAACTTTCCCTCTGCATGTTGTTAAATAGTGCTATTTGACCACTACAGGATGTATGTAGGGTCACTGCTGACTGCACAGTTACTGCAAATTTCATCAAGTGAGGCTCTGTAGAATTCCTCACAGAGAATTATGATTTAACTTTAAATGTCAGGGGTCTGTTTAGCCCATAAAAGAACAAATGAGCAAACAAAAAGAGTTAACAAAAACCCAACCTTGTGCTTTATGCTTAATTCTCAATAATCACATTCATTCTCAAAATTAATTACTGTAATAACTTATTACAGGAATCATTTTCAAACCAAGTTTGATTGTTGTGTCCAGCTGCAGTTTCTCATTACATACCTGGGCTGTTAATTCTTTGGGGAAGGAGCTTTCTATTACTGGATATATTTGCACAGTGCCTGGCTCAATGGCACCCTGATCCCTGAGTGAGCCTCTAGACAGTACCATTATGCACAGAAGAATGTAAAACTTATCATTTCCATTGCTGTTTCCAGGAATGAACTTAACCATCAGTTGAGAGTTTTACTGTGTACTTCAGATTTCTCAGGCTTTGTAGATTTCGGTCAAACTTAAAAGTTACAGCTGTGATTCAACCCGAGTGCTGCGAGACCTTGTGGGGCACTGGACTACAGTAGCACAATTAGCTTTGCAATCATCTGTATATCATTCACAAGATAAACCCAAAGGTTTCAAATAGGAATTTCTACTGTCAAAAACATTCTGACTCGTTGTGACCCTGAATTCTTTGCAACTAAATAATTCCTCTTTAATTTTCCTGTAGTCAAAAAAGGAGTTAAGGCTGAGAACTGGCATTTTCTGAGGTGTACCTTTAAATCCAGTGAGGGTGTTTTGCATCTATAAAGAGTGAGAATGGCTGACTTACAGAAAGATTTTCAGAAGACACAAAAAAATTCTTGAAGAAAAAACAGATTTTACCCAAAGAACCTTGTCCACTTAAAGAAAACCCATCACTTTTGTCTTGATATTACTCATCTTGTTGATTCTCTAACATTTGTTTTCTTAACCTCTTCTTAACATGATCTTACTTTTGGAATGGATTTCAGAATGATTCATGGGTGCAGATTTATGCCTACTTGCATAGTACCTGAGAGTTGAGAGACAGACCTGAGAGTTGATTTAACCAGACACTGGAAAAACACACCAGTACACATAGGGCTCCTATGATGACCACGAAAGGTGACTACCACCTTGCCCAGCTACTAGGATATCAGGGAAAAGCAGGAATAGTCAGAATGCACATGCACTGAGGCAATGTATGGCTGCAATTTTGGCCCCATGTGGGATTTTTGGGGGGCTAGTGAAGCCCCTGGATATACAGGTACACAACAAATTCAGGGTCAGGGTGGGGTCTCCAAAATCCATTGAGTATACTTGGCCATACTCCAGACATGACTCTGCATTTCTTTCCCTCCTCCTCCACCTGGGCCAGTCTTACAAGGTACTGAATAACTCCTGAGAGGTGCCAAGAGCATGCTTACTGATTTCAGCAAATATTGTCAGTACTAAGCATTGCATGATGTCAACTTCTGCCTAGCAGGTCGTTATCCACTTATTAGGCTTCTTGTGTACATCACATGTTTATCAGAAATGGCACTAAACCCAGTGCTGGGGTCCTATTTCATTTAGTAGGAATTTTGTTCTTATGTGTATTTAGAAGTAGACCACTGTGAATAATTACCCCTGAAACAGTCTTGGGTTCTGAAAATCTTGCCCATTCTCTGACTGACACAACTAAATAGTCATAATATACAGCAACTGCAAATAATTTTCCAAACAGATTCCCACTGTTGTCCTCATTTCTGTACCATAACTGGAAGATAATATCTCTCTAGGCATAGAATTAATACACAGATGCTTCTAAGTCTCATAAATTACTTGATTTTATAGCATTTGAATTTACAGTAAAATGGAATACTCTGTAATGATATATTGTTATAGAAGATAAAGCCAAGAATATGACTCTTAATGCATAAAGATTTTGTATTTGTTAAGATTCTGTATTTGCAGTGCTCAACACACAAATGTCGTTTTTCAATATGGCACAGAAAGTACAGGATAAGCTTCCTCACACTGCCTTCCTGGTGTCCTTCAACCTTGTTCCAGGGGGGAAGAAATCTCTAGAGGACAAGGGATAATCCAGCAATCACGTTCATTCAGCCTTTGTACTTTCCTGAGGCTACCAGCAGATATGATGTGGGGATCTATTAACCAGGAACCAACATGATATTATTCATTCATTTTACATATTTCCCAGTAGGCACCAGATGGTAACAAAGTAAGGTCACCACCATGCACACCAATGGTTAAGTATATCAAATAGGAGATAGCAGTACTGCCAATTTACATGCACCAGACCTCATGCCCATGAGGTCTGGTGCATGTAAGTTGGCAGTACTGTTATCCCAAGTGAGATGATATGGCATCACCTTGTGTAACAGAGCATGTCATGGGAAAGAGAACTGGGACAAGGGAATACATCATTTACTGTAGGAAGCTGCAAAAAAGCTTTAGCTTATGATGTGTCATATATCTCCCCACCAGAATAAAGCTAATTTAACAATTAGCTCTCTCTGGGTAGGAAAACCGGGAGTACTATGTACAGCAAAAACTCTTAAAATCTTGACTGCAGTAATCTTCAAAAAAAAAAAAAAAAAAGCTTATTAATTCTATAAAAATCTTCCAGACTTGGGAAAGCCTTGACAAAGGTAGCCTAACATATTATAAGGTATATTAGATTAGAAGACAAAACATGCAAAACTTGGGCTTTCATTTGTTTTTTCTAGCTGTCATCATCTGTCAGAAAATACATACCCAGTTTAATTCTCCTGAGTTTGAACTCATTAGCAAACTTCTCCAGCTCCCTGATTTCAGGGGAATCCATATCTATTGGCTCTTCAACAGACTTGGGTTTTCTACGGAATTCCTGCTTGAAGTCAGTAGCGGTTGGATCGTCTCCAAGAATAGTCTGGTGCATGGGTGTGAAGCCATGGCTCAGAGCACAGGAACTGGCACTCAGGGCATGTTCAGGGAATTTATAAAGGCAAGGAGTCAAGCTACCTGCATGAAGCCAAAAAGAAAACTCAATACAATTATACTCCAACAGTGCACTGAAAATGTGTTCAGCTTTGTAATCTTACAGAACAGAGAAGAAGGGTGGCCTAGAATTTAGGACATCAGCCTGGAACCTGCTGTCACTCTTTACATCAGTTTTCCAGGTGTAGAAAGGAAATTATAGCACTAATCTTTTCCACAGGCATGGAGGCTGCACTCAGATGCATAAGTAGGGCATTTTAAATACCTTAGGCACATGGATATTTGACTTGGTCCTTAACTGCTGCAAAAAATCATAGCTTCATTGAAGTGAAAGGATTTATCAACCCACACCTATTTAGGATTTGGCCTACAGTCTTTTTGTTTTGGAATACTCTAACAGATTACTACATTTAATGTTCAGATTGGATTTTATATGGGTTTGAGTCAATGGGAGATTTATTTGAGCAAAGTCAAGATGTTGCCTAGAATGTTATAAGATATTCACGATTATTTCAACTTTAGGACAAAAAAATGTACTGATTTTTGTTCACTCCTATTAGAACAAAATGTGTCATTTAATCAGGATTAATGTTCTTTCTTACTAGGCACCATGTGCATGAACAAGCGCACACACAGACTGTTTAGGTCACAGGCAAGGCAGATAAAGCACAGGGGAAAAAATCCCCAAGAAATATGCAATGCTTTTTACAGATGGGAAACAAGGAGAATAAGATATTTCTTAAAGTACTAGGTACTTCACCCCCCACTGAAATCAAAGAGGCATAAGCTTTTGTTGGCTATAGCCCACATTGTCAGATGATATGAATGGACTTGCAGAGAGCAGGGGTATTAAAGGAATAAAGTAATTTCATTACAAATGATAGGAAAAGGAGGGACGTCTGGGGGGAGGAAGCACTACTGAGAGAGAAGGTAGGTTGATGAGATCAAAAGGGGCACACAAACCAGTGAAGTATGATGTCAACAAAGACTCTGGATTCTTATTTCATTACCTGGACTAACCTTTATAACTCGCTATGTGTTCCTCTATGCTTTGTTAATCCCTTTTGATCCCTTCAACACACCTTCTCCTCTCAGCACTGACCCATCCCCCTATCCTTTCCTCCATTTGTCCTGTCCTTTGCATTTAAATTACTTAACTCCTTTTTATTTAGTACTCTTCCTCTCTGCAAGTTCATCCATAGCATCTGATGCAGCACACTATTGCTTACAAAAGCGTATGCCTTTCTGAACAAGCTGGTCTTTAAGGTGCCACCCTGCCATGCCTTTTGCCTGACTAAGATGGCTAACCATCTCTCTGTACTGAAATCAAAGGGATCCTCAGAGGTGCATAAGTAACTTTTGGATTTAGGCCTAGGTGATTGCCCAGAAGTCACATACACAGCTTGTGACAGACTCAGGATTTGAACCCAGAATTCCTGAATGCCATCCCAATAGCCAAGCAATACCAGGTTCCCTCCCCAACCTTTTTCATCCTTTTTCTGGCCCTTTTCTTGTGCTGTTCATTGCTTAAAGTAAATCTTCCAGAGAGTCAGAAGTTTAATAGAGGTTCTAACATTAATACATTTGTTAGGTCCCTTATACTATGGCTGCAAAAAGATTTGCCAGAAGTGAAAGGGGAAAAAAAAAAGACTAAGTAAAAGGACTTGCTTTGTAGAGTGCCAACTCCATTTACCACATTGGGATGGGGCATGCTGCATGTCTGTAAAATTCGACTCTGGGAGAGACTTGCTGATAACATCTCTGGAGTTGCAGGCTTGATGCCTAAAAGGAAGGGGGAAAATAAAGCAGAGAATTCCAGAACATTGACTTCTTTTGCAAAATAAATAAATTCATATTTCAAACTGGAACCCCTTTTTGCCACATAATTCTTCAAAGAACTTCCCAAAGAACTCTAAGGGACACCAAGAAGGTTTGCAAGAGACACAAGAGAAAAGTATGAAATAGAAGTATTTGACTGTGTGTGCAGAGTAAAAGTTTTTTCTGTCCCAAAAAAACACTTACTTTTCCCATTTCCTCCATTCTTATGTAATATATTGTTCTACCTACAGTTGACCCTGTAAAAATTGACCCCTCCCACCCCTTTTTAAGATTCAATTTTAAGAAAAATAGCTTGTTCCCACCCAGATACATACTGATAAGTACAGATAAAGTCCTTGAACCTCTATTATCTTTTCAAAATCCCATAGGCAAATCAAACAACACACTACTGTTAAGTGCAGCGGTCAGCTCAAATCTGACTGTCTCTAAAAGTGTGAAAAGAGTACATCTAGCTAATCTGTGTTTCAGAACAATGAAACATATTAGTGTCTTTTACATAGTTTAAATTCCACCTCAGACATTTTGGTTTACATTTTCAGGATCCCAAGTATGTTCCAAATAATTAATGGCCACTTCAAAAACTAGAATAGGTTTTAAATATTGAATATTCACTGTGCTAAAATATGTACTTCTGAGGCACTGCTGTATGTTTCCTGCCAGCTCACTGTGTGTGGTGTTTCCCGTCTCAGTGGCTCAGGTAGTGACTTGCCACATGGACTGCCCTTATCTGGAGAATTAAGGCATCCCAGCTCCCTGCTTCCTACAGTGAAGCCAGTAGTCTGAAAGCCTCAAGCCTCAGATGTAATAGGTACCAGGTGCTTAGTATGTCAGAACTCCTAGCTTTATGGGACACGTGGTGGAGCAGACCAAGGAAATCTCCAGAAATTACAGAGTGATGGTGACCTTGGTCACCCATTTTTTGTAACATCTTTTCACCACTATGATGGCACCCTATGTTACACTCTGAACAACCACAGTGGCAGGCCCTTAACAGTGTTGTGCAATATCATCCGCTCTGTTATCATGGCAGCAAAGCAGATGATCTTGCATGGGTCAAAATACCTGGCTCTGAAAGGTATTATATAGGGTTATTGACTCCATAAAATAGAACCATATCATTCTGATTATAGTTGGACCCCATGTATGTCTGCTATATTTATGGTTCTTCTTGAGGTAGGGATAAGATCAATTTATAACCTGAGCAATATGCTAAAATGAAATGCTTTGTTTGAATCTGGAATAGCTTTGAAAGATGGTTCTCTTGTCCTGCTATCCTGCTCTATTCTGCTAGTTTCTACTTAACTTCATTGGGTGTGTCTACATGAGATGCTTTATTGTGTAGTAGTGTAGTTTACCACACAGTAAGCAGGTGTGTCTACATGTGCACACGCTAACTGTGCAGGGAACCTTGCTAATCACAAGTAAATTTGCTACCTGGAAATGCAAGTAGCAAATTTACTTGTGATTGCTTACTGGCAAGGTAGCACTCATGTAGATGCCAGACCGGAAGCAAATCTGCTGTTTGTCAGCTGGCTACCAGGGGACAGGAGATTGCTCCCTGCCCTTGGGAGCTGCCTGTTACCAGGGCAGGCTTTGCCACTGGAGCCTGGGTACTGACTATGTCCCCCAGGGAACTCCAAGCCCCCCTTTCCAAGTTCGCAACTGGGGAGCAGGGGCCTGGGAGATCCTTATCTCCCAGCTCCAGCTGCATGACAGCAGGGCTGTCACAGGAGATCCTTATCTCCCAGCCCAAGCTCCATTGTCACAAGGCCTGCACTGGAAGATAAGGATCCTTATGCCTTAATTCTCCAGATCAGAGCAGTCCATGTGGCAAGTCACTACATGAGCCAGTGAGACAGGAAACAACACACACAGTGAGCTGACAAGGATCTCTCAGCACTGGCTCTGTGACCATGGGGCTGGCACTGGGAGCTCTCTGCTGGCAGGGGCTGGGGAGCCCCCACCCACCTCCTTGATTCTGAAGTGGGGTGGGAGCTGGTAACTGTCCGGGTCAGGAGCAGGTCCCAACCCTGTGCCCCAATCAGGTGATTGAGACCTGGGGCTTGGAAAGAGCTGCAAGGGTGGCGTTGGTCCCAGCCACCTGCCTCAATCTGCCAGTGGTGCAGCTAGCAGTGAGCTAGCTGCTCCACTAGCATATTGGGTCAGAGGGCTGGGACCTGCCCCTCCCTTGCAGTTCTGTCTAAGTCCCATGCCCCTGACTGGGGATCCGGGGCCAGGAGCTCCCTGCTGCTGGGGCAGGGGGACATTGGCCCTGCCCTGGGCAGCAGGCAGCCCTCTAGGGGCAGGGTGCAATGTCCCAGCCCTGGCCAGGAGACAGCTGGTCCTAGTGCTCCCTGCCAGCACTCTAGCCCCTGGGCCAGCCCCAGACCAGCACCCCTGGGCTTGCAGGACCCCAGGAAGTGGAAGTAGTTTTCTGCCATTAGCAGCAAATCTGCTCCCACTTCTCTGTATGTGTAGATGCCTGCCCAGGAGCATTTACTTGCAAGTAATTTACTCATGAGTAAACTGCTTCTGAATCAAATGCATATGTAGACACACCCATTTTGAATAACAATTTATCTATGGCTTGATGGGTCACAAACTGCTAACACATGCTCAGAAGTAATATTAAAGTCTATAACCATCTGCATGGAAGTAGTTTAGTATTGCTGCATGAAATTTGAAAAAAATATCAATTTTATTAAACTCTTTGCCCTGTATACAGTTTCTTTCCCTCTGAAGGACTGGCTTTGTCTCCTTTCAGCAACAGGACCTCTTCAACTAGGCCTGTTGAATGTAATCTAGTAGAAAGTAAAGGACTATTATAAATAAAAAATGTATTTAAAATCTTAACATATTTTTAATCATAAAGCCTGCAACAATTGCTATGTCTCTGTAAGAATAATGCTTCTTATTTATTAAGAAACTAAATCACTAAATCATGCCAAGTATGGCATTTTCTTTGATGTTTTATAACTACTGTATAGTGGTAAGCCCCCTTTATCACAACACAGTGGATGGCAGGGCAATTCTAATAGGCGACATCTATTAGATGCTCATCTCTAACCTCAAGCTACTCTGTTTTGCATCATAAAAGGCCAGAAAGGAAGAGCAGCAAAAATATATATTTTTAATGCATTATCCCTCCCTTCTCCAAGATAAGGAAAAAAGGTGAGGACTTCTTACTGGCCAATAGAACATTCAGAAAACAAAGCCCAAAAACAAGGAACTGCACATTCCCTATTTTGTCTTAAGTTTCACGAGCCCTCAAATTACACTATTTATAAGGAACTTGTTTTTTTCTAGTGTACTGCACCACAGAGTTATGATCATGAACCAATACTGTCATATATGAAACAGGGTGAGCTAAATTCACCAAATGTCAGTAATTATTATTTTTTATTTCATAGTACTTGGATGCCCCAGCTGAGGTTAGGGGCCTATTGCGCTAGGTACTGTACAGTTGTATCATGAGAAACGGTCCTTGTCCCACAGAGATTACCAGCCAGAGTGTAACAGAAAAGAAATGTTATCTCTGCTCCATAGAGAGAGAAATGAGTTACGGAGATGTACCCCACAGTCACACAGGAAGTCCATGGCATCACTTGAAACAGAAAGGGCCTTACTTTGATGTTTTAACCACAAACTGGTGCTTCCTCTCAGTGTCCTCTAACTCTTCAGCCCCTCTGCAGGAAAATCAGTCAATCCATCAAGCCAATAATTCACGTGTTAAGAGCTATTATCTCTTACCTGCCATTACTCCATAGGTAGTCTGTTGGTTTCCATAATGACAAGAAGGGACTGAATAATGAAGACCTGCCGGTGTGTTTCCCAAAGTCGTCATGGAGAAGCATAAATGTGAAGATTTAGGAGTTTGGATCAAAGACAAAATAGATGGGACTGGTAAGAAAATATATAAGGATTCGAAACACATCTGTTCAGTCCAGAGATTTAAGTGTATGCATTATATTTTATTTCCCTCTGCATACTAACAATTTACAGTGATTCTTAACTATCAAGATACAGTATAACTTCATAAATCTGAATATCAAATGTCCAGAATTATCAAAAATCTGGCACTTTTTAAAACTGCACTAGATTGGGGAGTAACAGTGGCCAGTCCGGGAGCAGTGGATTGGGGAGCTTGCACTTGATGGCTGCTGTTGCTATCCACCACCCTGTGCTGCCACTCTGCATGTGGTCGCTGGTCCAAGACTGACCACTGCTCTGGAACCAGCTGTTGCTCTGCTTTAAAAAATTAAGACTTTTCAAATTTCTGGCAGGTGCTCGGTCCTGAGCATGATGGATTCATAAGGTTATACTGTAATTCTGTTGGAAGCCTATGGTAACTCATGAAATGTCTCAGCAGATTAGACAGCCAGATAGAAAACTGGAATGGCCACTTTTTTCCCCAAGAACAATGATTTATCATGCCAAATTGTTAATACACAGAAAGATGTAGACTCACACCAATTGAAGAACAAAAATGAATGCTACTGTATGTTTAAGGAGATCAGGTCCCCAGTACCTATATTTTCAAGAGGAACAATTTGGGATGCTCACTTGAGACACCTTAGAAGGCCCTGTTTTCGGAAGCTTGGGGCACTTTGCAGGGGTCCTCTAAAACCAGCCCCTCAAATGTGTTTCATGATAGACAGGAAAGAGAAAGCAAGATACTCCAAATCATTACCAACTATGAACATTAGGCCTAAAGAAACATTTGCTATTGCAGCAGCACCTCTACATACAATGCATTGAATAATCAGAGTCCCCACAAGTGGCAGAAATGTATTTTAGGTACTCTACAGCAAGCTTGCCCAACATGCGGACCTCCAAGCTGATTTCTGAGGCCCAAGGTGCTGCGATGGGAAATAAAAGTAAACCCTGTACTTTTGTTTCAGGGGGGTGATGTGATACCACTTCCTGTGAGGTCTTTGAATATGGTTTGCCGGCCCCCTGGGTGATAAAAAGTTCATGATCTGGCCCCACATTCAAAAAGGGTGGACAGCCCTGCTCTACAGGCACCCTGCAGCAGCTGATATGACTTGATGGGAGCATCTATGTGATGTTGAAAAAGGCTAAAGTTGAACAGGTTTTTCTATGCTTATACAGCTACAGAATTAAGCAGGTGTAATAGGTATATCATAATAGCTTTTATCAGTATCCATTGATAGCCAGGGAATTGTTACCTCTGTCTATACCCTTCGAGAGCTGAAAAGGAAAAAGAAGCAGGACCTACATTTTGCTATTACTAGGAAGGACCATGGCTCTCCAGTAACAACTGTATTGGTCTCTTGGGGCAATATTTTCACTGACAAGATATTCCTCAAACATCACGGTATTCCTAGCTATTGAGGGGTTTTGGCCAACTTCTGAAAGGAAAATATCAATAGCCTGGGCTGGCTCTAATCTCTGCTTTCAGTGCCATCCATCCCAAAAACCTCCTATGCATTTCTGCATGAAAAAGCTGGTTGTTATTGCTTCTTTTGTGTATTAAAGATATACACAGATGGAAAACTGCACCCAGGAATATGAAAATATTGTCTACTTTTTAGTTACCCTAGAGAATAAACAGAAATTATAAATTCAATGGAGCTGTCTATTCTGTGCCTGAAGGTTTCTCTATGTAACAAAGACCCTTGGCTACTCTATCAGGGAATCAGAACGCATTGGGGGAGGAAGTACATCGCTCTCTGAAGAAATGTTCAGAGGGCCAGATCTTCAGCTAAGGATCTGGTCCGTAAAATTTTAGATCATGTAAATTTGTTCTTATTTAAAGAAAGAACCACAATTTGATACATACATTTCTGGCCATGGGCCCTACTAATAATAGAAATAAAGACTAATAATTATCAAAATTCTGGTTCTTAGAACTACATATTAGTGATGTATATTTACATTGCATACTGACATAATTGTGTGTTAGGGATTTCATTATTTCAACCAATGTATTTATAATGTTACACCCATCTTATTAATGAAATCTGATTAATAAAAATATACCAATAAAAGGAGTATAAGGTTATAGCACTATAGATGTATTTACACTATACTTCTTGTATATACTACTACTATATATCACATTATAGTATATATACTTCTCAAACAATACAGGGAGAGTGAATTAGAGCTGTAGCGTTAAAGTGGTAGTTAGCACAGGTTTTAAAATTATTTGTATGTTATGAAACCATTCCAGTTATCAGTCTGCTAATTCACACACTTCATCATTTTCTGCCATAAAAAAACTGGCCTTTCTAGCTTCCTAGAGAACATATAAGAATTGGTGCTGGAAAAGTATTCCATCATCAAAACTTTATATTTAAATTAAATATAGTATAGAACACTTATCTGTGTGCTATGAATATTACTGTAACTGAGTGTACTTACCTACATTTTAGGATTCTTTTTGTGCATTAAATGAGACAATCATAGAATATTAACACATTTTCAAAATTCAATACTATTCAATAGATATATGGAGGCTATAAACATTGTGAAAGCTTTTGACAGTTAAAAATAACACAAAATTATGTGTAAATATCTTCATACATTTCATTATTTGTACAAGTTCTTTACATGTTCGCACTATAGTAGCACTGTTGGCATTGTCTATTATAAGTCTTGCAACCTATATTTAAAATTGAGAACATTTTCACCATCACAGGTAAATGTTTTCTATTACTGCTCAGTTTCTTATAAGGCTATATTCTGGCTTTTTTATTGAATTAGTCTTCATAGCAAGAAAACACAGCAATTCCTGATCCTGCAGTCTTAGTTCAGACAAAATTCCCATTGGCTATAATTGAATTTGGGTTTGTATAATGACTGAGATTCGGCCTATGACTATTAAAAGCACGAACACAAATCTAAATCATGTAAATACATGTAAACATACACAAAACTATTAGTAACATTTTCTGCCAACATGCGTTTAATTCCTTACCATGAAGCATATGAAAAAAAAATCAATTTAGAAAACGCTGCCATGGAATTATTGCCAAACTTTAGCTTCTTGTTCATATTTTAAAGAATAATTTTTCCCCTAACACTTTGCTACATTATTCTCTTATTAAGACTTGCAAATTTTAGTCTACAGTGCTTAATATGGTGGTTCATTTTTATTCTTATTGACGGGTTTTTGTTTCAAGCATGCTTAATGAGAAATCATTTTATTGAATGCTCAAAGTACAACTCTTACCTCAGTACAACATTAATTGAATCAATAATATAATTAAGATTAATATTCAATTCTTTATTTCTGGAGAACATTAATATTCCAGTGATAAAAATTCAGGTTCTGTACATCTTGAGATTACAAGTAATTTTCCTGTCTATTAAGTAAGATTTGATTCTTGAGTAGCTTTCATTTATAAACTTTTATTACTCACAGTCAAATTTGTAGTCAGATAAATGTACAACATCCTAAGATAAGGAATGGAACTTGTGCTCTAAGTTTCTTAGGCATTTCCGAAAATCCTTTCAATATTTAGATTCAGATAAGACCAAAAAGAGTTTAAAAAGGAATGTTAAAGAGAGTATTGTTCTGACTATAATAAATAAATAAATAAGTACCTGTAGACACGACATTAGTGGCATGGCTGGAGACTGGCAAGCACTCTGCAGCACTATGATGCATCATCAGTGGCAGAGCAGCAGAAGAGTCCGAATTCAAGGGTACAAAGGTGTCAGATGAAGTAAATGCTTGACAACTCATTCCCACAGAAGGAGGAAACACAAAGAAACCCCTTCTCCTATTTTCTAACACAATATATCCTGAGTGATTAAGAGCTGCTCAAACTGTATTTCAGTTCTTTTTACTTGCATATATACATAAACAAGGGCTCCAGAGCACAGGGAGGTCGTGTGCAGGTATTTATACCACTAGGAAATCCCTTTATCCATTTTAATATTCTTTCCCCAGCAGTATTGCTATATCAGCATAGAGCCTCCTTCCTTCCCACCCAAATACAATAGATGCCCAATTAATGGTGGGAGAAAAGGGAAACCGGAGATGTGATTTGACAGATACTTTAAATGAAGGCTTTTGTGAAAGAACAATAAATCAGAAAAAAATAGTGTCTCCCAAGTTTGTAGGAGTGAGACAGGTACAGTTAATGCTGAAGAGCTTTCCAGAGCTAACACCTGCCCCAAAAATCTCATACTGGCAATTGTTTTGAAGGCAATTTGGCTGAGAACTCAAATAGGAGTCTATGAAAGTCCAGAATTTATAAGGAAGTAATTGACACTTATCTAATGTCAGTTGCGAAACCTCTTGTCTTTTGACTTGTTGTGACTGAATAAATCAGAAACACATCACAAAGTAAGCATTTCTGGAGCAGAAAGCTTTATATAAGCATTAACTGCTACATGTTTGTATAATATACATTATATTCATTAACCCCCCCTGCAGATATCATATATATTTTAAAGTCCTGAAAGAAAACAACGTACACATGCTATATATGTAAGCAAAATATAATTTGGTTTATTTCAGTTAACATTTGTTACTGAAGTGTACTGGGTCTTTACAAAAATTTGAGGGTATTTCGATTATAAAAATATTGTGTATAAAAATAGTGCTCACATGTGTGC
>NW_017729032.1:245631430-245632344 GCF_001723915.1 Gavialis gangeticus
GGTCTTTACAAAAATTTGAGGGTATTTCGATTATAAAAATATTGTGTATAAAAATAGTGCTCACATGTGTACATGTAAATTATTACCATAGCATCTAGGAGCCCTAGCCAAACACCAGAACTTGGCAGTGCTAAATGTTTGTTACAAGGCAGAGCAAAATGGAAGTCCCTGCTCCAAAGAGTTTAAAATGTAGGTGTTTTATTGGCTGCATTACTTAGGAATAAGAAAACACCCAGACAGGTATGGAGGTGTTCCCAAAAAGGGTGGAAAAAATTCTTGTAACACACCATACAATCATGCATTCTGTATATGCCACATATTTGAAGGCAAAGTATTTAAATAACGCAGCCATGCCAGTTTAAAATAGGTGAGTATCTGGTCTCATATCCAACTATACAACGGTCCAAGAGGTATCAAAACTCCTCAGGAAATGTATATATTTATTTATTTATTTAAGAGATATATCTCTTAAAATGTGTTCTTGAAACATCCTCCAAGGCAGGACTAAGCAAGTATTGGACTCCATGAAGAAGCTAGTAAGCTCTTTTGCTTGACATCATAAAAATTCTGTTCGCAGTTCTGTATTCCCAATATCTGATTCTTTTTTAAAGTAAATTTTGTTAAAAATTTTAAGAAAAAAATTCTTAACATTTTCTTAAATTTTCTTAAAATCACACATATAATTTATATTTATTTACAGCCGTTTAAGAAGTAGATATGGTTGTCTAAGATTCTTCATCTTGTTTTTCATCCATAATTCAATATATTTTCTATGCAGCTTTCTTCAAGAATCATATCTGAGATCTTTGTGAAATGTGGATGATTGCATATTATTTAATATTCACAGTTAACTCAGAGGTCAGAATTAAGAGTTTATATCCTTGATTCAAGGTGTGCCATATCCCTGTGATCCA
>NW_017729032.1:245632377-245634466 GCF_001723915.1 Gavialis gangeticus
AGTTATATTTAGTAAATTAACTAATCTGAAGAATCTTTGAATTGCCTTTTTGAGAGACTCCATTAAGGATTTACAGTAGGTACCAATTTTATGTTTGTATGTACTAAATGTCTCATCATCGTTTTAGTGTTAAGACATTTCCGAAGAATTACAGTAAGCGGACAAGTATGAATGGGACTGAAATGAGGTAGACCATCATATCCATAATTACTTCTTGAGCATAAGTTCACATGTTGCAATAAATGCTGAAACCTTAGGAATAAACATTACAATACTGTGGAAAATACTTAAAATGAATGTATTGCCATCATTTAGGTTGACTACATTAAACTCAGTGGAAATTTTACCCTTTGACTAATTAAAGATGTATCAGGAACGTATGCATTAAAAAAAAATTCTGTGAATTTCAAATTTCCTTGATCTACACAGATTCAGGATCAGCTGCAGAGATATAAATTAATTCTGTTTACAAGGCCTTAAAACCTACCAGGGTCTTAACAGCCTGCAGATCGAATGCCTGTTAGATGACACAAGGCAGATTATTTAGCTTTTCACTGGGCACATCTACATGTGCACATGCTGCTGAATGGGTTTACCCTGAAGTCATTTACTCTGGAGTAAACTCATCCTGGGCAGGTGTCTACGTGAGTTGGCAATTGGGAGCAGATTTGCTGCTCCCGGCTGCAGTCTGCTCCCACCCTCTCTGGCCCCGCACTGGCCCCTTGAAGCAGCCAGGGGAAGCTGGAGGCTCCACTCACAGCTGCCTGTGGCCATCTTTAAAAGCCAGCCCTGCTCTCTTCTCACTTGCCTTCCTGTCCCAGAGCAGCCTGAAGAGACCTGTGCCAGCATGCTGCAGCTCTGTCACCAGAGCCTGTGCCCACCATATGATGGCTGCTTCACCCCCATGCCCTGAGAGTAATGTCCAGTGCCTAGGTTCCTGCTTGACACCCTGGCTGTTGCCCTGCTTTACCACTGCACCAACTGCTGCCTGGCCAAGATCAGTCTTGGCCCTGCCTGCTCCCCTGCACAGCACAGCTGCATGGCTAGGTTCATCATGGCATGTAAGGCTCCCTGTCACCACACTGCTGCCACTTAGGCCCCATGCTGTTACCCGGACCCTACCAGGGATGCCGATGAGGTGCAGCATGACCTCCTGGAGATGGTGGCAGAGTTCCACACGATGGACTTTCCCTCGTGCATCAGGGCCCTGGATGGGACCCACATCCCCATCAGCTGCCTGCCCTGTGGTGACTGCCCCTGCTACAATCAGTGGGGCTCTCACTCCATCCTGCTCCAGGCAGTCATTGACCACCGTGGTGCCTTCACCAATGTGAGTGCCACTTGGACAAGCAGTTACCATGATGCCCACATCTTCAGCAAGTCCACCCTGCCAGCCCTGATGGAGAACAGGCACTTCATGCTGGGGGTGACAGACCTCCAGCTGGACATAGTGGTGGTCCTGCCCCTCCTCATCAGTGGCCCTGCCTATCCACTTCTCCCTTGGCTCATGCGGCCCTATACTGGCCAGCTGAACCTCTGCCAGGCACACTTCAACAAGTACATGAACCGGACCCATGTGCTGGTGGAGTGCACCTTTGGTCACCTGAAGGGATGCTGGTGCCTCACTGCCCGCCTTAAGGTCGTGAAGGCCAACATCCTCACTGCCCGCCTTAAGGTCGTGAAGGCCAACATTCTCTGGGTCATCATTGCAGCCTGTGTACTGCCCAACTACTGCCTGAGTATTTGCCCAACTATTGGTTCCAAACAGCTCATGTCAGGACTTTTTAATGGTCCACTTCCTCGCACCCTTCTTTCTCAGCCAAACATTACTACCAGCCCCCTTAACAACCAGTGCTAATAAAGAATTGTAAACATATAAAGCTCGTCACTAACTAGCATTGCTCACTTAGTTTCTGCAGTGCCTTATGTTGTTCAGTGGTCCTACAGGTTTCTCCTCAGACATCAGCACCACTGTTGTCAGGTGGCAATGAACCCATTATTTCTGTTTGTGCTGTGTCCTGGGGCCCACTGTGGTTGTTGACTTTCTGAAACCTCAAGCAAGATGGGTGCTCATCTCCTCTCTTAACAA